>NC_137461.1:233618153-234028802 GCF_964235325.1 Thermobia domestica | reverse complement strand
GACACCAAAGAAACACAGGTGTCTGCTCGCGTTGCTTTCTGGCTCCAAGTCAAACCATGTAGGACCTATCAACCAAATTTGCAGTGCTTCCCAAGTTGATGGTGGTGGTGCCGAATGGTTTCTCCACTTACACTGAAAGGTAGTACCAGTTCCTCACATGTCTGTCTTCGCCTCAATTGCTGCCCGAAGATCTTTATTTTGAACATCTGTTTGTCTTCCGGCACGTGGTGCGTCTTCGAGTGTTTCGTCACCGTCCTTAAACCGTCATACCACTGCACTCTCCGCGTAGTCACGACACCCTCACCAAAGGCCTGTCATATCTTCCGCTCCGCGGAGCAGCAATTTGAACTCGTACAGCAAACAAGCCCTTATGACGCTCTGTGAAGGCCCCATGTTCACTCAGTCCTTACGCACGTTCACGGTGTATCTAAACAGCCACAACCAAGTAGTATGTTGGATATACTTACTAGTGTTGCTCACGAGACCTGGTTTGGGGCATTCTCGTTTCGAAAATGTGTCGTGAAGGTAGTCTCGTCTGGAAAAGTGCATATGTTTCTATTGAAAGAGCTCTGTCTCATCTCGTACCCTTTCATGAAAATTCTGTCTCGTCTCGTCTCGTCCAACAACTGACCTTCACCTTATATCCATTCGCATTCAACTCACGGTGTGATGGCCAATTGAACACAGACCTCCACAAAGAGACAGAACTTTCTTGGTCACCTTCAGATTATTATTATTATTATTATTATTATTATTATTATTATTATTATTATTATTATTATTATTATTATTATTATTATTATTATTATTGCTGGGGTAGTGATTTGACTTTCTCCGCAATAAAATACTTGCTAATTTTATATAACGTTGCAAATATCTTCTAGATAAATTAATCAAGAAAAAATAAAAGGTAATTCCCTACAGAATGATATTTCAGTGCAATTAGTTCCTTATGATTCTATCAGACAGCAACGCTGTTTTTAAATAGAAAAATCGGAATGTTAACGTGATGAAATTGTTGTTTGTTACACAGCAAAAAATATTAAAAGAAGTTCTATATACATTCCTTACTAGAAAATAATGTTGTCTTCAGAACTTTTATTCTTTTAACCTTCAGAACTTGTCTTCAGAACTCAGTCAAATTTTATTTTGACTTTTGAACTTGATTGCCTAAATTTTAACCTTGGAAATTTGGATGTGGAGTAAAATAAAGAAGGTTAGCAGGGTAGAGAGGAAAACAAATAAGGAAATGCTGAAAAAATGCAAGAGACGAGAGCAATATTAGACGATATAAGGAAGCGAAAAATGGACGGATCACAAGTTTTGATCTTGCTAAGGGATTGCATTCTGAGGGATGTAGTAAAGGGGGTGATATCAGGAGAGCGAGAGTGTGTAAGAAGGTTGGAATTGATAGATTGTAATAAGGAGGGTGGTACTTTATGTTGGGTTGCGACGCAGATATTAGCGGGAAATCGCAAAAATGGAAGCTTCTTACCTAATTCACGGAAACTGGCCTGTTTATTAATGGGAGAACACTGAGGAGGAGGAGGAGGATAATTATACTACAAGTAAAAAAAGCCGAAACAATGGTTTATGCATAAGAATTGGTCAGCATTTTTTTTCTGGTGGCAGTTTTGTAAAGTTCTAGCTCTCTCAAACTGGTTAGATTGTAAGGTCAAGTCACTTGGGTCGGTTGTCGGGTTAAGTCACCTCGGGTTGGTTCACTCGGGTCACTTTGGGTCCGGCCAATCGGGTCAGCTCGGGTCGGGTTGTCGGGTCGGGTCAGTCAATTTGGGTCACGGGTGGGGTCGGGTCGGTCTTCAACACATATAATTTCCACGAAAATTACAATATACCACGGTTTATACCTCATTGGACTTCCAATAAAACGTTTTCAATGATGTGTACACCATGTCACCATTTTTGTATGAGGGAATGTCTAGAGGGATTTTGTGGGAATTTGATGGAGTGTAGATTCCTGTGTGTGTGTGTGTGTGTGTGTGTATATGTGTGTGTATGTATGTATGTATGTATGTATGTATGTGTGTGATACCTTACAGGATACAAGATGTCGAGGAAGTGTGTAAATAAACCGGACAATTTCTGTTATGTATGTGGGGAGCTGATATTTAAATCACAACGTCGATGTTTTACTCCACTTGTGAGGAAGTGTTATCAGTTATATTTTGGTTGCTGTGTAGGAGACCAGGATAAGAGCTGGGTTCCTCACTACATTTGTTGTACTTGCGTGAAACGTCTGACTGGGTGGGCAAATGGTGGACGAAACATGAACTTCGCAGTACCGATGATCTGGAGGGAACCAAAAGGTCATTCTTCAGACTGCTACTTTTGTATGACACAGATAAAAGAAATAAGCAGTAAATCTAACCACACAGTACAGTACCCTAATTTGCATCAGCAATTAGGCCAGTTCCACACAGTGCAGAATTACCTGTACCGGTACCTCCTCCTCATCTTACGGTAAATGAGGATTACGTACTTGAGGCAACTATTGAAGTTCCAAATGAAGATGATGATCCTACTTATGTAGGAAGCACATCTACATTGGATTCCCATCTGATAACTCCGGGTGAACTAAATGACCTCATACGGGATTTAAAACTCTCCAATACACAGACAGAACTTCTTGATTCTAAACTTAAGGCTGGAATCTGCTCCATCGTGACACTAAAGTGTATTTTTCGAAACCTTCATACAGAGTTTCAAAACTACTATTCTCAAGAAAATGATTTAGTGTATTGTAATAATGTCTGTGCTGTGATGGATAGACTTGGACATGCACATATAAGTACAGAGTGGAGATTGCTTATTGACTCTTTGAAAACTAGTTTCAAGGCTGTCCTTTTGCACAATAGCAACAAATTTCCTTCAGTGCCTTTGGCTTATGCAACTAATATGAAGGAAACCTATGAAAACATCGAAATAGTGTTAGAAAAAATTCAGTATGAGAAATACAAGTGGACCGTTTGCTGTGATTTACAAGTCATTTCTTTGTTAATGGGTTTGCAGCTTGGTTATACGAAATATTGTTGTTTCCTCTGCGAATGGGACAGCAGGAACAAAGCGGAACATTACATCAAGAAGGAATGGCCAACGCATGTATTAACTCCTGGACAGAAGAATGCTGTTTATTCCTCACTGGTGAGCCCTGATTAGATAATTCTACCTCCTCTTCACATAAAGTTGGGGCTCTTCAAAAACTTTGTTAGGACAATGGACAAAAGTAATGCAGGATCTTGTTACCTCAAGGAAAAAATTCCTCGGGTTAGCGACGCTAGGGATTTTTGTAGACCCCCAAATAAGATGTTTGATTCGTGACCAAAAATTTGAGGATCTCTTAACTCTGGTTGAGAAAGCAGCTTGGTGTCCATTTAAATGTTTAACAGAGATTTTTTTAGGAAACAAGAAAGCCCCAAATTACCGTGAAATTGTGAGTGATTTCCGGCAATCATTCAATGAAATGGGTTGCAACATGTCCCTTAAAGTTCACTTTCTAGACTCCCACCTGCATTTCTTTCCTGAAAAGCTTGGTGCTGTTAGTGATGAGTATGGGGAACATTTTCATCAGGACATTTCCTCCATGGAGAAGAGGTACCAGTGACAGTGTAGTTCAAAAATGCTAGCTGATTACTGTTGGACACTTAAAAGAGATGTTCCAGAAACCAAACACAGAAGAAAGTCGACAACTAAAACATATTAGTTGAGGTAAGTAAGTGTCCATTTATTAAGAAGATACCACTCACTTCTTTTGTATTATTTATTAAGTAGATATAAAATGGTGACACGGTGTATACATCATTGAAAATATGTTTTATTTCAAATCCAATAAGATGTAAACCATGCTTATATTGTAATTTTCGTGGAAGTTATATGTGATTTTATCTGCACTAATGAATATTGTAAAATGAACAGTACACATAGCATATTTTTTATATAAATATGTTTATTTCTCTAGATAGAATAATGCTATTCTTATGAAACTTAGAGGGCTTACTAAGTATAAATCAGGCTAACATACAATATAATTTGTGCGTTTATATACCTAAGGTACCCAAGCTACAAGTATGAAAATGGTTTTATAAAAAAGAAAAAAAAGAAAAAGAACAGAAATTTGAGGGGAAATTTTCCGAAAACACCTCTGTCACGGGAAAACTGAGGATGATGGAGAAAAACTGATTGCAGATTCGAATTCTACGTGAAAAGTTCTATTAGAATCAGGCATTTTCTTCCGTGTGCCAGAGAAAAAGATTTTTTTTTTCAACTAGTGCAATAGGAACCATTTTCAAACTCATCAACCGTTATTCAAACCGGTTAATGTTGATCGCAGATATTAAAAATACTCACATCCGTATATTATTTAATACAAACGAAAATTTTACCTGCACATTTCTGCACAAACGATGTATAAACGATCGCGACAATTTGTGGTTCAATCGAACACTTAGACAACTCCCCTTTTTTTTCGTTCTGTCCACGCATCTGATAGCTTAGAAAAAAATTTTCGCCTGCGCATTACTGCTCAAACGATGTGCAAACAATTGAGATGATTTTCTTTTGAATCGGACGTAGGGGGTGCTACCAATTAGGTAGCCTATACTTTGTTATCGTTTTGGCGCGCCCGCAATTGTGTACAAACGAAAATTTCGCCTGCAAATTTCTGTACAAAACCGTAACAAACAAGTGCGACAGTTTGTGGTTGAATTCGGCATGGTGGGAGGCCTATCAATTAGAGAGCCCATAGTTTATTATCGTTTTGGCGGGGCCACATTTATTTGCAAACGAAAATTTCAGCTGCACATTTATGTACAAAGGCGTACAAACAAGTGCGACAGTTTGTGGTTGAATTGAACATGGTGGGAGGGCTAACATTTAGACAGCCCCCCAATTTGTTTTCGTTCTGGCGGCGCCCCTAATTGTGTACAAACGAAAATCTCGCCTGCACATTTCTTTATAACTATATTCAAACGATTGCGACAATTTGTGATTCAATTGCACATGGTGGGAGGGCTATCATTTAGACAGCCCCCCCTTTGTTTTCGTTCTGAGGTCGCCCCTAATTGTGTACAAACGAAAATTTTGCCTGCATATTTCTGTACAAACGATGTACAAACGATTGCGACAATTTGTGATTGATTTGAACATGGTGATTGGGCTGTCACTTAGAAAGCCCCCCACTTTGTTTTCGCCCTGGCGGCGCCCCTAATTATGTACAAACGAAAATTTTGCATGCACATTTCTGTACAAACGATGTAGAAACGATTGCGACAATTTGTGATTGAATTGGACATGGTGGGGGGCTATCACTTAAACAGCCCCCACTTTGTTTTCGTTCTGGCGGCGCCCTTAATTATGTACAAACAATAATTTAGCCTGCACATTTCTGTACAAACAATATAGAAACGATTGTGCCAATTTGTGATTGAATTGGACATGGTGGGGGGCTACCACTTAGACAGCCCCCCTTTGTTTTCGTTCTGAGCTCGCCCCTAATTGTGTACAAACGAAAATTTTGCCTGCATATTTCTGTACAAACAATGTACAAACGATTGCGACAATTTGTGATTGAATTGAACATGGTGATTGGGCTATCACTTAGAAAGCCCCCCACTTTGTTTTCGCCCTGGCGGCGCCCCTAATAGTGTACAAACGAAAATTAGGCCTGCACATTTCTGTACAAACAATGTACAAACGATTGCGATACTTTGTGATTCAATTGGACATCGTGGGGGGAGCTACCACTCAGACAGCTCCCCACTTTGTTTTCGTTCTGGCGGCGCCCCTAAGTTTGTTCAAACAAACATTTCGCCTGCACATTTCTGTACAAACGATGCACAAACGAATGCGACAACTTGTGATTGAATTGGACATGGTGGGGGGCTACCACTTAGACGGCCCCCATTTTTTTCTGTTCTGGCGGCGCCCTTAATTATGTACAAACGAAAATTTCGCGTGCACATTTCTGTACAAACGAAGTACAAACTATTGCGACAATTTGTGATTGAATAGGACATGGTCGGGGGCTACCACTTAGACAGCCCCCAATTTTTTTCGTTCTGGCGGCGCCCCTAATTGCGTGCGAACATACATTTCGCCTGCACATTTCTGTACAAACGAAGTACAAACAATTGCGACAATTTGTGATTCAATTGGACATGGTGGGGGGCTACCACTTAGACAGCCCCCATTTTTTCTGTTCTGGCGGCGCCCCTAATTGTGTACAAACGAAAATTTCGCCTGCACATTTCTGTACAAACGAAGTACACACGATTGCGACAATTTGTGATTCAACTGGACATGGTGGGAGGGGCTACCACTTAGGCATCCCCGACTTTGTTTTCGTTCTGGCGGCGCCTCTAATTGTGTACAAACGAAAATTTAGCCATCACATTTCTGTAGAAACGATGTAGGAACGATTGCGACAATTTGTCATTGAATTGGACATGTTGGGGGGTATCACTTAGACAGCCCCACTTTGATTTCGTTCTGGCGACGCCCCTAATTGTGTAAAACAAAAATTTCGCCTGCACATTTCTGTACAAACGATGTACAAAACGATTGCGACAATTTGTGACTGAAGTGGACATGGTGGGGGGGCTACCATTTGGACAGCCCCCACTTTGGTTTCGTTCTGACTCCGCCCCTAATTGTGTACAAACGAAAATTTCGCCTTCACATTTCTGTAGAAACGATGTACAAATGATTGCGACAATTTGTGCTTGAATAGGACTTGTTGGTGGGGGGCTACCATTTAGACAGCCCCCACTTTGTTTTCGTTCTGACGGCGCCCCTAATTGTGTACAAACGAAAATTTCTCCTTCACATTTCTGTAGAAACGATGTACAAATGATTTCGACAATTTGTGCTTGAATAGGACATGTTGTTGGGGGGCTACCATTTAGACAGCCCCCACTTTGTTTTCGTTCTGACGGCGCCCTTAATTGTGTACAAACGAAAATTTCGCCTGCACATTTGTGTACAAACGATTGAGACCATTTCCGATTGAGTCTGATAAGGGGGGAAGGCTGTCTAAATGGACGTCTCCTTTTCACCTCTACTGTAATTAAATTCTTCCTCGAGAAAATCTGTAATCAACACTGTCAGTAGCTACGTCCTCGACTAATATACCTTAACAAGTACAGCTTTATTTTCGTATATTTTTCAACAGTTAACCAATTTAAAACTATCGCAAACAAGAATGTGTAGTCAACTTCTTAAATACTTCACTCGCCGAAACCCGTTCAGCGCGTGCAACAAGCAAAAACAACATGTTTGGCGTCTCACAAATGGAAAAGGGGGAAAAAAAAGAAGGAAAAGCAGCACGGCAGTGCCTTATCGCAGTCAGAGCTGACAACATAGTTTCGGTCGTCACTAACGCGAATAGACCTACTAGCGGTGTACAAGAGTTATACAGTTACAATATACGTCGTGCCACAGTAGTGCTACAGGCGGAATGTGCACGAACTACAAATGAATATGTTCCCTTACAAGCATCAGTCACTGTTGCACCCTCTTTACATTCTACACATCCTTTTTTCTCCCACTTTTTGACCTTGACAAGCAGAAGTACCAGGCTTTCCGAGTTCACAACCATAAACTGTTTGTGTACAGAGTACGTTTTCAGTTCTTCGAATGACTGTGCGCGCGAAGAACAAGGGTGATGATCGGGCTACCGTATACGGAAGTCAGTAACACCCGGTTGCAATAATAAATGTAAAATACAAATATAGAGCCTTGACAATGCCCTATATATATGAGGATGAATATATATATATATATATATATATATATATATATATATATATATATATATATATATATATATATATATATATACAAGTATTTTTTTGTATTACAAAACCTTAGGGTACCTCATAATCTGGATTCTTATAAAGTAATTTGAACAATTATTTAGAAATTATGTACTGCTTAAAATCGGATTAAATCGCAATGCCAGTAATCTGTAATATCTTACATTTTTATTTATTTACATTGAATGTGTACTTGTTTTATACTGTATAGCATTAATATTAGCTGCTACATAAGAAACAATTATCTATTATTGAATTTAAGTAGGAAATCGATATAATTATTAGAAGAAGAAGCTTGTGAAAATGAAGTGTATAATAATGGTTGTATCTGAAATAGATGTTGCGTAATGGTGTAGTTGGAATACTTACCCCGCGAGCTTTGGAATACTGGGCTCTTCAAACTGTCCATCCTTAGGGATGCGCAGAGTCGAGTCGAGACAGAATTTTCCTGACAAAATTCAAGTCGAGGCACAGCTCTTCAAATAGAAAAATATACATTTTTCGAGTCCAGACATCACTTTTACAGCATATTGTCGAGACGAGACGATCTCAAATCTTGTCTCGCGCATTCCTATTCATCCTATCTACATAAAATCAATTTTGGATACGAATATTCAATTTCTTTTAACGATAATTGTAATCTACGGTACAGATTGAAGTAAGATATTGGCTTGAACTGCTTTATTACCCACTTAACCTTCGTATACTGCAATTATATCTAAGTTTGGCATAAATATTTATTATTATTAGAATGTAAACACTGAAGAATATACATTAACACACAATGAGGAAGAACTCAATGCTCGTAGTAATTAACAAATTGGTTGCATGTTTATTTAAAATTAACTCTCTTGAAAACTAAATAATCATTATTAGAAAGAAAGCAAGAGAACCGTTTTGTTAATTTGGACATATTATAAGAGATTGAGAAATGTGTATGTAATCGAACATAATATATGAAACTAAATGGAATGGCATGTGGAACTGAACTTGAAAGAGGATACTATGTGTAAATGAAAAATTAAAGAAACCACTGGTTAACAGCAGTAGTCACTACTTACAGCAGATGAGTGAAATCTCGTCCTCCCCCAAAAGTTCAACAATTCTGAAACATAAGGGCGTCACATTTTATTCGTTTCCTGACAAAATTGAAAAATGGATTTTGCATATTGTTCGTCTATACCCCTTCAATATAGTTAGCTAACAAACCAAGTACGATCGACTAACTAGAAGTCACGTGAGTGAAATTTATATAGGAAGTTTCGATACAGCGTTCACCGAAGTGACGCAGAGGTGGTGTTGAAGCTTCTGGTAGGTCCTATTTCGTAATGGATTTTAGATCAGTGAGATTTCTTTATACGTATCAGAAAAGCTCTTTAACTCCATACTGAAGGCGTGTCGTATGATTTATTCAAACCGCCAGGTATTCGGACAACCATAAGCCCAATTCGTTTTGCTTCACTGCTCACAAGTTTAACTTGAAATAAATTCTTACTTTTCCACGGAAACACAAACTGTTTGAATGCTCATTTTATTATGGGTGAAATGTATAATTCTACAAGTAATAAAAATTTTCATGTTCTTCTCCGAGATTCGATCCCTCGTCTTTTGGCTCAGCAGTTCGACACGTAGACAACTTTTTTTACCTGCCTTATACCTCTTTTTTTTTTCATTTTCTTTATTGCAGTAGAGTTACATATAAAACATCAAGTACAGTCAGGTTACATGAGTAGCAGAGAAGAGTTCATTGTTTTCTATTAGTAGAGTGACAGAGATCAGAATGCACGATTACATAGTGGTAAGACGTCCAAAGTTGAGGGCGTTAGATATAAGCTTGAAGAAGAGCTACATCAAGGAAATGTGCAAAAAGGGTTTTTCTTCCGGTTGGTGGAAAATGTCTATATCTGGTATACAAGTAATCCTGGTATTCGGTGGTACGGCGTAACTCAGTAGTAAGGATATAATGAACAGTATTCGATATTAACCACAGCACTGAGTTGTGTTTAGCACTGGGAAAGAGATGGAAATCAGGAAATAAGACGAGATCACTGGTAACAGAAGCTGGCACAGTACGGCAAATAGTACTGATCATTCGTTGAAACTTTGCCCAAATATGAACTGTATGACAACAGATTGTTAATCGATGTTCCAAATCATCGATACGACCACACTTGATACAAAGGGCACTGTCACTGAAATGTAAGCGATGTCGTTTAGCACGAGTGTCCACAAGGTCGTTCACCACAGTGTACCAACTCGAGATTGTCGGTCCAGAAAGGTGAGAGGCAAAGATATTGCTCCATACTCTCGTCCATTGTCGTGCGGGGTGCCTTTCGTAGAGGCGATGAGGAGGGTGAGAAAGTTGGCGAAGTAAATACTGATACAAGTCCTTCACTGAACTAGGCAACGCAGCAGTTAGAGCTGTAGACATATACGCATAGGAACAAATAACATCACTATAATACCAATAAACATCAGGAATATGGCAGATATTAAGTGGAAATGTATATGAAACAGTGTCAAGGCAGTAAGAAAGAAGGGTATGGCTGATTCCCGTAAGGCTGGTTGTGAGGCTGTGGAAGCCTCGGAGCAGAAACAGAGCCCGAGCTTTCAGGCCGACGTGGATAAGGTTGAGACCACCGGCTTTTGGCGAGAGACATGTGAAGGGATACTTAACTCTAAAGACGTGACCATGCCAAAGAAATCCATTAACGACACTCGTAATGCGTTGAGATATCTCACTGGGCATAGGAAGCAGGTGACACACATACCACAATTTTGATAGAGCATAAGTATTGAGAAAGTATATCCGAGACAATAAACACAACTAGCGTGATCGATGTGACTGGAGAATATGCCGGATACTAGTTACGAGTAAGTTATAGTTCACATGGACTGTTTCAAGAATGCTAGAGGAAAATGTGATGCCCAAGATTTTAAACTGAGGAACAACGTTAGTGATAGTGGGATACTCAGAAGAAGCTTGTGTGCCAAGAACCAAAAGTTTAGTTTTCGACTGATTTATCTGAGCGCCAGATAAGGCGGTGTATTCCATCAAACAGGTATCAAGGGTGCGAATATCACTGAAATCGTGCATGAAAACTGTCACATCATCAGCATAACTGCAGACTCGTAAGGTATGACCATGAAGGGAAAGGCCGGAGAGACGAGCATGAATACTAGAAAGAAGAGGGCAAAGAGAAATGGCAAACAAGCTCATACTCAATGGGCACCCTTGACGCACATTTCGTTTGATACGCACAGGCTCAGTGAGAAATCCATTGATTTTAAGTTTACTTTGAGCATTGTCGTACAAGATACGAATCCAGCGAATGAACTGCTCCCCGAGACCTAAGGTGGAGAGTATACACCACAAGTAATCATGATGGACGCGGTCAAAGGCTTGGTGGAAATCAAGTGACAGGAGAGCATGACAGGCAGAAGAGTCTTCAAGGGTAGCAATAACGTCACGAATGCACTGTAAAAGATGGTAGATCTTCTTGTTTTCAACACATGCATATTGGTGAGGACTCACTAACTTGGCTAAATAGGGGCGTAAGCGGTTGTTCAAGCAGCGAGCGAGAATCTTGTAGTCAAAGTTCAGCAAGGTTATTGGCCTGTAATGGGAAACGGTAGTAGGATGTGATTGCTTCGGTAAAAGGATAGTCACGCCAACCGCTTTATACGGAGTCCTTGCAGCAGAAGCAAAATGTTCGTTCACTATAGCAGTTAAGGTATCGCCAATAAGTGGAAAGAAACGTTTGTACCACTCATCTGGAAGGTCATCTATTCCAGGAGATTTTCCAGACGAAGCACTCATAATTGCGGTTTGCACCTCTTCTTCGGTGAATGGAGTTTCCAGTGATTGCGCTTCACGTTGATCGAGCACTCATGGGATGCGATCTAAGAAGGAAGATGGTATGTCAACGGTGTCCGATGTGCCATATAAGGTGGAGTAATAGGCGCAGAAAGTCCGCTTAATACCTGCAAAAGTATCGTGGATGTTGCCTTCGTCATCCTTGATGTTCTCAATATATTTGCGTGTACCTCGTTTATATTCTGCCAAGACATGGGAGATCGACGGTTCTTCTTGAGGGTCGATGATTGTAGATTTGCTGCGGATTTTCGTTCCGTCCAGGAGACGGCGGGTCAGACACAACAATTTAGCTTGATACTGCTTCATGAGAGGTAAGGCAGAAGGGTTATGTAGAACAGCACTTTTAGCATCAGCCAAACAACGATAGTAGAAATGGAAAAGAGTTCGGTGATCACGCTCCCGCTCAGCACAATACCAGTGACAAAAGCTGACAACACGTGGTTTGAGATATTGATACCACCAGTCAGTAACAGTTCGAAAATGTCTCTGCTGGGTTAACCTCTTCGCCCACTTGGTTGTAAAAGATTCGCAAAATTCATTATCCTCAAGAAGAGAAGTATTAAAATGCCAATAACCAGGCCCTCGTTCAACCTTGACATCAGGTATGCGCAGGGTAACAATATATGCAAAATGATCAGAAAATATGGTAGGTACAATTTCAGCGTCAAATATGTTTCGGATCAGCCTGGGACACATATACATGCGGTCGATGCGAGAAGCACTATTACGGCTGACATAAGTAAAGGCCTGCCGACGTGGAGAAAGAGACAGCCAGCTATCTTGGAGATGAAGACCTTGTGTTAGCTCCAGCAAGGTCGGACTATAATTAAACCCGGAAGACTGGTCTCCAGGATTTAAAACACAGTGAAAATCACCAGCATGAAGAAACATGTCACTGAGGGGGAGAATACAGGAAGCCACATCAGAGGCAAAGAAATTGTTACGATCCACACGTGCCTGAGAGCCACTAGGAGCATACAGATTGAGAAGGTGAATACTACCGAGCCTACCACTGATAATACAGCCAGTTGGGTGTAATGATATGGAGGAGAAATGAACATGATGCTGAGCAACAATTTCCGTTCCAGTGCCAGTGACAGTAAAATAATTGTAAACAGTAAAATTAGGACCAAGGTCTAACACTTCCAGCCCAACTTCTTGCAATAACGCGACATCAATATGAGCTTCTAGTAAAAAGTCACGCAGCGAGAATAGCTTGTTACGACTATGTAAATTATTAATATTAATAGTAGCAATCAAAGGTCATTGAAAACAGAAGGAAACATACATAAAAACGAGAGGTGGGCATGACATACACGCTCACATCACAGAACTTTCAAGTAGGCACTACAAACAAGGGCGCAGTACAGATATTGAAAAAAGGCAAACAATAACACGTTTGTCACAATTCGCACTGAGCTCCACCACTGCAATACACACACATAAAAAAGCAAACACCATTATCAAGACATGTGCCGATGGAAAGCATGATTTTTTATAAATATTACAACATCAAAGTTGATTCTGCGAGGAATCATCTGATTGAGAGTCACCAGCAGCAGTGACAATTGGAATGTCAACGTCAAGAAGGATGTCAGCCTCTTCTTTATTTTTCTTAAACAGTTTGTCACTGAGGTCTTGCCGCCTCGAACGTTTAATTCGAGACCGTTCGCCAGTACCAGAAGAAGAAGTAGGGGAGGTTACACTAGGGCACACAACTGGAGGTTCCACAACTATAGGAGAAGGACCAGTAGCAACAATGGAAGGTGAAAAATCTTTATAACCATCGACACTCTCTGGGTTGCCAGATCCGACCACGCAGGAACCCACAGGGACCACCGGCGCCATAGAGCTGGTAGAAACTGGCAAAACAGTAACAGAAGGGAGAGTTCTTGCACTGAACTCACTATCACTAGTCGTCATTCCTGTGTTGATTGAAGCAGAAGGAGTCACATGGGCCAATCGGACGTCGGAAGTTGACGCTGGTGTAGCACAAGTATGCAGAGAATCAGTGACGACCAAAGATGAAAAGGCTGAGGAGACTACCGGTGGATGATCATCGACAGATGGTGATAAGCTGAGCTTTGAGACAGACGGAGCGTGAGAGGCATCATCCGGAGGGACGACAACAGACGGGAGAGGGGGATAGTCGCTATCCTGAAGACGAGGTGCATGCGGCTCATGTAGATTATCTGTTGTTGGAGGAACATTAAAGTCCATGGAGATCTGATGGGACTGAGGTGCCTCAGAGTGCGATAGGTTGGGAACCCGAGCCTGAGATGTCACCGGTAGGCTGGAAAATTGAGAAACAAAATAATTCACTGCAGCATCCCAACTAGAAGGAGAAGGGGCCACTTTACCCGCATAACTAGTAGAACTGCGAGGTGCATTATTGGGACGTTGGGGACACTTTGAATGTAAATGCTGGGTACTGTGACACCGTATGCAAGTTTTCTCCTGTCCAGGATAAGTGACCCAGTAACGGTGCTGTTGAATCAGTACGAATGATGGAATCGATTTCTTTAATTCCATTCGTAATAATTTCCTCCCAGTGCGAATTTGGTAAACATGGTATCTAGAATATAGTTCATCATGAATATTATAAATAGTACCATGCTGACTCATTACATCCTTAATGGTGTCAATGGAGAGTTTCATAGGAATTACATGTAAGCGCACAGTAATAACCTGAGTATCAGCCCAAGAAATCCGGATATCGTATGTGCCTGAAGGATCAGTAAATTGAACTACGCCACTAGTGTCATTCAAAACTTGTTCACATGACGCAAGAGATGAAAGTTTGAGGAACACACACTTACGGTAAATATCCAGTTCAAGACTCAAAACTTGTTCAACAGGAAAGGCAAAACGATCATATAACCATTCATGAATTGTCAGAGAGGTAGGCCGCTGGCTAACCGCTCCGAAATCAAATTTTAATGTATTCACTCGACGTGTAGACATATTGAAGGTATTCTGTTACAAACCAGAAAAAAAACTCACCGAAAGATCCACACAATTACAGTGAATAATAACACGAAACAAAAAAGAAAGAAAAAAATGCTTCACTTAATGGGTGAGTTTGACTCACGGCACACAACACATGTGTAGCAGCAGACAGCACAGAGAACGTGTTTACTGGACAACGTTCAAAGCGCGAATATGTCAACTAGACTAACGGTTGTTGTGTAACAGCTTGAAGGGAAATCGGTTTCAACTGCACGAAGGAAATTGAGGGCATTGGTTATAGTTGGATGGAGGCAAATACCATGTGCTCCCAAGTTCGTAGTGCCACTTGCTGGTTTTGGAAGATGAAGACAGCCTTAGGAAAATCACGTGTACTGATTGGAAGAACCTGGAGGATTTTGTCCTAGATTTGGCAGCTCCAAATCAATACATTAAGTGAGTGAACTAGGAGTGCAATGATACCGGTACTCTATTTTACTTTGATTGGTGTTGTTTTTATAAAGATGGAGAACGAAAATATTTTATCGTTCGAACATTTGAAAGAATATTTTTTCTTAAGAGCTGAGGATGATGGTGGACAAAATTTAAAAGTAAACAGTCTGAACTGCCCCGGCGGAAAATATTTATCAACAACTAGGGTGCCATAATTAACGATTACAGTAAGGGGTTAATATGAATAAACTGTGTTCTGATGAGCAGGCCTACTTTATTACTAGAAAATAGTTTGCTGATGGTATGTAATATTGGGGTTCTTTCAGATCAGTTTGCTCATCCTAGAGTCCCGTTGATTATAGTGTTTGAAACTAATTCTAAACCCGGACCGAGAAGTTTTGAAGATATTTGGCCAGTGCCCTATAACTTTTAAAGTGTTTGGCTCGAGCCCGAATACTCAACCTAGACCCTCAATCCAAATTCAGAAGCAAGTGAACAATGTCCTTGACTCCTAGACTTCACGATTACCGAGGTTCTCATTCAACTAGTTTTTTTAGTATCCAAATACAAACCGCCTATTTTTCACGTTTACATACAGAGTTGTTACAATTATTATTATTATTATTATTATTATTATTATTATTATTATTATTATTATTATTAACAATAATAATAATAATAAAAGATGTAGTAGTAGTAGTGTCATTGATAATAATTATACTGTCTATGTAATATACTTGAAGAATATTCCAAATTTCACAGTAGTAAATCTCCACGTTAAGCGGGTTTCTATATCCAGGCTTCTAACTATGAAAACATTTACGATCACTCCCCCAATCATTTCACAGATTCAACCTGTTGTATATAAGTTATTAGGACGTAAAATTGAATATAGTTTATACGAAAAATACCTTTATCCATTGCAAGACCTGTAACGCCCAAATATTCACCACAAACTTATGGTGGTATCGACATAAACAACAAAAAAAAGTATGGAGCAGGAATCTACTTGACACAAAGGTCTAAGGAAACTCCATGAAGACGTACGAACTGGCCGAGCGGTTTGGGTCAATACTCTATCAATCATAAGTTTATGTGTGCAAATCCTGTAGGAAGTATTCGTTTTGTTTTTCCTTAAAAGTGTGTTCCTTATTTTCATCAGAGGACTGAAAACATTTCTTTGAATAAATCTTTGACAACTACTTTTCTCTCAAATTCGATTAGAAGGGAACATTATATGAATTGCAAATTTAAAATCCAAAACTGAAAACAAAATATTAAGTATGTTGAATATTTCATTATTATCTTTTGATTTGTAATGAAAAACTAATTATAAGCATTGATGATTTCAGGAGATTCTCCCCGTGTAATGGTCAATATATGAATGAGAGGAAATTGATAGAACATTATTAGTCCACTTTGAGCATGATCGAAGATATGGCCACGAATTTATGTCGACAGGGTCTCAAATTCTCCCACAGGTCATGCCCTGAAATCATCACTGTTTCAAAGGTTTCCTTAACAAATACCTAGGTAGAATATTACATTTATTTCTCGTTCCACGTTTTGAAATGACAAAATCATAATTTTAAATATAATTATAATACGATAAGCATAAAGGTTTATAGAAATAATGAAGTAAATAGTATTGTGTAAGTTATCGGTTTCTAATCGGATTAAAACTAGAATATTCATTTGCATCGCATTTTAAAGTATATCCTCTCTATATATAATTCTTACTGGAAATCATGTTTAACTTCAATTACTTAGTCAATATATTTAATATTATTTTTTATTATAATATTTTTACTATTCAATGTCGTATACACTTCATTTCCCAAAGCAAAACCTCGTAAATGTATGGTGAATATTATCAAATAAATTATCATTTAGTTTACGTAAATACTGCATCGTCTGGTATGAAACTTCGTGCTTTAACTAGTAATAATAATAATAATAATAATAATAATAATAATAATAATAATAATAATAATAAGAAGAAGAACAAGAAGAAGAAGAAGAAGAAAATCATAGCCATATCTTATAAGAATTTCAGGCTTACTCAATAAATGAATTCAACGTGGTCTCTATTCGAAGTTCTATTTATTCGAATCCGATAGAAATACAAAGAGAAACTTCAAGAACAGGTAAAAGAAAAATGTTACTTTGGTGGGACTGGAACTAACCTTTAAGAGTTCCTTTCAAGTTACGAATGCCTTAGACACATTGTTTCTTGTCTTTAAGTTAACAGATTCACTGAACGTATCTGAGTAAGTTGTCTTCATTTTCTACTCGGTTATACACGTTTTACAATAATTTCTTTTAAGCTTGAACGACAGGAACACGAATGCAAAAACATTTAGGTCAATTAAAATTCACCCCCTGGGAATCGGACCGGGGACAGCGTGCACCAAATGCACACGTGCTAGCCACTGGATCAGCGATAACAACGAACGAAATCTGTTTTGAAGTGTCTGAAATTTATGCCTATTTCGCCGTGATGTAATGTCTACTGATGTTTGTATGTTTACCGTATTCGTTACTTTGAGGAACGATATATGTTATGTATATAGGTTCTATTACGTATTCGTCCATAAATACCATATAAATTATCAGAATAATTCAAGATCTTTCAGGGAAATTCGCTCGTGCATGCACAGTAGACGGACAGTGTAGTTGGAAGGTGAGTTCAACAGAAATTATGTATTTCGCCGACATTATTTAATAGCTATATAGAAGAGACAGCGAAAACGAGTCTACCTAATGAAGATGGAATTTCGGTAGGAGATGAAATGATGAGGTGTATACGGTTTGTGGTTGATATAGTTGTTCTTGCAGAATCTAAAAAGAAAATTAATAAGATGTAGAAAACTTGAGAAAGGCTTCTGAAGAATATGGGATGAAAATAAATGTTAGAAAGACAAAATCCATGGTGATTGAAACGAAGCGATCGGTGCCAAATATAGAAGTAGGAGCGGAAGAAAAGAACAAATGACTAGTTTTCGATATCTGAGTAGTATTATTAGTGATGATATGATATGCGAACGTGAAATAAAAGCAAGGATAGAAATGGCGAAAGAAGCCTTTAGGATGAAAAAAATACTATTTTGTAGGACCGTGAATAGAGTTGAAAAAACTCATAAAATGCTTCGTGTACTGTATTTTACTGTATTTATAGGCAGAATCATGAACATTATGCAAAAATGATGATAAACATTTGAAGGGTTTGGAAATATGTGCGTGGAGAAGAATGGAGAGAAATAGCTGGGTCGACAGGAAAACGAATGAGAGAGCGTTAGAAATGGAAGGAGAAAAATATTATTAAGAAGAGGAAGAAAAATTGGTTGGGTGGGGTATTGGTTAAGAAGAAACTGTATCATGAGAGATGTCCTAGAGGGTATGGTGGCAGGAAAGAGAGGGAGGGGATTAATTAGACTAATTAGGCTATTGGTGATATCAAAACAGAAAAATCGTATGTGAAGATGGAAAGGTTAATAGAAGATCGCGGAGCATGGCAATTTCTCAGTCGCGGTAAGTGACCCGCTGGTAATGGCGGAATACTTCTGATGTAATGATGCTGATGATGCACAGTAGAAAAAGGAAAATCCACTTTACTGTAATTACTAATACGAATCACAATGCAAATTTGTACAGACTGTCAACGGAAGCAGTGGTTCCCAACCTGAGGACGCGTAGCTTCCTCCTGGTTAAGCATGAAGAGGGATTAAGGGTGCGAAAGCTACTGGCAGAAATGAATTGTGAAATAAATAAATAAAGCACCACTTGTAATGACTCTTTAAAATTTAGCGTGACAATTTTAAAATGAAAGTTTAAAAAATAACACTATACTACGAGGATATGTTAAAAACTTATTATTATTATTATTATTATTATTATTATTATTATTATTATTATTATTATTATTGTTGTTGTTGTTGTTCTCCCACTTCTTGGTCGAGATGTGAAATATTCACCACCTTCTTCATATCACTACATCAATTTCTTCACTGTTTTCTTGTCACAGCCCATACCCCTAGCTATGTGAGTGGCAGTTTGTCCCATAGTTACTCGACCTATGATTTCCCCTCTCATAGTAACAGATAGTTTTCTATAGCCCTTAGAGCAAGGCATTTTGACAGCCTGTAGAAATTTGCATTGTGATTTGAATTAGCAATGACAGTAAAGTGGATTTTTCTTTTTCTACTGTGCATCATCAGCATCATTACATCACAAGTATTCCGCCATTACCAGCGGGTCACTTACCGCGACTGAGAAACTGCCATGCTCCACGATCTTCTATTAACCTTTCCATCTTCACATACGATTTTTCTGTTTTGATATCACCAATAGCCTAATAAGTCTAATTAATCCCCTCCCTCTCTTTCCTGCCACCATACCCTCTAGCACATCCTTCATGATACAGTTCCTTCTTACACAATATCCGAAGAGGATTTTTGTTCCTCTTCTTAATAATATTTTTCTCCTTCCATTTCTAACGCTCTCTCATTCGTTTTCGTCTCGACCCAGCTATTTCTCTCCATTTTTCTCCACGCACATATTTCGAAAGCCATCAATTGTTTCTCATCATTTTTGCATAATGTCCATGATTCTGCCTTATAAATACAGTAAAATATAGTACACGAAGCATTTTATGAGTTTTCTCAACTCTATTCAAGGTCCCACAAAATAGTGTTTTCTTCATCCTAAAGGCTTCTTTCGCAATTTCTATCCTTGCTTTTCTTTCACGTTCGCAGATAATATCATCACTAATAATACTACTCAGATATCGAAAACTAGTCATTTGTTCTATTCTCCCGCTCCTACTTCTATATTTGACACCGATCGCTTCGTTTCAATCGCCATGGATTTTGTCTTTCTAACATTTGTTTTCATCCCATATTCTTCAGAAGCCTTTCTCAAGTTTTCTACATCCTATTAATTTTCTTTTTAGATTCTGCAACAACAACTATATCAACCACAAATCACATACTCCTTATTATTTCATGAATAGACATATTACATCAGGGCGAAATAGGCATGAATTTCAGACACTTCAAAACAGATTTCGTTCGTTGTTACCGCTGGTCTAGTGGTTACCACGTGTGTCTTTGTTGTACGGGGTCCCCGGTTCGATTCCCAGTGAGGGAATTTTAATTGACCGAAATGTTTTTGACCTAATGCATTTGTAACTTGAAAGGAACTCTTAAAGGCTAGTTCCAGTCCCACCAAAGTAACATTTTTCTTTTACCTGTTCTCGAAGTTTCTCTTTGTATTTCTATCGGATTCGAATAAATAGAACTTCGAATAAAGACCACGTTGAATTCATTTATTGAGTAAGCCTGAAATTCTTATAAGATATGGCTATGATTTTGTTATTATTATTATTATTATTATTATTATTATTATTATTATTATTATTATTATTATTATTAGTTAAAGTACGAAGTTTCATATCAGGCGATGCAGTATTTACGTAAACTAAATGATAATTTATTTGATAATATTCACCATACATTTGCGAGGTTTTGCTTTGGGAAATGAAGTGTATACGACATTGAATAGTAAAAATATTATAATTAAAATATATGATTAAATATATTGATTAAGTAACTGAAGTTAAACATGCTTTCCAGTAAGAATTATATATAGAGAGGATTTACTTTAAAATGCGATGCAAATGAATATTCTAGTTTTAATCCGATTAGAAACCGATAACTTACACAATACTATTTACTTCATTAGTTCTATAAAGCTTTATGCTAATCGTATTATAATTATCTTTAAAATTATGATTTTGTCATTTCAAAACGTAGAACGAGAAATAAAAGTAATATTCTACCTAGATATTTGCAGTAACGTAGCTTGATGTTTTGAAATGGGTAGGCTGAAATTAGATTTGTAACTAGAGGGTGGCTAGGAGGGGCCCAGTCCCCTGAAACTTGCAATTGTTTGTTGTATGTATACATGAGTATAAGATGAATTCAAGTTGCCCTCCCCAGAAAAACTAACCCGCCCTTATTTAAACGATCACGTCTTAGTATTCTGACCGCGGACCTGACTGTAATGCTTGATACAAAAATTCTAATTCATGCAATATATTTTTCATACAATGCAAGAAAAAGTATAACAGCGGTTCTGCTTCATATTTCCCTTACATATACGGTTTCCTTAGATATGCGATACTCGCATATCACACATAGACTGTATTACTATTCCAAAGAAACAAATAAAAACGGATATAGGGCTATCTTCATTTTAAATTTCAGCATACTAATGGAAAACAGTAGTGCTGCAGCTCACAGTCAATTGATGTTTTTTACAGAAAAAAAAAACTATTTTTAGATTGAAAGTACAAAAAAAGAAAGAAATAAAAAATGAAAAAGAAAGAAAGAAACTACACCTCATCTGAGGCCTTATTCAGTATCGATCTTCCCAAACTTGCGGGGCGCAACGCAAAGCAAAAAATACAACGAGCGGTTATAACTGCTATGTCAGTTATCGCCAACTAAAATGTAAATTTTACGCTGCGATAACGCAAAAAGGTACGCAAAAAGGTCCCTAATGTTTTAGTACTATGCATAATAAGATTTTTATTCTCTTTCTCTGTTTTTTCTTTGTCAGAACTTTTGACTGAATGCGAGCCCCTAAATTTTTCATAGTCTCGCTGTTTCATACTTTCTTACAAGACCGTGTCCTGTCGCTTTTGTTTCCCAAACACCCGAAGGCTAGCCTTTCTTCAGCATTCGTCCACTTTCGTTGCATCCAAGGTTCGTGTATACACTACCTTGCATCTCTTATTTCTACCACGGTTGCATCGTGTTGAATCTGTGTATGCTCATGGGTTTCGTCTGCTGAGGGTGACGGGTAAGCGATTGGCACCGCCCCATTCTCAATATTACATGAGAAAGGAAGAAGGCTAGCGGCCCATAGCCTACAATGCGTTCTTGCAGAAGCTTCAATCTATTCTGGCGTGATGTCTAAACAGTGCATAATAAAATAAATCCATTTCAATAAAATTAATTGTATCAATATCCAAAAGCAACATTTCAGAGTGATGTATAAAGAAATGCATAGGCTAAGCCTAATAGCCTTAATGGACACTACGACCCTGGGTATTTGTTAAGGAAACTTTGAAACAGTGATGATTTCAGGGCATGACATGTGGGAGAATTTGAGACCCTGTCGATATAAATTCGTGGCCATATCTTCGATCATGCTCAAAGTGGACTATTAATGTTCTATCAATTTCCTCTCACTCATATATTGACCATTACACGGGGAGAATCTCCTGAAATCATCATTGCTTATAATTAGTTGTTCATTACAAATCAAAAGATAATAATGAAATATTCAACATACTTAACATTTTGTTTCCAGTTTTGGATTTTAAATTTACAATTTATATAATATTCCCTTCTAATCGAATTTCAGAGAAAAGTAGTTGCCAAAGATTTATTCAAAGAAATGTTTTCAGTCCTCTGATGAAAATAAGGAACACACTTTTAAGGAAAAAACAAAACGAACACTTCCTACTGGATTTGAACACATAAACTTATGATTGATAGAGTGTTGACCCAATCCGGTCGACCAGTTCGTACGTCTTCATGGAGTTTCCTTAGACTTTTTTGTAAACTAGTTTCCTGCTCCATACTTTTTTTTTGTTGTTTATGTCGATACCAGTATAAGTTTGTGGTGAATATTTGGGCGTTACAGGTCTTGCAATGCATAAAGGTCTTTTTCGTATAAACTATATTCAATTTTACATCCTAATAACTTATATACAACAGGTTGAATCTGTGAAATCATTGGGGGAGTGATCGTAAATGTTTTCATAGTTAGAAGCCTGGATATGGAAACCTGCTTAACGTGGAGATTTACTACTGTGAACTTTGGAATATTCTTCAAGTATATTACATAGACAGTATAATTATTATCAATGACACTACCACTACTACAAATTTTATTATTATTATTATTATTAATTATAACAACTCTGTATGTAAACGTGAAAGATAGGCGGTTTGTATTTGAATACGAAAAACTAGTTGGATGAGACTTCGGTAATCGTGAAGTCTAGGAGTCAAGGAGATTGTTCACTAGCTTCTGAATTTGGGTTGAGGGTCTAGGTTGAGTATTCGGGCTCGATCCAAACACTGTTAAAAGTTATAGGGCACTGGCCAAATATCTTCAAAACTGCTCGGTCCGGGTTTAGAATTGTCAACGACTCGAGCAGCTCGGCTCACAGCTCATTCACTATCGAACCGAGCCGAGAAGTGAGCCGAGCCAACAGCTCACCCAACGACTCGGCTAGAGTCCTCGGCTCAGTTGAGCCGAACCGAGCAGATGGCTCATCTCTATCAAGCCAGCTCGAGCCGATGGTTCACCCCAAGTGAACCGGCTCGAACCATCCTTTCAGTTGAGCCGAGCCGAGCTGAGCTTGTTATGAAAAATCTCTTGTGGTTTCGCTATCGAGATGAGACGAGATGCGAGCAGTGTCCCCTTTCGTGAGCAACATTATAAGAATTCCATATTACTGTTTAGCTTAAATTTCTCATGGCTTTCGTTTTTCAGTGTAATCAGGCCATGATTTCAAGACGAGTTAAAACGAACGAACCATTTATCAAACTCGACTAAACTCGACGCGAAAAACTGAATCAGCCCGGAACTCGAATCGAGGTTATTACCTTTGACCTGACTCGAAACTCAATTTGAATTCGAGTCGAGTTTTAGCTTGACTCGTGCTCATCCCTCTGCGTTAGAAAAAATTGTTGCTTATTATTATTCTGCTAAACTAATTATGTAATAATAACAATGTTGTTATGTAAAATTAAAAATACAGAATATAGAGAAACATTACACTACAATTAATAAAATGAGACCACATGAACTGGAAGTGAATTGAAACTTGCCAGTAACTAAAATCGATACATGCTTTTTAAAGGTAGTTTCAAACTCTATAATCAACGGGACTCTAGGATAAGCAAACTGATCTGAAAGAACCCCAATATTACATACCATCAGCAAACTATTTTCTAGTAATAAAGTAGGCCTGCTCATCAGAACACAGTTTATTCATATTAACCCCTTACTATAAATCGTTAATTATGGCACCCTATTTGTTGATAAATATATTCCGCCGGGCAGTTCAGACTGTTTACTTTTAAATTTTGTCCACCATCATCCTCAGCTCTTAATAAAAAAATATTCTTTCAAATGTTCGAACGATAAAATATTTTCGTTCTCCATCTTTATAAAAACAACACCAATCAAAGTAAAATAGAGTACCGGTATCATTGCACTCCTAGTTCACTCACTTAATGTATTGATTTGGAGCTGCCAATTCTACGACAAAATCTTCCAGGTGCTTCCAATCAGTGCACGTGATTTCCCTAAGGCTGTCTTCATCTTCCAAAACCAGCGAGTGGCACTACGAACTTGGGAGCACATGGTATTTGCCTCCATCCAGCTTTAACCAATGCCCTCAATTTCCTTCGTGCAGTTGAAACCGATTTTCCTCCAAGCTGTTACACAACGACAGTTAGTCTAGTTGTCTACGTGTCGAACTGCTGAGCCAAAGGACGGCGCATCGAATCCCGGAGAAGGACACGAACATTTTTATTACTTGCAGAATTATACATTTCACACATAATAAAATGAGCATTCAAACAGTTTGTGTTTCCGTGGAAAAGTAAGAATTTATTTCAAGTTAAACTTGTAAGCAGTGAAGCAAAACGAATTGGGCTTATGGTTGTCCGAATACCTGGCGGTTTGAATAAATCATACGACACGCCTTTAGTATGGAGTTAAAGAGCTTTCTGATACGTATAAAGAAATCTCACTGACCTAAAATCCGTTACGAAATAGGACCTACCAGAAGCTTCAACACGTCTGCGTCACTTCGGTGAACGCTGTATCGAAACTTCCTATATAAATTTCACTGACGTGACGTCTAGTCAGTCGATCATATTTGGTTTGTTAGCTAACTATATTGAAGGGGTATAGACGAACAATATGCAAAATCCATTTTTCAATTTTGTCAGGAAACGAATAAAATGTGACGCCCTTATGTTTCAGAACTGTTGAACTTTTGGGGAGGGGGGGCCAGATTTCACTCATCTGCTGTAACTAGTGACTACTGCTGTTAACCAGTGGTTTCTGTCATTTTTCATTTACACATGCCATTCCATTTAGTTTCATATATTCTGTTCAATTACAAATACATTCCTCAATCTCTTATAATATGTCCAAATTAACAAAACGGTTCTCTTGCTTTCTTTCTAATAATGATTATTTAGTTTTCAAGAGAGTTAATTTTAAATAAACATGCAACCAATTTGTTGATTACTACGAGCATTGAGTTCTTCCTCATTGTGTGTTAATATATATTCTTCAGTGTTTACATTCTAATAATAATAAATATTTATGCCAAACTTAGATATAATTGCAGTATACGAAGGTTAAGTGGGTAATAAAGCAGTTCAAGCCAATATCTTACTTCAATTTGTATCGTAGATTACAATTATCGTTAAAAGAAATTAAGTATTCGTATCCAAAATTGATTTTATGTAGGTAGGATGGATAGGAATGCGCGAGACAAGATTTGAGGTCGTCTCGCCTCGACAATATGCTGTAAAAGTGATGTCTGGACTCGAAAAATGTATATTTTTCTATTGGAATAGCTGTGCCTCGACTTGAATTTTGTCAGGAAAATTCTGTCTCGACTCGACTCTACGAAAAAAAAGTTGTCTACATGTCGAACTGCTGAGCCAAAGAACGAGGGATCGAATCTCGGAGAAGAACATGAAAATTTTTATTACTTGCAGAATTATACATTTCACACATAATAAAACGAGCATTCAAACAGTTTGTGTTTCCGTGGAAAAGTAAGAATTTATTTCAAGTTAAACTTGTGAGCAGTGAAGCAAAACGAATTGGGCTTATGGTTGTCCGAATACCTGGCGGTTTGAATAAATCATACGACGCGCCTTTAGTATGGAGTTAAAGAGATTTCTGATACGTATAAAGAAATCTCACTGATCTAACATCCATTACGAAATAGGACCTAAGGATGGACAGTTTGAAGACTCCAGTATTCCAAAGCTGGCGGGGTAAGTATACCAACTACACCATTACGCTACATCTATTTCAGATACAACAATTATTATACACTTCATTTTCACAAGCTTCTTCTTATAATAACTATATCGATTTCCTACTTAAATTCAATTATAGATAATTGTTTCTTATGTAGCAGCTAATATTAATGCTATACAGTATAAAACAGGTACACATTCAATGTAAATAAATAAAAATGTAAGATATTACAGATTACTGGCATTGCGATTTAATCCGATTTTAAGTAGTACATATTTTCTAAATAATTGTTCAAATTACTTTATAAGAATCCAGATTATGAGGTACCCTAAGGTTTTGTAATGCAAAAAAAAAATACATGCATATATATATATATATATATATATATATATATATATATATATATATATATATATATATATATATATATATAGAGAGAGAGAGAGAGAGAGAGAGAGAGAGAGAGAGAGAGGGAGAGAGAGAGGTGTATTTTAGAGAACTTCCGGGCTTGATCCCCTCCAAGTTTATGTTTATTCAAATAAAATATTGTAAAGTGAATGAAATATCTTGTAGAATGTTCACATTTTTAAGAATGAAGTTAGCAAAGCCCCCGAAATATATATATGAATAATTTTCATTTTGGACGTGTGGTTTTAGGTATTCAACAGTGTTCACATTTCTCATTTTTAGCGTTTTCGTATATGAATTATGGACATAGCGGGCTAGTAAATGGGACAGGGATTTGAAAAGTGACAGTTTGTCAGATAATGTGTTTCCAACCACTTCACAGTAGAAATTTATATTTATAGAAAATTCTCATATATTTTAAAAAAGGAAGAATAACTTTAACTTTCCACACGGAGGCTCGAACCGTCGCCCTTCGTTTCAGAAATGTCAATAGCAGTACTAAACCCGCTTGACCAGACACGCAACTTACAAGAGCTTGTATTATAATACTGATAAGAGAATCGCTCCAGCACAGGTTTCTACTTTGATGTTTAAATATCCATTTTCTGTCGTTTTCGGCAATTTCTGCTTAAAGTAATGGTTGGTTTTGCATATTGGATGTGCATGAGGTTTGCAATCAATATTAATCTAAAAAAAGTAGTTTGATTTTGTTTTTACATTTTCAAATCGCTCGGATGACAGTACGATTTGTAGCTAGTGTCTATATAAAGATCGGCGGGAACATGCAATTCCCTGTGTGTAGATCTGCGGGAATTTTGACGGATCTAAGCTCACTTTTTCGGACTTCGAAAAACAAACTCGGTTGTTTATCATATTGACCAGTGATTCACCCTCGCAAATGCTTCGGACTCAACTGGTGGAGCACTTTAGTCGTAAACCTCCATATGGCTGTACCATTTAGAAGTGTCCGACGCTGTACAAAATATCGAATTGACAACCTCCAGTTGTCCAGTATTGCCAATGTTTCTATCTTAAAGCAGTCGAAAATAGAAAGCGTTTCAAGGGACTGGGTACTGCCTTTCTCTCTCAAGCGAACGATGTTTAATAAAAATAAAGATATTGAAAGAGATCTTTCAAAGGTAACCGTGCTTACATATAAAATTTGTATTCGGAGTTTCTCGTTGGCACTCCTGACTATAGATGCTTGTATTTCCCAATTTCTGATATACAACTAACACCCATCGAGTTAGAAATTTGAACATCGTTTCTTGCTTCATTACTAATTATAAATTTGCCAATTTTCGCTGTCAGAAAGAACAATATCGTTGGGAAAGACTTGAAATAGTTTCGAAGGTTGTGAAAATGTTGTCCTTTGCTAGGAATTTTTGTAGTACTAGTGTGTTAGAAAGAACGTATATTTAAAAAAAATAATCAGCCAAGGATCGGCGTCGACAGAGAGACAGTATACCAACTTGTAGAAACATTACTGTTTGTTCCTTACATCATTCATAATGAAGAACATGTCACCCCATTCCTTCACTTTTTATAAATTTGCAAGTTTGTGTTGACTACCAAATCTTTCACATCTTTATTCCTTGCCATATCCAGAAAAATCTTTTATCTTAGTGCGCTCTAGTAAATAAATGATGTAATTTCAAGAATTGTAGATTATTCCTATTAATAAGAATAAACATTTTATAACAGGGTCTTATTATCTGAATACTAGTTCCATACAGCAATTTTCCAAATAATAAATATTTATATTGTAGATTGAACAATAGACACTTAAATAAAAAATTCTGTTAAGAAAACGACAATATGAATAGCTTTCCGAATAAGCACATGTATCTGAAGTGAGACGTTAACTCTCTTTAATAATTACATAAAAGAAAGGAAAAAACAATTACAGGAAAATTGTAATAAATTTACATTTTGATATGAAGACGTTCAACTAATTTAAATATTGATAAATCAAATTATATGTTCAGAAATCTGCACATCAGAAAGCATATTGAGTATCATTTATGACACTGTAATTGTTGTACTCAGTTTGTTTTGCATTTTCAACTTTCTATTTTCCGTTATGATTACCCCATTAGTTTACAATAATGATTGCTCCAATGGTTTATTAACCTCCGTGTTCCTAGGACGGAGCATGTGGTCATTCTGAAATAGGACTTATTTTAAGAAGCTACTTTGGAAAGAGTTCTCCATATAGACATTTGTTATCTTCCAAAGTTAGTTCGATTTCCCTTACGTAAGTACCGATAAATCACTTGACCCATGTTGCAATTTCAAATATTTTAGTTGGTCTCAGGACCATTTTGATGATTCCCTAGGGGGCGCATAGTTTTTAAAGACTTTTATCGGACATTAGCACTCTGGAATGTTAGTCCTTATTACGTTACTCCCCAATTTATACTGCACGGGACATTGGTTTATAATATATACACTGTCATTAGTACCCGAGAAGCTTCCAAAAGGCAAATAGACTCGTTCTGGTGTCACCAATACAAATGCATATTATGTGACGATAGAAGGAAAGCGATCATTTGAGAGAACGCGATGAAAGCGTTTGAAGTCAAAATGAACGGAAGGCAAGAGACGGATGTGCAATTATGAACATCCTCAACCTTATTTAACACCTTTAAAAGTGACCAGTGGTTAGAGTCACATGTTCGGGCCTTAATTTATAACGTGACCATGGCTAGCATAAAACGTCAACCAAAAAGTATCATACTCACATCAATTGGAAAATATGGTCAGGCCAATGACAAAGCACACATTTATAACACACTTACTTTCTCCTCAAATTTCAGATCGCATTTTCAGTGATAGTGAATTGTTCACGAGATTTGAACCCTTGATGACAACAATTTCGATGACGCGACTACATGACACAAAGCATTTATGTGCCCGTATAAAGAATTTCAAATTGTACTTTATTCTGACAAACAGATTAATGGAAAGAACCCAATTTCATATATATTATAAAACCTAAATTCTTATCACAACACCTTATTTCAGAAAAAGAAATGAAAATTTTAATTGAAAAATATGTAGTTTGAATTATACAGATGTTTTCACAACAACATGAAGAATTACTTCTTTTATTTATTTAAATTTTTCTATTCTTTACGTATGTGATATGTAATCTTAACTACATATAATATGAATGCAAGGTACGATAATTCCACTAGTATAAAAAATGTAACGCAAGAGAAAACTTTCTTTTTTATACAACTTTCATTAATTTTCAGTTTACCCCAAACTTAAACACTTGTAATATTAAGAATAGCTTTTTTTTATCGATGAGTCTGCTTAAAAATTCTCTAACGATAATTAATCACTACACACACTTTCACACGTAATTGGGGATTGTGGGGAGCTTATTATGCTAACTCTCTATGTTTATTCTTTATGTTCATTGTTTCCTTCTAACGTATATTCGCATGATGAACTATTTTTCAATTTATTGTTTTGGAAGATGTTTGATTTTCTTTGTGAAATAAGTGTGCAGGATTGCGTAATCCATCATTTCTCCACTAAGTTACATGTAATCGGATTTCAACGTTTTTTCACTTATTTAAATACACTCATTTCAAAATATTAATCCTGCTGTAACATCACCACTTTATTGGATAGTATTTAGCGGTAACCTATGTAAGGTTAATAACTAATCATGACCTTTTTGTTGGATATTTCTTGTTGCGAAAGACTCCATCCGTCTCGCCGTGGGGCACTGTTGGACACACACACATATCCCTTAGCGGACACGTTTCTTTGTCTGTATTCATACGCCGGTGCAAAAAATGCTTATTCACATTATATTATAAACGAAAATTATTAACTTTGTATAATATATATATATATATATATATATATATATATATATATATATGATCCAATTTTGTAATACAGTAGGTATTAACTTATGCAATAAAGTTTCACTGCACAGAACACTAAAATATACACGGATGATCATTGCTTTTCACGAACTACTTTTTGTTGTTATTTACACCACCATATTGTTTTTGTTCTGGGAGCGTGAGACAACCACGCATACTACAAACTTTTTGCTGGGTGCTACGAAGAGAAGTGTTGCTGTACCTCAGACGAAAAATCTGCGTTGGAAATTGGGAGCCTCATTTCGCACGAGATGGGAATTTCGGGAATATAATGAATGACAAAAAGGAAGGGGGCACCCACTTATACCTTTGTGATTAGTTGGCGCAGTGCTGTAGGACCCGACCCAAACAATCTAAAACTACAACCATACTTTTTGCCATTTTGCAGGACAACTGGAGGAGTACATCTGACGAATTATGCCAAAACCTTGTGCAAAGTTTCTAAGAAGAGCAAGGTTGTTACCGCAGAGAATGACAGATATAGGGCACACTAATTCCTTCTCATCGCAAGATATAGTTAAATAAGTAGATAGTTACAGGGATCTGAGAAGTACCACATGATAGGAAGAATCACAGTGAGAAGTGCTTTTAGTTCAGTTTCACGTATGTTTGTATGCAGAAATGCAGAATTTTGATGAACAGGGAAGATACAATCTGAGTCAATTTCATTGTGTTTAAACTAACTAACTAACTCTATGGCCTATGGAACCCGGAGGTTCAGTGCCGCGTTCACAAAAGCTCTCCACTGACTTCTATCCTTAGCTAATTGCATCCAGTTTCTACTTTGTATTCCTATCTCTGCGAGATCCATCTTAATATTATCCTCCTATCTGCGCCTAGGTCTTCCTAATGATCGTTTTCCTATGGGTTTACCAGTCAAGACTTTGAAAGCGTTTCTACTTTCTTCCATTCTAGCTCCATGACCTGCCCACCTAAGCCTCCTAGACTTGACGACCCTAACAATGTTGGGTAAACCGTATAAACTATGTAGTTCCTCGTTATGAAGTTTCCGCCATTCCCCATTCTCGTTCCTCTTGGGTCCGAATATTATTCTCAGGATCCTGTTCTCAAATACTTTCAGTCTATGTTTTTCCCTCAGAGTAAGCGACCATGTTTCGCAACCATACAAAACAACAGGCATGATTATCGTTTTGTATATTTTAAGCTTCAAATTCCTCGACAGAATTCGCGACGACAAGAGATTTTGAACCGAATAGTAACACGAATTCCCTGCTTTTAGTCGACATTTAATTTCTTCGTGAATATGATTTCCGTCTGTTAATATTGATCCTAAATATTTGAAAGTATCCACTTTATCAAAAGCATTATTTAATATTTTAACGCCTCCACAATTTGCAGTATTACGGTCCCGACGCACTTCCATGTGTTTAGTTTTCTCTGCATTTACTTCTAAACCCATGCCCTGCAAGCGTTTAATAAGATCTCTGCATTTATTTCTACTGTTCTCCTATCATCCCCTATTAAATTTACATCATCAGCATATGCCATAACCTGGTGAATGCCGTTCAACTCTAGGCCCTGGTTGCTATCTTTGATTTTCCTTATGGCGTATTCCAGCACAAAGTTAAATAATAATAGCGACAACACATCTCCTTGTTTCAGGCCATTTTCGACGTGGCAGGTCGTGGACAAAAATTTTCCTACCCGGACTTTATTTTGGGATTCACTTAAACATATCTTAATTAATCTAATTAGCTTTCTCGGTATTCCAAGTTCTGTAAGAACGTTGTATAATGTTTCTCTTCTAACCGAGTCGTAAGCCTTTCTAAAATCAATAAATAGTGGATGTACCGGGGTATTGTATTCCCACTTCTTTTCGAGTATTTGGCGAATGGTAAATATTTGGTCGATAGTTAATCGATTTCGTCTAAATCCGCACTGATAATCTCCAATAATTTCATCTGCTTATGGGGTCAATCTTGCCAACAGAATATTTGAAAGGATTTTATAGGATGTTGACAGAAGAGAAATGCCTGGATAATTATTACAGTCAGTTTTGTCGCCTTTCTTGTGAATTGGAACAATGATTGACTCTTTCCACTCTTGTGGCAATTCTTCCTTGTTCCAGATAAGGAGAATTAGTTTGTGTATTATGTTCCACAATTTTTCGCCTCCAGCTAAAATTAATTCAGCCGGAATTTCATCTACACCCGGAGATTTGTGTTTCTTTAATTTCTTTATAGCGGCTTCCACTTCTATTCGATTGGGTTCTGGAATATACGGTTCTGCGGTGTGTATCTCCTTTTCTCCATGCACATTAGTTTTTGACTGCGTGTTAAGTAAATCGTCAAAGAAATGTTTCCATCTATTTAAGAGGCTATCCGTATCAGTGAGAACTGTTTCGTCCGATTTCTTTAATATATAAGCACGAGGTTGATAGCCTTTCTTAAATTCGCTGATCCCCTTATACATGTCCCGAATATTTTTATTTTTACTATTATCTTCAAGTTCTTTAATTTTAGCTTTCAAAAAATCCCGTTTCTTTGTTCTAAAAGTTTTGAAAGTTTCTCGCCTGATATCTGCGAAATTTTGTGTAGTTATTTCATTCGGATTTTGTAGCCACCGTAATTTTGCCTGTTTTCTCTTCTCTGCTAGTATAATGCATTCTTGGTAGAACCATGGTTTGTTCCTACGTATTTCCGCGTGTCCCAATTTTTTTATTGCTGAACTTTTAATGCTATCTCTAATTTCAGTCCAAGTATCCTCAACACTAGTGCACTCCGAGTCTTGTAAAACCGAGAATCTATTCGAAACTTCAATCTGGTATTCCTCTCTTACCTGGCTCTCTTCTAATTTCATTGTGTTTATTCTTGATTATTTTCTAACATCCTACCAATCTTCCCTACGTGGTGTGGTACTGGCTCCCTTTCGGGATGGTGTCGATTAAACTCACTGATTATATCTCCACGTAAACCACTTTCAAGCCCACGAAGTGTATTAATTCCACACATATTCCAAGTGAGACATAATAATTGGTTGGAAGAAAGGAACAAAAAATTTCCATTTTACCTGTAGTGCGGAACTTTTTTTTTTTGGAGACGCTCTACATACACAAACACACACACGTATATATATGTATGTGTGTGTGTGTGTTTGCGTGTGTGTGTTTGCGTGTGTGTATTTGTGGATGGGTGACTGTGTATGTTGGTAACGGGTCGGAAAACCAACTATAAAATGACTAAAACCTTATAAAAATATATAATATGTTTGTGTATGCCATGATGCCATGATGAAGATTTTCTGTATATAGAACTGACTTATTTATTCAAATTTATTATTTCTAATGTCATTTATAAGTTATTACTATTTATTACAATATTCTCTCTAATAACAATTATGTTTCCAAACTGAATGCATTTCAAATTTATTAAGTCGATATTGAAATTACAGTTTTAGATCGTACATGAAATGATGAAGAAATATTAGAAACAAGGAATTGAGGCTACATTTTAAAGAAGAAAGATGTGTCCATATTTGAAATAGTCATGTTACTTGTAATTAAATGCACTTTAGTTATATATATATATATATATATATATATATATATATATATATATATATATATATATATATATATATTTTAAACAACTAACTCAAAGCATAAATAGGTAGTATTATAAGGAGTTGTCTCTTACCGTAGCGAATTTTGGTTATTTTCATCGCAGAGAGCTAGAGCTGGTAGCGAAACATTTGAAGATATCTCATTTTCTTCAACCTCATAAGAAACTATGTTGCGTTTGTAGGTTGAAAGAGTGGAGATTGCTGCGATTATACTTATGACGGCAAACGCAATCCAGATAAGTAACCATAATATTCTGTGAATGAAAATACATTGAGTAAAATAAATTGTGTACATAATTTTTAGCCTTACTTCCGATTAAGAAGAATATATAATATATTTGATGTTTATTGTGGCCAGATCTGTATTTGGGCAAATAAACCTGTAGCTACACAGGGTGGCAAAATTTGGCTATTTGTAAGAGAATTTTATTTCTTATTACTTTTATTACTGTTAAGCTCGCATTATATTAGTATGTTATTATTAGTGCACTCTTTCGCTTTGATATTAATCAGTTATAAAACGACTAAAATCTTACAGGTCACAAAGTGATATCCATTTCAGAATCAGGTGTAGCGTATACAGAGAGGTGCAACGCATTGAAAATATATATTCATTCTGCAGTGAAATCATTGTCAACAAGTAGACTGGGTGCACGTGAAGTTGCCTCTGAGAGTCTGAATGCAGATTGGAAAGGAGTATTCTGCATTCAGAAGATGAAGAGAATCCAGTTAGATAGGAAATTTTAAGCATTGCATTTCTAGGCATGCTAAAAATAGGCGGGGTTTTGGAATAGTTTAGTACAGTCAACTCATCCCAACGATTGATTTAATTTTGATAAATAACTGTTGGATCAAAAGAAGTACCAAATTTCACAAAATTAATTCCCCACTTTAAGCGAGTTTGCATATCCATGCTCCTAACTATGAAAGTGTTTACGTTCACTCCAACCTCAATCATTCCACAATTTCATCCTGTTTTTCGTATGTTATTAGGACATAATACGATTGTGATTTATTCTAAAAACACCTTTATACATTGCAAGAGCTGTAACGTTCAAATATTTACTGAGAACTCATAGTCGTATCGGAATAAACAAAAGCGAGTATGGAACAGTAAACTGCTTTCACAAAAGGCAAAAGAAGATGTGCACAGGCATACAAAACGGTCGAGTGGTTTGGGTCGATACACTACCACTCACATGTTTGTGTGTTCTAACCCGGTAGTAATTTGTTTCTTTTTTAAATGTCTTCCTATTTTCATCCGGAGGCTGAAAATATTTCTTTGAGTAACTCATTGAAAACTTCTATTGTTTCAAATTCGATTAGAACGGAACATTATATGAATTGCGAAAATTTAATCCATAGCTAAAAAAATGAAGTATACTCACTACTCCATTATCCTCTGATTTGTAACGAAATACTATTTATAAATAGTGGTGACTTCAGAAAATTATCCTCGGGGGAATTTCAATATGCGGGTGGAGGGCAAACATTGGTAGTCCACATTGAACACGATCGTATATATGGTCCTGAAGGCGGAAATTTCTTAGCTCGAGAGGGGTCTCAAAATCTCCCTCAGATCACGTTCTGATTGCATCATTGCTTAAAAGCTTTTCGCAACAAATATAATATTACACTAGTTTCTCGTTCTACATTTTGAATCGGTAAAATCATAACTTATAGAGGATTATAATAAAAGCATTAAAATTACAATACCAATCATGTATAAATTATCCTGTAAGTTACCAACTATGGGTCAGATTAAAACTCAAATATTTGTTTTCGGATTGCACTTAGAAGTAAGTCCTCTCTATATAATTCTGATTGGAGAGCCATGTATAACTCTAATTAATTAATCAATATTTATAAAAAATATTTTTTATTTTGCTATTTTTACTATTCAATATTATATACACTTCATTTCCAAAATCAAAATCTCGAAAATGTATATTGTACGAGCGCAGATTCGCAAATAAATGCTTATTTATCATATATATTGATCTCTATTCGAAATTCTATTTAATAGAATCCGACAAGAACAGAGACAGAAACATCGAGAACAGGTGAAAAGAAGAGAGAAAAAAGCGTTGAACCCGGCGGGGACTCGAACATAGTTCGAAGAGTGCTTTATAAGCTGAACGCCTTAGACCACTCGGCTATGGTAACAGTTAGTGATTGTAGCAAAGGCTTCGAGTAGTAGTTCTTAGTACAGAATAACATTTTCTATTGCCTAAAATTTAAACCTAATTTACTTTGATATATCTATTAATTTGTTTCATGAACACGTTTTCCTTACTTTGATGAATGATGTATGTTGTTGATATAGATTCTATTACACGTTCTTTCGTAAATATTATAGAAAGTATCAGGGTTATTTATGATCTTTCATGGAAATTGACTGGCAGTACACAGACAGTTATATTGGAAGGCGAGGAGGGAAACGCAAACACACTGTTAGAACGTTTCATTGCTGTGAAGTATAATGAACAGCTAAAATGTATTTTACGCTTGTCATTGCGTAAAGAATCTCCAGGTTAATGTTTGTCCAAGTTCTCACTGATCAACTGGACTCATGAAAAATAATTAATATTGTCATTACAGCACAATATGAAGAATAAAGAACGTAAATTACACCACATTGTTCTCGAATTCGAACCTAGATAAGGAAGGGACAATAAACAAAATGTGATTTATTCATTCGAATTGAGATAATTCAATGAAACTGGAAATTACACAATCAAAAGGAAAAACATCGTTAAAATGACAATAATACTTTTATCGGAGATGTGAAATAAAGTTATTAATTAACTTAAATGAAAGTAATGTTGGGCATGATATAGAGTAAGAAAAAAAGTAAATGTATTCTTAGAAACGTTCGAAGTAAATTCACAAATACTTTTTGAAGATATACTACTCTTCCTTAACGTTTTAACGAACTAATAAGTAAACAAGCAAAGGAAAAGAATGAAGAACGAAAGTATTGCTCCTGAAAAAATATAATAAATAAATGAAACTTAAATAAATATTTACACAAAAAACAACACATTAGTACTTCGTGTAATCACCTCCAGAGTCAATAACTTCTTGAAGTCTGGAGGGGATACTAGATACAAGTCTCGAGCAATACGACGCTGTGTCACGAAAATGTTGCCACAGTTCCATAACATGATTTTGAAGAAACGTTTGGTCTCTGTCTTCACGTCTCTCTTCCCATTCTTGCACCATGTAGGCCCACAGATGTTCAATTGGGTTCAAATCTGGGGATAGAGGGGGCCACTCAATACAAATTTACTCTGAATGTTCACTTAGCCACTCTCGTGTTTGCCGGGAAGTGTGAACAGCACTGTTGTCATGCATAATTATATATTCTTCCTGTTCGGGGAAGTTTCTTTCTAAGGACGGTAACAACGTATTGTCGAGGATATTAATGTAAACACTGCTGTTCATTCTCTCAGACACCGCAACCAAATCTCCAGCACCAGCAGCCGTCATGTATCCCCAAAAGTGTGCTGATTTCGCCTGAACAAGAAGTTCTGATAATATTTTGTTCAGCATACCTGGTTCCTCGCGGTCTATACAATATAACTCTGCCTTGTTGGTTAGACTTGAAAACCTTCTCGTCGGTCCAGATGACTAAGTCCCAATATGACTGAGGTTGGGTTATGTTATTCTGTGCCCATTCCATTCGTCTGGCCTTGTGAGTTTCAGTCAGGAGAGTCTTCCTAGCGGGTCTTGAACAGTGTAGATCTGCCCCCAGTAATCTACTTCTTATTGTTTCGTGAGAACAATTATATTCTCTGGCTTTGTCCAAGAGGATTGACGTGTGGCGTAGAGGTCTGTTGATTACTTCTGTAACTAAAGCTTGATCTTGAGCTGCAGTTGTCACTTTTGGCCTTCCACTTCTTGACCGAGACCTGAACCATTCACCACCTTCTTCATGTCGCTGAACCCATTTCTTGACCGTTTTCTTGTCACATCCCAGATCTCTAGCAATCTGAGGCACATTTTGTCCCATTTTTGCTCAGCCTATGATTTCTCCTCTCAGAGCAACAGACAGTTCTCCACAACCTTTAGAGCGAGGCATTTTCAGAACCTGTTGGAAATGTGCGTTCTGGCGTGTATGACAAATGTAGGTAAAGTGCATCTTTCTGTTTCTACTGCGCATGCACCAGTCAATTTTCATGAAAGATCATAAATAATCCTGATAATTGTTGTAATATTTATAAAGGAATACGTAATAGAACCTATATTAACAACATCATTCGTCAAAGTAAAGAATACCGTAAACATAAAACAATTTCAACAGACTATTACATCAGGCCAAAATAGGCTTAGACTTCAGAGAATACAAAATAAATTTCATACTGTAACAAAAGATTGAACATGAAACACGCTTACTATATTTTCAGCTTGTCACATTAGCCGAATGGACTAAGGCATTCGGCTAGAGATTCTGAGGCACCATATAAGAGTAGTTCGAGTCCCACCAGAGCATAATTTGGTTTTACCTCTTCTTGACGTTTCTGTTTGTGATCCTGCCGGATTCTACTAAATATAATTTCGTAATACGCTAAAATGTACGTGATATTTGAAATTCTTAACCACTCATTTTTACATTTTTCAAGCTCAGCTGAGAAGAAAGAGGGAAAATGAAAGTACAAAGATTTACAATAATTACTTATCATTTACTGTCATTGTAATTGTGGAATTTTATTTATGAAAATGTATAATGAACTAAAAATATATTTAGTAGGTCACATGTCTCCATTTTTCGATTCTAACTTGAAAGTTACAGTTTAGGCGGTGACATATCAAAGACCCAGGGGGTTGAGGGGGTTGAGAGGGTTGTAACCTCTCCCATTGAAACTTTTATATTCTATTGAAATAAAAAGTGTTTCAGTTTATAATCTTGGAAAAGCAAAAATCACTGTGTGTGGAGGACGGTTTATTTATACTACGACTTATCACTTCCAAATGTGTAGAAGATGTGACTGGATATTGTGCATAATCATTCAAGAAATAAAACACAACGAAGGGACTTCTTAAGCCCTTCACGCCACCCAAGGAGGAGGAAGTGCGTCCCGCCTTTCCTCGGTTGGGAACTACTGCTTGCGAGGGAAACATTCTAACAGTGTGTTAGCGTTTCCTTCCCTCGCCTTCCAACTGAACTGTCTGTGTACTGCTCATGCGCCAGTCAATTTCCTTAAAAGATCATAAATAACCCTGACACTTTCTATAATATTTACGAAAAAACGTGTAATAGAATCTATATCAACAACATATATCATTCATCAAAGTAAGGAAAACGTGTTCATGAAACAAAAATAATAGATATACATCAAAGTAAATTAGGTTTAAACTTTAGGCAATAGAAAATGTTATTCTGTAATAAGAACTACTACTCGAAGCCTTTTGCCACCTCCACTACTTGTTACCATAGCCGAGTGGTCTAAGGCGCTCGGCTTATAAAGCACCATTCGAACAAAGTTCGAGTCCCCGCCGGGTACAATATTTTTTTTCTCTCTTTTTTTTAAACCTGTTCTCGATGTTTCTGCTTGTTTTCTTGTCGGATTCTATTAAATAGAATGTCGAATAAAGAGCAATATATATGATAAATAAGCATTTATTTGCGAATCTGCGCTCGTACAATATACATTTTCGAGATTTTGATTTTGGAAATGAAGTGTATAAAATATTGAATAGTAAAAATAGTAAAATAAAAAAAATGTATAAATATTGATTAATTAATTAGAGTTATACATGGCTTTCCAATCAGGATTATATAGAAAGGACTTACTTCTAAGTGCAATCCGAAAGCAAATATTTGAGTTTTAATCTGATCCAGAGTTAGTAGCTTACAGGATAATTTATACATGATTGGTATTGTAATTTTTATGCTTTTATTATAATCCTCTATAAGTTATGATTTTACCAATTTAAAATGTAGAACGAGAAACTAGTGTAATATTATATTTGTTACGAAAAGCTTTTAAGCAATGATGCAATCAGGACGTGATCTGAGGGAGAATTTCAGACCCCTCTCGGGCTAAGAAATTTCCGCCTTCAGGACCATATATACGATCGTGTTCAATGTGGACTACCAATGTTTGCCCTCCACCCGCATATTGAAATTCCCCCCGAGAATAATTTTCTGAAGTCACCACTATTTATAAATAGTTTTTCGTTACAAATCAGAGGATAATGGAGTACATGATAATGGAGTACATGATCAGAGGATAGTGAGTATATTTCATTTTTTTTTAGCTATGGATATAAGATTCGCAATTCATATAATGTTCCGTTCTAATCGAATTTGAAACAATAGAAGTTTTCAATGAGTTACTCAAAGAAATATTTTCAGCCTCCGGATGAAAATAGGAAGACATTTAAAAAAGAAATAACTTACTACCGGGTTAGAACACACAAACATGTGAGTGGTAGTGTATCGACCCAAACCACTCGACCGTTTTGTATGCCTGTGCACGTCTTCGTTTGCCTTTTGTGAAAGCAGTTTACTGTTCCATACTCGCTTTTGTTTATTCCGATACGACTATGAGTTCTCAGTAAATATTTGAACGTTACAGCTCTTGCAATGTATAAAAGTGTTTTTAGAATAAATCACAATCGTATTATGTCCTAATAACATACGTAAAACAGGTTGAATTCGTGAAATGATTGAGGTTGGAGTGAGCGTAAACGTTTTCATAGTTAGGAGCCTGGATATGCAAACTCTCTTAAAGTGGGGATTTAATTTTGTGAAATTTGGTACAATATTCATCGTTGGTGTTTTTATAGCAAGTAAAGTCTTTCTTCCGGGGTTCAGTTAACTTGGAAATTCATTCAAACGAGACGGTTTTGTATTTATGAAATATGAACAAAATCATATAAGTTGCTGTTGAGAAAATGTTCTACAAAGAACCCATCATTAAGAGTAAATTATTAAATACGTATTCTTACTTCAAAAGAAACATGGATCTTTGTATAATGTTTTGATTTCATTTCACTATGAGTTTAGTGTTGCTGTTTAGCACCGAGGATATATAAGACGTGAACCAACAAGTTAACGTAGAATCCGACACACATATGCTCCCGCCGTGAACATAGTATAAGATTCTTAACGATACATTGATTTAAGAAGTACGAAAAAATCGTTGAAGGTTTTGAGAAATGAAAAATTTGGATTTTCTTCTTTCAATAAATTACCCTTAATTGTGAGAATAGGAAAGAAATTTAAAATTTAACATTAGAGGTTCTTACTATTATTAAGTTTGAAATTTGGTATCGATAGGTTAGACTTCGTGATAATAATTATAATCGACTGAAAATATTAAATGCGAAACGATATATGTGCGTTTCTCGGCATGATGAGGCAGGGAAAAGTTTTTAATCCGTTGAGAATTCGAAATCAATTTACTTTACGATTACCAAGGACGCCGATTTCTCTGTAAATTTTGGAGGGGCATTCAGTTGCAGAAGATATATATATGAGTATTTTAAGACAAATTGCATCCAAATTATGCCAAATATTGTTTATTCATAAATACATGAGCTTTGGGGGGCGTCCCCTGGCTCTTCAGGATCTTCGCCCTTGACGATTAGCATACTTCTTTTCGCTCATATTGTTGCTTAAAAGTAAAAAGGCATTTCTCGATGTGTATCAGGATTAATCGAGAATTACGTTTACACTATGATTAATTATGCACATATATTTCAACACACGAATTTATTATGCGGTAGACGCGGTGGAGAGTGCTATGTCCAATGAAAAATATAAAGTAATTACTACAGCAAATTAAAATAGCAGTGCATAGGATTGCGTACGATTCATTACAGGATGATCTGGATTGCATAATTTGTCTGACATTATAAGCTCGTTAACGTAGACAAAAATTAGGCGTTTAGAAGAAAAAATAGTTACAAATCGAAACCTGCTCCATTGTAGAATATTATGCAAGTAGTGTTCAGGATGAAAAGTACCCATCCCTGCCCCTTTCATTTATACTCCAAGTCCCCGTCAAAGTTAAAGAACAGTGCTTTCAATTAAAAATCTATTATATTCCTTTTATTATCTACGTAGCTGAGACAGATAGAACACATTGGGGTCATTTTGATGTCAGAAAACCGAAGCACAACGGTCGTTGCTGATGATTTTAGGAACAGTCATCCAGATGAGCCATTCATTAGCCAAACAACATCACACAGTTTGCTAACGAAATTCATTGAAAATATGGTTAGTAATAAAACAAAAGATAAAAAAATTGGGCAGACTATGAACAATGTCTGGGGAAACAATGTCAATATCAGTATTGGAAGCATTTAGCAAGAGTACGTATCGAAGCACTTTTTTTGTTCCAGGGAAGTTGTGTTGTCGCGCATTCATCATGCATCCTTTGTACCTTCATAATTGGCACCTCTACACACTACAAATACATCAGCATCTGATGACCCGAATCGCCGTTTGGAATTTGACAAAGGAATGGTAAACAGAAGAACTACAACAAAATTATTATTTCGTCTAGGACGTCTTATTCGGTGGTGAAATCTAACTTCTACGTTTCTAGTGAAGTGTAGAAACAGAATGATCTCTACTGGTCAAACATCGATCACTATTGGTGTGAAGGATCTGCTGACATTCCTGGAGAAGTGAGTGTAAGGTAAGGTATGTGGGATCTTACGTTCTGGGTTCTTTGTTTATCAATGTTATCTTAACAGCAAACAGGTATCGTCGAATATTGGAAGAAGATATCTTGCCTTTACCCATCCGCATTATGGAAATTCCGTTCATAAATATTTGGGTGTGTAGTTTCCCAAGTTATGGATCCATAGATGTGGTGCTGCGGAGTGGCCAACTCATTCCGCTAAACTAACTGCGCTAGATTTTTATATACCGGAATATTTCAAGTCCAATGTACTTTTAGTGTAAATTCTGGATATTGACCACCTAAAGGAACACATAACAAACGAGACTACAAGCATACCTGAAAACACTTTGTTCATGATTTTGGATGAATATGTAAAATAATGACTGACAATTCAACGGAATAAACAATACATCAAACACGTCTTTTAATCGGGAGAAATGTGTGGTATGCGAATGATGTTGTAGAAAACCAAAACACACTCATAATTACGTTATTCATAGTAAGTGATAAATCAGAAATCACCACAGCATTGGATTTCTGAGATAACTTTAGATTCAAACAATGTATTATAACATGATTTTCATTTACGAAAATGTGTATTTCAATGTTACTGCTATCGTCATCACATGTCCTAAACGTCTTCCCCCCATCTACAATGTTACTACTAACTTATGGTGTTACTTTTGCAATTATTTTAAAATCCTGCCTTTTATTTGGATGTTTCCACGCTATGAATCACCCTGTGTATTACCAGGAAATGAAGGAATTAAAAGTTAAAAATGATCCACAAGAATGTGATGAATTTTGCAAAGAAGGTCTTTTCACTGTAAGAAAAAAAATGTGTAATTTCTTCTGACATGTTCATAGCGCAGACACGCACATGAAATATTAAATTAATCAATGTCCTCACTCGTGGGAGAGACTTGAGCAAAAATATATTATTTAAATTAATTCATGGTACTTCTAAAAAAATTTAAACATAATTGTTTTTTTCAGTTATTCGCTGTATTTTCAGTAATATATTTTCACTAGCGAGTAACATACAAATTAAAAATAAGAGAAAGTGGAAGAGCCGTTAACAAGATCGAAACGTTTGATGACTGGGTTCGAAAGCATTCACTATTCAATCACCCTACCCGTCAGTGACATGTTTTCTCGGTCACTTGAAATAAAGAAAATACTCTGAGGAATATTTTTCTCAACATTCGACATACTTTCTAGATACATTTGACAAACTTGAGAAAACTTGTTAGTTCTTTGTTTAAGGATAACCTCAGTATCCAACGACAAATCAACGGGACATTAGCGAATAGCCAAGCGAATATCAACTGACATACATCTTGAGCTCTTCATGCATTTTGGTAACTTTTAAGGCAACTTAAGAATAAGAAAATTATAATTACGTTTCTGATAGAACTTCCATTCGCTGTGGGATCAATACAAAACTGATCACTGATGACACTGATATAGACATAGTGAAGAAAGTAATATCCATTCCTAAATGTTTTGATAATACCACCATATCGATTTAAAATACACAGATTAATTTATATTCTTATTGGGCTGAGTTTAGTTAATTTTGAATTTAACGTCCATTTCATCAGCGAGGCTACATGATAAGTGGACCTACAAATTAAACTGATTCGCTACCACATGAGCTCCGCCGGGATTCGAATCAGGGTCGCTAATGGAAAAAGCGCTTCACCTTAAGCACTTAGTCACTGAGTAGCTCTATGCCAAACCACTTAGACACTGAGTCGGAGTTACGTCACCATTAATATTATGTCCAATTGAATTAGCGTACTTTCCGAAGTTTAAAAAATAAATACAACAATAAAGCAAGAAATAAGACTAACATAATCGGGATTGCAATCGAAAGAAAGCTATTTAAGTTGTCAAGATATAGCATATGCAAACTATTTTAATTCAGTTTAAATGATTCTAATTCAGCACTGACTTGATCTAAAGATTTAATTGCATACGTTACGTTACCCGGCGCATCCACCATGCTAAAACCTAAAATAGGTATGCAATCTACTTTAAACGTTACCGGTCTTGTGACGTAAAAGGCAAATTAGAAACCTCCCGGAGTTGTCAAACGGAGACCTTTTGTCTGGGTTGCGAACCCCAGGCCATTCTCCCTGGAACAATGAGTAACAAAAGCCTAGTCACTTGAACCTCCATAAGACTATGAGGGTTATTCGATGATGCGTTACTCACCACAGTGAACGCGACCTAGATGGCTACTCGGTACTTTTACTTTTGCCAGATTTATAAATCATACTGTGAGCCAGTAGGGGTTCCCAGGCCCCTACTGAATGGCCTACTGAATGTACTGAATGGCCTGCACATCCACCCAGTTTTTCCGAGAAGAAATTTAAATTAATGCACGTCTTGGGGGCGTAGGAAACGTAGGTCAGAATTAATTATGAAAATGGGAATAGAAATTCAAAGATAAAATTCGATCACAGAAATAATTTAAAATAAGAATTTAATGGTCTGATGTTGAATAATTGAATAATCACAGAGCATGGTATTTACTGCTATGACTTTAAGACTAGAGAAGACAATGCATAATCACTTACTTTTGGAACGGTGATAAAAAGAAACTCTGATAGACAGACTGACAGAATAGAAAAAAAAACTAAAGATGAATGCTCTGACTCTCAGAGTCTCGACGTCAAAATATAACTTCTACTACCCAGAACAGAATCCGGTAGTATTTATATGATTTTTCCGTCATATCAACATTCTTTGTGCGTCTTCGTAGTTCTAGAAGTCATAGCTGGTAATTTGCATTGTAGAAGACAAGGCACTCTAAATTTTCCATTGGATTATGCATCCTAAAGAATATTCAAACTGCCCCCACTTCATACATTGCCTATTTTATACACATTTTCCAATTCAATTAAATATTTTGTTTGATTACACATTGTAGTACAAAATTATATATATATATATATATATATATATATATATATATATATATATATATATATATATATATATATATATATATATATCCAAGACCGAATCTTGAATCCCTCAAACTACGCGCTCGCAGTGGGCGGCAGGTGAAGAGGGTGCCAAGCTTTAAAAAGGTATTTTCCGTTTCAAATGTGAATATTTATTAGAGAAAATGTTATGATGAAAATTTTTTCAGATAGTTTCAAGTAAATATTGTACAGACTGAGATACTGATTAAATACACAGAAAGGAATACAAAGTCGAATCTTTGCGTGATTGGCTTTAAAACAACGCTCTACAACTGAAATGGACTGGTACATCCGTTGGAGCTAACGCTACACTTAAAATCGATCGTAGTTTGAACAAAAACGTCCATGTCGCGGGGACATTTAAGAAAGATTTTTTTTTAAAGAGAGAAAGGGAAGATTTTTAAAATATGAGATAAAAGGTATGGAATTTTGTCTTTTGAATAAAAGTTATATTAAACACTATGGCAGTACGAATAACGACAGCTTCATTCTTTCGACAATCCCACCATATGCACACAATACAAATGTAACAGACTCTTGGATTCTTGGATTATTAACCATTCCGCTACATTGCTAGAGTATGTGATTGTTGAATCTGTCTTTGAAATGAAAATGGATCAACAAACAAAAGGATGTCAACTGCATGTGTTACTTATAGATTGAAAGGTATTATTACAGTAGAAAGAAATGTCTTCAAGGGTGCTCCGCCTTGCCATAAACAGAGTAGGCACCATCCCTCCACACTGTAACTGTCCCATGACTCCTACTAGTACCTATATTTCAATATCTTTTAAGGCTAACCAACCCACTATCTGATAACAATCCAACATTATTCACACATCTTCCTTACATATCTAAAAAGCTATTTGCCGTTCTTACCTGGCGTTCAATATTTTCAGACTCGTACTAGACGTCAAAAGACGTAGCGTTGCAACTTTACTACGAGCTTCTGTTTTTAGTCTTTCTTCCTTTGTCTGGAATACACGGACCCTGGCGCCAACTCGACTCCGTATCAAACACCGCGAACTCAACGTGCATGAAACAAAACAATAACGGAATCAGTAGCTCCAACTGTGTAGCCATAATAATCACTGTCCCATCCCTCCGCCCGTCCCAACCCTCCTAACCCTCCCCTACTTGCATTGTGCTTCGGCTCAATGACCAATAAGGGTTGAGAAAGGTTAGCGTAAATGAAATGCATATAAACGCATGGCTATACGACCCATTCGCTAAGTAGTTTTATGGCTTATGCGTACGCTTGGAATATGCTGACCATGTGCTTAAATGTGGGTGGCTAATCATAATTCGCTGCAAACGCGAAAGTAATAAAAACGAGCCAAATTTGTCAGCTCGAGCTTTTTGCAACAATATACCGTCTCGGCTGCTGTTTCGGAATCAGCAAAAATGTGTCTAAAGGAAAAAAGGATAGACGTGTTTGACAGGCAAGGGGATTTTAGCAAGAAACAGCTGCTTGGAAGATGCTTTTTGAAGAATATTGTAACTCCTACTATAAAGTATGTACATAAATAAGAAAAGAAAATTCTCAAAAATACAAAGAAATTAGGGGATCTTAGTTAACGACAGAAAAATCTACGCAACACAATATGGTTATTTCGCATGAATGAGAATAAGGGTGTGGCAGTAAAGCCTGGAAACCCCTACTGGCTCACAGTATGATTTATAAATCTGGCAAAAGTAAAAGTACCGAGTAGCCATCTAGGTCGCGTTCACTGTGGGGACTAACGCATCATCGAATAACCCTCATAGTCTTATGGAGGTTCAAGTGACTAGGCTTTTGTTGCTCATTGTTCCAGGGAAAATGGGCGAATACTATGAATAGATGGGCTGTACAAAGGAAACTTTTGATCATTTCTGATGAATATTTTAACTTAAGTTCCTGATATCAGTGGCTCACAAGCCCAATGCTTATTGCTGACTTTCATTTGTCATTCGTCAATGTTTTTATTTTTACCGTGAGTCGTTTTGTTTTTGTTGTTTTATTTATAGTGATGTGTGTTTTCACTTTTCCATAGCATTTTGTTATTTATGTAATAATAATGCAAGACGATGAAAAGACAAGAGAAGTATTTTATCGGGAAAGAAAGGTAAAAAACTTGAAAGAAGAAGAGGCAAACGAATGCTCTAAGGAAGTGTCTTTCGACTTTTGGATAAAATTCAAAAGTGATAATCATAAAAATGTTGAGGTGGAGGAGTTGTCAATACCAGTTACTGTTTACGAAGCACATGGATGTCAAGAAACATTAAATGTAAGTTATTTTAGTTGGTTTCAGTAATTTAATTGTTAAATTAAAATTGAATGGGTACGGCCTCGTTGGTTCCTACTCTTACGGGTCTAAATTAAATTTGTTTAAATACAATTACTTTGTACACTATATATGCGTATATAAGTCGAAAGGGTAAATGGAGTCGGTCATTAGAATTATAAGTAACACTTTATTTTTCAGAATTCACACCAGCGTATACATATGCTCGTTGTAGTATAACAGTGTAAGAATCGTTGTAAATCCCCCTTCTTTCGTATTAAATTCAGATGCAGCGATATTTTCAAACATTTGGTAATAGCCTTAATGCAAAGCAGTTCTTGATGGTTAAGTTTCTTGTGTTCAGGGATGCGGCGACAAAGGTGGTCCGAGAATATGGATCCTTCAAAACTTTTAATTTCTAAGAAAATTAGCACAATTTCAGTTGCAAATACACAAAGCAGATTGTATTTTGTAGGCTACTCCGAGAGTTCTTCGGACGCACAAGAGAAATTTTGGTTGTGCAAGCGATTTTATTTACATTGTGTTACTCATTCATTGATTCCGAAGGTATATTTTGGAAAGAGGCATGAAGGATCTTAATTATTTCATAGGCCTAGGGGACCGTGAAAAAATTTTGGTTGGGGCAGGTTAAGAACGTTTTAAGGGAATCTGATTTTGGAGTTCTGGCACTGGATCGAAGGCAAATTAAATATCGTTCAAGGCGCAAAATTTTGTCATTTCTTGTGTATTAAACACGTTCAGCTCGAATTAATAAAGAATTACTTGAGATCAACTATATCTCAAAAATGGTTTAATGGACTAGCTTTGGTGGTCATTGAAAATAAAATATTCAAAAAAATGGATACGGATGCAATACTAAGAGAGTTTGCCAAATTGAGAGCCAGAAAAGTGTATTCATAACAAGAAATTTTCAGTAGTAAAGAAAATAGGAAATTAAGTTAATTATCATAATCGTATCACTAGAAAGTACTATGTAAATATGCTATTAATGAAGTATAAGGACATACATCTTTGCCAAAATCAAACCTGTGTTAAAGTTAGACTTGAACCTCATGAGTTTTTTTTTATTTCGATTTTTATGTTTCAATTGTACTTGTCTAAATACACCTTAGGTACATATCTTTGTCATGTCATGTCCTTATTTAATAAACAATTGCTATTAATTATTAAAATTGGAAGTTTGTTCAGCACTCATCCACAATCAATTAGTTATAATTCCATTTTTCGTTGATATTATTAAGGAAACAAGAAATATTGAAGAAATTTGCAAGTGTAAAAATTATTTGAAAACTTGTCAGTTACAACTTCCTACAGTTTTATTATCATTTATTTGGGGGCGCCTAAATAATGTTTGCTTACAGATGGTGATCAGATAATGGAAACACCTGTAGTTGGCAACATGTCAGATCTATGGGTTGGCAGTGGTGTCGTGGCGCCCGCAGCGCCGGACCGCTGGTGGCGGTGTGTTAGGTCGATCTCCATACTACGTCAGGTGCAGTGGAACAGCAGTGTCCAGTGGCTGCAGCAGACGGAAGTAGTGTAAAATGGGAGACCTCTCAGATTTTCAAAGAGGGCAAAATGTTGGTGCGCGGTTATGTGGGGTGAGTGTGACGGCACTGGCTACTGTGTTAGGTGTGTCGCGTCGGACAGTGTCGAAGGTGATGACGGCCTACACAACACACGGGAAAACCACATCGGAGAAGCGGAACAGTGGGCGGAAGAAAATCATGAGTGACAGGTCACGCCGGGTATTAAAGCGCAATGTCATTCAGAACCGTCGTGCCACTGCGGAGCAAGTGACGAAGGAACTCAATCAGCACCTCCCATACCCTGTTTCGACAATCACAGTTCGCCGCGAATTACATGATATGAACTTACAGGGTCGTGTTGCACGCGCCAAACCGCTCATCAGGGACCATAACGCTTTCGCACGCCGCAAATGGTGCCGCGAGCATGCAACTTGGACCGTTCAGGACTGGAAACGTGTGATATGGTCGGATGAGTCACTCTTCACCCTATTCCCAACCACGGGCCGTGTTTATGTGTGGAGAACGCCCAAAGAAGCTTATGATCTGCAGTGTCTCCGCCCAACTGTGAAACATGGCGGCGGCTCGGTGATGCTGTGGGTCGCAATATCGTGGTTTTCATTGGGTTCTGTGGTCACACTTAGCGGACGAATCACTGCCAACGATTGTGTCGCAATTTTAGGAGACCACTTGCATCCTATGGTCCGGATGCTTTTCCCGGACAATGACGCCATCTTCCAGGATGATAATGCACCCATTCACACAGCTGGCGTTGTTGCAGCGTGGTTTGAGAACATCGGGAAGAAGTTCAACAGCTCCCCTAGCCCGCCCAATCTCCAGATCTCAACATAATTGAACATCTGTGGTCCGTCTTGGAAACACGACTCCGGCGACGATTTCCACCTCCATCCTCTCTCACAGAACTGGCCGATTCCCTGCACGAGGAATGGTGTAAAATTCCACTTGCTACCATTCACGACCTCTATGCCTCCATCCCACGTCTCATCAAGGTTGTTCTGAAGGGAAAAGGTGGCCCGACACCATATTAATCTGGTAAGTTGCAATTTCGTTCAGGTGTTTCCATTTTTCTGATCACCATCTGTATATATGCATGTATAAGTATCATAGTTTCAAAGATGAGAAGCTGTAATAAAATCCAAGAAATGTAGACAATGATGTGGTTCGAAGTCATAATACAGTCAAAGAATCCAGGAAAAATGTGTCAAAAGCAAGGAAGCATCTAAGATTTGTCTGATATGTGAAATTGATATTTGAGCTAAGCATATATTCCTAGATCCTTTATTAGCTGCTAGCTTTCGGAGACAATTGCCCGCTCAAAATTTACGTGTTTTCAAAACTGCAAAAACTTATTTTTTAAATTTGACCTGTATGTATCATTACAACAAACTGGAAGATGGAAATTTCTACGGGAAGGATCTTAAAAACTTCCAAAGAAGTAAAAAAGGTAACAAAATCGCAATTTAAGTCTCTGAAGAAATTCAAAATTGTAAACTCTATATTGTATGTGGTAGTTCTTTAGAAGCGTAGAATTTCCTTAATTTGTTTTCTAAACGCCTGACATTTATCGGGAAAATATGATGACGTAAACCTCAATTGCCATTAGAGGACACAGTTTCTCTTGACATAGAAGGAGGAAATTCAGAACTCTGTATGGGTTTTATGATAATCGATCTTACTATCTCATTCTTACAAGCAATCTTAAAACGTAAATCTCCTTTGTATAATGCACACGCAGCAAGTTGTGCAAATATAGCTTACAAGGGACATCACCCAATTGTCCGGCTCCGATTTCAATAAAATATTTCTAGCTGATAGAGGACATATATGTATTATTTGTGATGAAAGAAATTTTTGCCATGGTGCATGTTTTCTATTTCTTTTATAAATTTTAAGATTTGTGATGTGGTTATTAGATATTGCTGCAGAAGTCCCCTACTAACCTTTGTAAACGGAGCGCTAATGAAAGAACAATCATGTAGATACATATAAGGCCTAGGATAAAGTTGTATGGTAGGTATGATCTCGACGGCAGAAAACTTGAAATCCGCCATTTTGAATTAAGGTCAAATTTTATAAATAGCATTAGGGTAATATGATACATAATTTCGGGCTAGAATTTAATCAGGAAGATAATGGTGAAGGTAGTTTTGAGATACATCCATTTGGGGAAAAGTTACAGACATTTAATTGTTCACTTACTACGTGCGAAGGTCCCTTAACTCCGCTTCTAACCTGCGTGTTAATGACAATAAGTGGATAAAAGCTTTGGTAATACATATTATGCATAGAAGAAAGTGATACGGTAAGGGTATCCTTGCCGGCAGCCATCTTGAAATAAGCCATTTTGAATTAAAGTGAAGTTTGAAAAATGAAAATCATAGCATGTGACATGTCATTTAAACAGCAATTTTTTTTCAAAAAGCCAGTGGTATGCTTATTTTTGTTTTATAGTTAACCAGTATGAATTTAGGACTGCCTCTAATGTGCACCAAACGTCCATTATTCGACCTTTCAAATTGGCAACACTCCTAATTTTCACCGCATGTTTTAAGATTCCAACTGGCACTTTGCAATTGTTACCATGGCTCATGTTTTCTAAATATATTACATTTTTTAAGAGTTGCGATTTGTTAGTTCGTGAATAGTGTTGGGATAAGCATCCAGCAATCTTTCTGAATTTTGAAGACTTGCAATATAATTATTTCTTTTAAACGAGAATACATGAAGAACCTATGTGACGTAAAGAAATACAACTGACATTATAACAAATTTGTGTTATACGTACACAAAATTATCAGGAAATACAGCCTGCATGTTGTGCAAACGACAAACAATAAAATATTTTTAATAAATACTACTTTAAAGGAACAGCAGCAATGATAGAAAATATCAAACAGGCATAATATGATTGTTCCCAAAACATTGTACCATGAACATAATATGAAAACAGGTAACTTGTTTATAAAATGGTGTAACTTAATTGAGTTCCCGATCAATACTGATTATCAATCTTACAAACATGAATCGTCAACAATTGCTAGAAAACGAATGATTTTTTTCAAATAAATAAATAAATATACAATAAAGAAATACATATAAAACAAAAGATTCTTGATTTACACAACAATAGTATTTCGTTTTTCTTTTTGAAGTGAATTTTCATTTGATTTTTTGTCTCATCTACTATACCAGCTACGTCTTCGATATTGCCTGAATGCAAAGTTGGAGTTGTTTCGTTATGCGATGATTCATGTGAGTAAACGAGCTTTTGAACGATCCGTATTATGTATTACGAACCTTTTATCCACTTATGATCATTAATACGCAGGTAAGAAGCAGAGTTAAGGGACTTTCGCGCGTAGTAAGTGAAAACTTAATGTGTGTAACTTTTCCCCAAATGGGTGTACCTCAAAACTACCTTCACCGTTATCTTCCTGATTAAATTCTAGCCCGAAATTATGTATCATATTGCCCTGTTCCCATTTTAAAAAATTGACCTTAATTCAAAATGGCGGATTTCAAAATGGCTGCCGTCAAGATCATACCTACCATACAACTTCACTATAGGCCTTATACGTATCTACATGGTTGTTCTTTCATTAACGCTTCGTTTACAAAGGTTAGTAAGGGACTTCTGCAGTAATCTCTAATAACCACATCACAAATCTTAAAAATTATAAACAATAGAAAACATGCACCATGGCAAAAATTTCTTTCATCACAAATAATACATATATGTCCTCTATCAGCTAGAAAAATGTCATTGAAATCGGAGCCGGAGTAGAATAACAGATTCCTTAGATAAAATAATACTATAATGCTAACAGAGGAGAAGTAGATATTTTAGATTAGGTGGCCAGAAAATTTTGCAATAAAGTCATTGTCAAAATGATTACCCAATGGTCATATTGTACATCATTGTGGATATTAGCATACTGAATGTATATTAAATGTGGACTTTAATTTACTCTATATCTTTAAAGAAAAATTAAATTTCACATATCACTAGATAAGCAGCTAAGCGGCGTTCAAGATGAGGACACAAATGACACAAATAGCTCGAAGTGTTAAGAACACCTAGCCCTCAAGAAAGTCAACTGTTTGATATGCATCCATGGAAAAGATTGAGAAAGTCACACCAACTTTACTAAGATAGCTAATATATGTTTGCAATGAGAAGTCTGGTTTTAGTAATCAAGTTGCTGTTTTTAGTAATGAATACTATGTTATTGTCCAAATAAATTATTCCCACATGTTTTATAATTTTCGTACTCAAAGTTAAAATGTTGCGCTTATGTAAATTTTGTCTGCATAATATAATGTATGCATAATAGCGTTTTATCTTTTTTTAAAATACACTCTATTTCTAAAATGAAATGTAGAAAATCAAGTGTAGGGTGGCAAGATGATAATAAGTAAATATTCTTAAATACTACAATTATAAGATTGCATTTCAAGTTAGTTAAAGAACAAGAAACAGTGACTTTCGTATCAGTCTCAGGAATAATAAAATAATGTTCGTATTTAGCATTTGTCTTACATTTATTAAATATATAAATATTGCAAAATAATACTAATTTCTTCACAAGTATTATACTATTATGACAAAAATCACAGTTTTGTGTTAAACATCCCATTTCTCTTTCACTTAAAGGAAAAATACTTCCTTAATTATATTAAGATTAACACTCGTGGTAATTTGCGTATTACCTTCCGGTAATCTACGTGCCAGTAGAGAAGCGAATAAGATTATCGTCATTATTAGCGTATCTGATTCTCTTCAAGAAAATCCGACAGTTGACGCCCACAATACCTAGTTCGGATGGAGTCCGTAAGTGATAATACGAAATCTAATTTCCGAAATTAAGCATTAGTAACTGACGTTAACGTCTAATGTTAACTTTTTAGACTACACTTTCTGCCATTATGTGACACAAAGTATTTATTTAAGATTGTTAGAAACTTATAGTCATTGCTTTCATATGGTTATAGTAATAATAAATAACCCTGAAAAAGTGAAATTTATTAGACGAATATGGCGTTTAGCTATTCTTACCCTCACAACAACTGGGATGAGATATGAAATGAAAATGAACACAGATGTGGTAAATAATAGCAAGTGGAATGTTACAGAATGTTGCTTATAGTTCATCACTCAGTTCTATGAGAGATTATTCAGGCTGAAATCTTCGCTGGATTTGTGCCCCCCAAAATAGACCGCAAATGTTCAGTACAATGATTGAGAGGCCCAGAAAGATGTTCAACTTTACCTTGATGTCCCTCAAACCATGTTACAACAGACTCAGCTGTATTAATGAGTGCATTATCATCCTGGGAGATTGGTTATTGGCCGCAATTAACATCTGGATATATAGGATGCGCATGGTACCATATAATATTGGGATACTCACAGACAATGGCACGATCGGGAAAGGTATCGCTAAACCCATTGAATGCAAGGATATTGATCTCCACATTAAGAGCCATTACAATGTTCTACGGTTACACGGAGACACTGCAGATTATACGTTCTGATGAGTGTCCACAACACATGAACAGGGCTCCATTGGCAGAACTACATTTTCTAGTCATCAGATCTTCAAGTGTTGTTGCTATAGGCGGTTTGCTAGAGCGTTATGATCGTTAAATTGGAAGTTTCGGTTGTGCAACACGGTCCTGTATATCCATGTTATGTAACTTATTACAAACTCTGATTTTCAACACAAGCTGTTTAATGTGATGCTTAAGAATGACCTATGCTTTTCTTCGTGAATGTGGTTCCATTTCGAGTTTTGTAGGTCACAATTGTAGGGATACATGGCGGAAAGGATTTTGAACATGCTTCAGGAAGAAAGAAGAATTTAGTGTTTGTTAGCAATATATTGTACTGAATTGAATGTCGAATAGTTGTTGATGTGGATGTTGGAGTTATTGAAGTTTAAAGCTCAATTAAAGAATTGTTAATTATATTAATTGTGTAGTAGGTACTGGACGTAGTAAAAGGGCTAGAGATTAATGTGAGTAAATGGTGGCATCTTAGAGGTAGATTTGTTATATGTTGTCACAGGAGGTTATGATAATAAAGAGAGCTGTGAAAACGGAACCATTCAAGTTGGATTTATTTGTTTACTGATGTGTAATTAAGAGTGAGTCAAGTCTGTGTTGTTCTATAAAACGTAATACCGCCCAAGTAACGAATTGAACCCACGTTGAGCACAGTAAAGTTTCTGTATTCGTCAGCACGGAATTTAGGTACAATATTACTTACAGTAATAACCTTTGACACTTTTCTTGCGACATCCCTGACACACTTGTTATTCATCACACCTGCATCTAATAACGGAAAATTAGTTTACTGCTTTGAAAATCAGAGAAGACACCCATTTAACACTGTCTGCTTAATTTACTGTGTGCTACCTTATACTATTGTTCACGTACTAAGAAATTTGTACTTACACGTTACCATCAACAACAATTCATTCCGGTAGTCCCTTGACCGTTGCCAACCTAGGCATCTAACTTGTCTGCAGCCCCCGGTGTTTGTATTACTTTGTGAACACCTATACGTGCCTTATATAGAGGACTTTAAGTTAATGGACTCTAGAATGATTGTTTGTATCCTTACCTTTTAACACCATGCACGTAAATACTACTTAAACAAGAGAGAAATATAACAGTAATTTGAGTGTTTACCTTAGTAGCCCATTTGGTGCAGTCTTTACATACTTAAGTCCATCCAACGAACTATGTGTTAAGTATTCTAAAATAGATGTTTTCATAGCATACAGTGCAAGCTTCCACCTATAAGGGAATAAAAATATCTTTTAGATAAGCCTTTAACTATCTGAAGATGGTTGTCTAAATATGTGCCAACTTAAGATTTTCTGCTAAACACACTTCTATATTTAATGTTAGAGTATACCTCAAAGACAATAACGAGTACAATCGGATCTGTAAAAATCAATAAAATCCTAATAAATAAACAAATAGAAGCTTCCTCATCTTCTCTTATACTACAAAAATTCGGGTTGCAGGTTTCTGACATCAAAATTGACCGTTAACTAAAGAGAAAAGTCACTAAAACTATTACTACTTTTTTGGAATAGCATTTTACAGATATTATCTTTATCGCTTTCTAATATCATTGACTTTAAGCTATGAACTAACATTCAACGAAGTGTGGAAGTTCAGCAAATAGTATTAAATACAAACAATTTTCAACAAAGAAAAACTGATGGCACGCTCACTTTATCTGAAAGCTAAATTAGTTCAAAATTGGTTTACAAAGCAATATGTACCAATCAGGCCCGTAGCCAGGGAGGGGCTAGAGCGGGCAATGCCCGCTCTAAAATATTATTTGCCCGCTCTAAAATATTTTTTCCGCTCTAAAAAGGACGTTGTCCAGAAGTTTCAAATTGTTTCAGCAAATCCCAAATAGGAAAATCTTGTGATTTTATTTACGAAATAAATTGAATTTAGCGCGCATTTACTACAACTAACAAATGAAATTGAACGTGGCGTAAATATCTCCGAGAAACAACAGTTATTCTTATTGCTAGATATACTCAATAATCTGCCATGTATTCTTTTCCTCATTCCAAGAGTTTGAAGAATCACAAACACGAAAAGCATTCAAGGCGTTGGACATGATGCCCTTCCAAAGAATACCCATATGAATCTTACATGAATGTGAGTGCCTGGCTTGTGCATGTGTAACATTGCAGGTAAAAACATTTGTTTTGCCGACTTGACAGTACATGTCCAACGTGTGACTGTAATTAACATGTGAAACATGAAACATGTCCATGTTCCTTACAGTGCAAGGAAAACGAATGTCTCATGTATGAAACTGTTTATTGTAAAAGCGACAACAATGCTGTTTTTCACGTGATTTGAGTTTTGCGGGGAGCACCCACGAAATAAAATCAATGATTGTAAAATGTTTCTAAATAGCAGTTTGCATTGGCTCACTTTGTGTTTTCTGAGTGGCCCCGAACAATTTGTTTTACGATTTGCTTACAAATATACGGAATGAAGAGAACGATAATTACTTATATGCACTCAAAGAAAGAAATCAAGACGGCAGCAGAACACTGAACCTATTATTTTAAAAAGATTTTGTCACACACCATTATAGTTACGCGCAATAATAAGTAGCAGAGTGCTTAGCGAATTTCCAGAAGGAAACAAAAACAGCACAAAATGAACTATAGGCAATGCACCTTGTCAGATGTTTCCAATTACTGTACTGACTATTATAACGCCATAAATATGAAGCAGGCATCCATCAAGTCATTTTTGGTGCAAAAGTTATCGAAAATGAAACTTAGTTATCGAAGCAGGGTCATCTGTATCAACATTTGTAGAAAGTCAAGTAGAAACTAAATGTCAAACATCTGATTTCCTCCATGTTGGTGTTGATTTCCACCATGTATCACACCTTGGCGATACAAAACCCCCTCAGCCGTATCTTGCAAATTTTCCAGGTTCCAGCACTTCTGGTTCGATTCGACGATTTCCTCCAATATGGTACAAAACGTGGGATTGGCTCAAGTATTCTGTTGTGTTAGATGTTGCCTTTTGCTTCCCATGCCGGAAATATCCTTCAAGAAACAGTGATCCCTCATTTGTGCAGAATGGTTTCAGAGACTGGAAGCATGCAACCGAGAAAAATAAGGGATTTTCTCTTCACGCCGATTCTGAAACTAATAGGCACGCTGTGGCTTGCTACTGGGAGCAACGGAAACGTGAGGACTCGGGCGAAAGGGTCGTGAAGAAGGTGTGTAGTGATTTAATTATGAATAATAGGAACTATGTGAAAACTATGGAGTGTAAACTGCATCTGAAGATAAAGATGAAATAGGAAAAATTTATGGTGACATGAACTTCTAGAAAATATGTATCCAAAGGAGTGTAACATATTTTAACAGGGCTGAATATTACTTCTGAGCACTCAAAGAGAATAAGGCGATTTCTTAAGGTAAGAAGTGCATAAAAATATTATATTCACACTGTAATATTTATATTTTATTGCTTACAATTTCGGTGAAACTACAAGAAAGTGAGAATTGTTATTTTGGTGGTAAATTTAGTATTCTTGTACCGCAAAGTTTGTTTTTATTGTGTCACTTACATAACGCTATGCTGGCCTAAACAAAAAAAAAAAAAAAAAACACACGAAAACATTATATTTTTAAAATCACTTGTTAGAAATACATATTTTTCTCACAAGGGACATCACCCAAATATCCGGCTCCGATTTCAATGAAATTTTTGTTTCCGATATTGGTCATGTATGCATTATTCTGATGACAGAAGTTGTTGGCTTAGTGCAGGTTTTATATATTTTTTTTGTAATTTCTAAGTGTTGTGATGTGGTTATTAGAGATTACTGCAGAAGTCTCTTACTACCCTTTGTAAACGGAATGTTAATGAAAGAATAACCATGTATATACATATGAGGCCTAGGTAGAAGTCGTATGGTAGGTATGACCTTGACGGCAATTAATTTGAAATCTGCCATTTTGAATTAAGGTCAAATTTTTCAAATGGAAATAGGGCAATATAATACATAATTTCGGGCTGGAATTTAATCAGGAAAACAATTTTGAAGATAGTTGTAAAGTACGCACATTTAGGGATAAGTTAAAAGAAATATTAGTTGTTTATACCTACTACGTGCTAAGCCCCTCACCTCCGCTTCTAACCCGCGTATTAATGATAATAAGTGGGTGGTTAAAAGCTTCGGTATACATATTATGCTTAGAGGGAAGTGGTAGGTAAGGGTAACCTTGACGGCAGCAATCTTCAAATCCGCCATTTTGAATGATAGTGAAGTTTTGAAAAATGAAAACCATAGCATGTGACACCTCATTTTAATAGCAATCTTTCCTCGCAACTCTTAGAAAATGTAATAAATTTAGAAAACATGAGCCATGCCAACAATTGCAAGGTTACAGTTGGAATCTTAAAATATGCGGTGTAAATGAAGAGTGTTGCCAATTTGAAAGGTCGAATAATGGACGTTTAATGCACATTAAAAGCAGTCTTAAATTCATAATGGTTAACTATAGACAAACGTAAGCATACCATTGGATTTTGGTACAATTTGCTCTTAAAATGTAGTGTCAGATAGTAGCTAGAATTGTCAAGGGTTAAGAGTTCTCTGCTCACAAGTTTCAAAACTTCTAACTTGCTGAACTACACACAGTACCCGAAACGAGTGAAAACGACTAAAAAATACATGTCTTGAAATTTAGATATACCGTAATATATACAAATGAATTGCGTTCTAATGGTAAACAAGGAAATATGTATATTTTGACATTAGGGATATATCCACCGTGAATGAAAAAAAAATGAGCAACTATAGCATGTGAAAATAATCTACTGCCTTGTTATCATTGGTTGTGACGGGTTAGTACGTTATGTTTTGATAATTGGGGCAATGTTAGAGTTAATGTACTTGTATGTCATATAAATTTATACACATGCGCGGAAACATAAAACAGTTGTTGTTTGTCTCTTGTTATCAGTGTTATCAATGTAGAACTTTGTCGCTTGATCTAAAAATTTTAAAGGAAATTGTATCAAAAACAATCGGTTAATTTATCACTGTTAGAAAAGGAATTTAGCACTTTTTAAAGAATGCCTAGTGTCTAAATTAGCTTTATGTCTACTAAAATTAATATTTCTAGCGTCTTAGTGCAGTGTGTTTAGCAACAATATTATTTATGTTGTTGGCAAGCCTGTTAGTGATGAAAACAAAATAACTTGTGCTTCCATTGATAAATGAAAACATTTTCCTTTCAAAATTATTAAGAGAGGCGAATTTGTACAAGGAAGAAAATGTACAGATAAGTAATGTTAAAATTTATAGAGCATAGTAGAAACGATACAGGACATATTTGAGTATATAACTATTGATTTCAGAGTGCAAGTTTAATATGTATTATAAGCCTTAAGCTCGTACTAAGAAGGCACCAACATAATAAGATCTAAGAATGAACGAGGCTACAATTCTTGAAATAATTTCACTTTTAAACTTAATTATTGAGTCTCATAGAAGACCAACTGCGGAGAAACTTGATTAAGGTTTTGATTAGCTGTTGCAGAAAGAGTCCAGAATTACCAACAATTAGTAACATTTACAGCAGAAGGAGTGTAATTCAGTTAATCTTTTTATTAAGTCAATAAAATAAATTAGTAAAGCCATCAGCGATGGTGGGTATGGGCATAAACGCACAGTGTGGAAAACTGCTGTTTTCACAATACAAAAATACCGTTTGTTAAAGTTAACTGCTTGTTACATTGAGGTGTGCAGTTGCATTTACAGGTGCAGATTGACGTTAACCCGGGAGAACTCGCATTATTTTTATAACGCGAGAACTCATAGCGGTCTTTTTGACCGATTCTTATAAGAAAATATTGTAACACGTAAAAAATGCACACTTTTTGTTAAAAGGGTTCATATAAGATTTCTTTGATGGTGTGATATCGAATTGTTAATACATTTTCTTTCTTGCGAAGAATACCGACTAGAGTTAAATTGTGATCTGTTACAAGCACTTCTGCGAGTGGAATGGACGTATACCAATTGTCGGTTGGTATATTACATCAACTATTAGAAAGGGATTGGGTTATTATTTCAACTATACTCTTGGCGCTATTCAAGGCATATTTGGCCGGCTAGTTTGGAATATATCAGCTAAACTTGCCTTTCTCAGGAAAGGCTTCCAAGAATTCGTCAAGTTTAGACATTCACTTGGTAAGTAGTTTGCCTTGCCCCTAACTACAAATTTGCGGCGAAGAGGGCCGCTAGGCTAAACTCTTCCATTCTTCACAGTTTATAACATCATCAAAGCTTAATGCTCGCAACAGAAATTGAAACCTGCTCAAGGACATGATCAGTTTGAACCTTGCTACTCCTGTCCCATCACTAGTCCATAGGTCTTGAGGTCGCCGATTTCTCTGTAATTTGGGGGGGAGGGATAATTCATAAAACATGCATATAACAATAAAAATACATACTTATAAAGTACATGGGGCCCATATAAGCATTAGACCAGCCAAATAAAGAAGACCAATAAGAGCCTTTACCTCTGGCAAATCTAGATCTAGTATCTCATTGTCTAGAAAATTATTTTTAATGCCCATTAATGCAAATAGTGGAACGGTGAACAAACAGTTGAACAGTGAAATAGTGTGTCACAGTAAATGTGTTACAATGTTTTATACAGGGAAGAAAAGGCTCTACAATGTTGTGACGCCAAGAATCGTACTAGGTCGAAATGGGTGAAAATAAATGATACAGTCTCTATTTGTCGTAGAGGCCGTGAATAAAGTTTATTTGTTAATTGGGTAAGTGGGGAGGGTGCCAAGTTCAAAGTCACGGCTGGCCATGAACCTGTAGCGCGTTTCCGAATAGTGGTACCAACTTAAACATACCTTTGGTCTTTTTCCCGCTATGCGATTCCTCGCTGGTTAAAAGATTTGTGCAAAACGGCGAACCAACCTGGGTTAGGTGGACCATAAAAAGCACGTATGCTATCTAACCGAGTGAGAGAAGAAGCACAGTAGAGGTCCTTCACGGGAATGCGTAGGTCTTGTGCAAAAAACAACAAATGGCTTGTGCTAGGTTGCCACTAAAAAGCACGAATGCTACCTAACCGAGTCAGGACAGACTCGCAGCAGAGGGCCCTCGCGGGAATGCGCAATTTTTTTGCAAAACCATCAAGCAACCTGTGTTAGGTTGCTACTAAAACCAGAAATGCTATCTAGCGGAATCAGTGCAGGAGGGCAGCAGAGGGCTCTCACAGGAATGAGTAGCTCTTGTGGAAAATAAGAAATCAAATTGTGCTAGGTTACCACAAAAACAAGAATGTTATCTAACCGTGTCAGCGCAGGAATGCAGTAAGGGAGTCTGCGCGCAGATGCGTCCGTAGGGAACAGAAGTGTCAGAAATGATGAATATAATCGGAAACGAGGATTGAGGAAAACTACTTCTTTGACGATACAAAGATAAGTTTTGTTAAAGTCAGTTGCTTTTTCATTGATGTATGCAGTTAGATTTCCCGGTGCAGGTGACTTGAAGAGATTTTGTGCGAAAACACGACCCAATCTGTATTAGGTGGCAACTAAGAAGCACACCTGCTATTTAACCGAGTCAGAGGAGCAGCGCGCTCTAACGGGGACGCATAGGTGTTGTGCAAAAGCACCAACCAACCTGTGCTACGTTACGACTGAAAAGCACGGTTGATATGAAACAATATCAGAGCAGGAGCGCAGAAAAGTGCCCTGACAGGAGTGCGTAGGTCTTGTGCAAAACCAGGAATCAACCTGTGCTAGGTGGAGACGAAAAAGCACGAATGCTATCTACCCGGTACATTACAGGAGTACAGCAGGAGGCCTGCGCGCAGATGAGTCCGTACGGAACAGACGTGTCAGCAATGGTGAGTATACTCGTAAATCAGGATTGTGAAAAAATACTGCTTTGACATAAAATATACCTTTTGTTAAAGACATTTTTGGTACATTAAGGAATTCAGTTGAATTTCACTTGCAGGTTGGCTTTAAGAGGTTGCGTGCAAGACGAACGAACCTGTGTTGTGGTCACTAAAATGCACGAGTGCTACCTAATCGAGTCAGGGCAGAAACGCAGCCCTTGTGCTCTGTGCTCTTTGGCCTAGCCCATCAAATGGCTAGCACCGTGAACCAAGTGAGGGCAGAAAGTCAGTTGCTCGATGCATTGACGTGTGCATTTGCATTCCCGCTGCAGATTCACTTTAAGAGGTTCTCCGAAAAAGCATAATCAAAACTGCTAGGTGGCCACCAAAGAGCCAAAAAGCGATCTGACCTTTAGAGCAGGAGCATATCAGAAGCGCACGCGAGGCTGCTAAGGTATTTTAGAGAAACATCAACCAACCTGTGCTGGTTGTCTAGGGAGACAGGGCGGGAATGCTTCCTTAGAGAACAGACGCGTCAGCGATCGTGGGTATATGCGTACTCGAGTGTTGTAGAAAAACACTACTTTCGCAATATAAAGATTTTTTGTTAAAGTTATTTGCTCGTTACATTGATTTTTACACTTGCATACTCCTATGACAAATCACTTTAGGAGGTTTTGTACATAAACATAACCAATCAAATATGTTATTTTACATATAAGTTTGCTATATATTGAAGCTAGAAAAATGTGTAAATTTTAATAGTAGATCTGTCAAACTGTTATGCCACATTGTCGCTTTAATCTTTTTAGGTTCCAGGGAAATTATATACCTCAGTCAAGCGGCTACAGAATTGTTCCTTTTTATAGTAGGATTATGGTTTATACCTTGTGTTTTTCACAATAGAGTAGCCATTGAAACGGTACATTTTACACTTCCGTATCTGTCCCTGAGGCGAAAAATTGACTTGAGAGAAATTGAATTTTTCCTCTGAAGAGTTTTTTTTAAATTTAGAGTCCTCTGGACCCACCCTGTGCTAAAGCAGATATATGGAAATCGACTGTAAAATACTAGGCGGCGTGCGGAATATGTGTGCAAAATTTCGAGCTTGTATCTAGGATAGTAGAGCCAAAAAGATATTTACAAATGGTCCCCACAATGCCTCAGAATACCGCAAATACCCTGGTCTAACATAAAAAAATACTCGTACATTCCTGTGTATCCTAGAGTTATATTTTGTACCTTATTCTCTTCAGAGTAGAACAGGTCTCCAAACATCACATGTCTTCACCTGAGGCATAGAGATCGCTAAAAAGACTTTTTTGGTTCGAAATCAGTTTTGTTTTTACCCGTTTACACTCTGGACCCTCTTACTTGACGGAGAGACGTTGAAACTGATAAATGCTACTCTATGGAATGTAATTTGTGTAAAATTTCAATCTTCTGGGTGCCAAAGTAAGCCCGTCAAAAGATAATAAAAGTAAGTGTAACAAAGCGGTTTTATTTTTTTAAATTTATGACTTCATCACCCCTATATATGGACGTAGAAGTGCGTGCGTAATGAATTCTGCAATGCCTCTATGCTTCAGAAAATAAAAAAGCCGAAGTAAAAATCGTCAGTACCGAGAAATAAGTACTAGAACCTAAACGTGTTAAACGTAAACATTCTCCAGAAAAGGGAAGCATGTATTAAATTAGGTTGATTCTTACCTAAGAGATAAATGTTAATGCTTTTCGTAGACCAGGGTACGTATTAACCAAGAGTAAATAAGGTTTTTCACGTGTAAATGTGTTCTATCTAATTTTATTTCTACGTTGCTTAGTATTTGCTCGATACCTTGCGTTTTCAGAAAAAATAATTATTGAGGCGCCAATTTAAATGAAAGTCAATGCACGTAAATTGTTTGTAAACAGTTTTGCAAGGTTTTCAGATGTAACGTCTGTAATGTTCTGTAATAAGGAGAATAAATTAATAAAGACTAGGTGTGAATGCAGATACAAACAAGGTTGGCGGCTTTAAATTGTATACATTTTATTTGCATACATTAAATTGCATACTTTAGGATATAGCGGGTCTAGTTTGACATCGATAGTTCCGAACTATTTATTTGCATTTTAGTTGGGAAAGTATTTGTTCTGTTGTTCTAGAGAGTAAGATAATGCTTCTTTGGGTCAACTATAACCCAGTTGACCATAAAACAATGCAGTCGCGCTTTAGCGACCTTTATGGAAATGTTCTATCATAGAATCTCCACATTTGGTACTTTATCAATATGACCGGAGTTTAAGACCTCCGAAATATCATCAAAAATTAAACGCAAAACTTCAGATGTTGATTCATGCACTTAAGCTCATCTCATCTCACTTAAGCTTATCTCATCAAGAAACAGACTTCTAATATTAATTTTTAAAGCAGTTATCTATCAATGTTCGTAACCATGAATGCTGTAGCTAGACGTGTAATATTCTAAACTAATAACAAACAGTACGCTACTTTAGTCAGAAGCCTTGTTAGTTTCTACATCCACAATAATTAATTTAAAATCACCATATTACAACATAGTATATTCCAAGTGAAATCCTCAATCAGCGATGCAAAACTCACAAATGATTTACAGGCATTGTCCTTCATTTAAATGGCCTGCCTCAATAATTAACTTTCCAAATCTGAAGTCACCGAGGCAAACAATGTTTGATATCTAAAAAAAAACAAGGCTGTCATAAAGTTAAGAACATTGTCTTCTAATAAAATTACATTGTAGTCTATTAAACGTTCATTGTTCGTCTGTCTACTTTCACAAGTCCTCGTTGCCCTTTAAGATCTCGAATCACGCAGAATTTGTAGGACACCAACGAAAACATCTGGTGTTCTAAAGTAATATCTATAACAGCCAAAATTATTAAGATGTTAAAATATCCTTATTTGTTCTATTTACGTTCTAGCTTACCAAGGAGAGATACCGCTCTGTCTTTACCAGCTATTAATAATTAATAGCCATGTAAATTTACTATCTGTGAACTATTAGTATTCTGTGCACTAATTACATCTTGATATATGAAAAAATGTTTCAGATGGATCTGACCCTGAACACCTGCTGAAAATGAGTCCTTACGAGAATTGTGAAATATGCCCTTCGCATGTGACAGAGAAAACAAAACAAAACAAAAAAATAGACTGCGTCATATGCTGGGAACGTGGCAAATAGATGTGCACAAATTGTTGTTTCAAGTTAGTATAAGATGTTGCTTTGATCTCATTCAAATATGAAGTAAACGTATTTATTGTTCAGTGAAATAAGTAATTGAGCTTTCATTATCCATTGGAATGTGCTGACACTCATCCGCATATTCGTGTGAGTAGATTTCATCAGTGAAAGAAAAGAGATAAAATTTTATAAATTAAAAGACAAATTCTGACCAAAGCATATATTAACAAATAAATAATAGCGTTAAAGTTTCGGCAAATTAACTTTGACTTCATCAGACACATTATTTATTTGTTAATATATGCTTTGGTGAGAATTTGTCTTTGAATTTATACAAGAAGTTCCAAAGCTAGAATGAGTGGTATTCAGATAAAATTATAACATGCTGAATCAAGGAGCCTAACTTCTCTTGTGTCAGTTAGTGTGCTAGCTAGGACCAAGTGTTGCAATACGCATTTGTGAGCCAACGCACACAGCACACACACCCTTAGATGGTTTTACTTTCGAAAGGCAAACCTGTTTTTTTGAACCTCATCATCATCTTTTCATTCATTCTCATATTCTTTTTGGCTTCCACCCTAGACTACTTCATAGTGATGCGGGACTCTAGCAGCGCTAAGGGACAATCGGCTCTTGATTGACATACAGGATTGCCAGCTTCTCTTCCTAGAAGCATAGGCATTTCACGTGTTCAAGCTGCATCCACTGGAACTACCAGTCGCACTCGGCACTTTTCATGGGGCAGTCAATCAGTACCTAGTACGTCTAAAGAAAGATATTCATCCATTGATTCAGCACAATCTGCAAAGAGATTTCGCGGTGGATCTCAATCTTCTAACGTCCAACTAGCGGACGTAGGATCACCACCTTCAGAATCATCATCTGTAACTTTCACTATAACTCCAGATCCGGTTTGCAATTTTCTCCGCATCGATTTTGACACGAAATTCACTCATCCAAAGATGCTCTTTCTCCAGATCATTAAATACGTTCCACGCGCAAATGTTTGACAAATAGTCCAGACTAGAAATAGATGCATTATAAAATCAAAATATCCTAATTTCGGAACCTAATTACGTAATAAATCTTTGGGGAAAACGCAAGACTAACAAAAAAGTGATTTTACGCTAAAACAACCACCATCCCCTAAGAAATCGCCATTGTTATTTGTCGTTATCCGTAGTGTTCTCCCAGAGATCACTGACGACGAAGTGCGCTAGGAGCTTATTTAAGAGGCCATCAACATTGAAAAATGCATACGCATAAAAAACAATAACGGACCAACATATATGATTCGCATTTGATCAAAAAATCAGCAGGCTAGCGATTACTTTTTCTGGCATGGTGCCCCTATTTATAAGAAAATCCATAGAGTCGAACCTTCTAAAACTCCCGGCCCAGTACCTCTTAGGTGCGAGAGATGTTAATCCTACAACTCTCATTTCACTACCAAGTACCCTAGTGAACCGCGATGCGGATATTGTGGCAACCAACATGAAACTAGGTTGTGTCCAAATCAACAACAACATCGAAAGTGTTCAACTTGCGGAGAGGCGCACTGCACGTACAGCTACCGTTGCAAGGCTAAGCCCTTTGCAGAACCTCCTCATCCGGAGTTTACTGCAGCTATTCCACGTAGCGATAAAACTACACCTTCAGTCCAATCTAGTCTACATCAGCTCAGTATCGAAAATTTTCTTCGCTACTCACCATAGTGCTTCAGAACGTAATGCCATTTAAAGGCAATCATATACTTCGCACCGTTACTGCCATTGCAAAATCGTTCTTTAACATGAGTATGCATGATACTTAAGATTTCGTTTTGACAGTGTTACCATCACTTTCAGGCCCCGAAAAAGATATATGTTGTGCCTAAGTGTATAACACATTTTTTAACCAAGAAATCAGTGACGAGCCCCCCCCCCCCCCATTTTTTGAAATTTTCAACACGCAAAAAATAAAGAAAATACGCATCGATGTTTTTTTTTTAATGCACATTTGCACCTAGACAGTATCTACAATCTGTAAAACTTTCAAAATTTTTGACCACGTCCACCAAAATTAATAAATATTCAATTTTGAACAGGTATGGTACGATAATTCAGTAAGAGGAGGGGGCAGGGGATAAATTTTTTGAGGTAATTTTAGGTCGAGGGTAATTTTCTGGGTCAATAGCGACCCAATTTGGATCAAGGGACGATTTCACTATCTTACTAGGAAAGACCCTTTTGACGCAGCAGAGAGAGCAATATTTGACATTTACATCCTCAAAGATCGTCTACCTCATATTTTTTTTTCATTTTAGCACATATTCTTCACTCATCACTAACATTGGGCTATCATTACGTCTTAAATCAGTCTGGAGTCGTCCCGAGACAAAAGATCTAACCCTCAAGTGTCTCAACTAATGTTCCCAGTGTGAATGTGACGTCAATGCACTTCATATCATTATTATACCTGTTTATATATGATATACCTAATTACGTTTATTCTTTGGTTATGTATATTTGTATATTTGTACCATTAATATGATATCGTGCACTGCATTATATTTTGTTCATTTCTCCAGACTAATTTTATGCGCTTTCTTTTTTCGATTTCTTGTTGCTTTCGCATAGTACATAGACCCTGTATTCGCACCACCAATATGTATTGAAACCTTTGCAAACAAGAGGGCGTAACCCTCTAATGGTTGGGGTTACTTTGTTTGGAAATAAAACCAAATATGATGAAATAAACAAAATAGATTAATAAAGAACTTTCAGAAACCTAATCCCTGATTTTTTTTAAAAAAATAAAATTCTTAACATTCACCGTTCCACATAATACTTTTCGCAAATATGTAGGCACGAATGTTTCGCAAAAATCGGACTATTACATCCCTCCCGCCGATTTAAGGAAGATTGCTTCCTCTTGCTCTGGCGCAAAATTCTCGTTCGTTACTTCGCTTCTGACGACCAAATATCTATGTTTGACAATAGGCATGCGTATAATGTAGATGTATGCAAAAAAAAAAAAAAGACCAGAACTCAAGTTTTGTTTCCTTCTTAAAAAAGACAAACAGGAGCTAGGTAATATCTCTTAAAACTTAAAATGTCTATCACGTTTTAATACTTTGTATTTTCGTCACCAGGGTACATTTTGCTGAGTATATTACGGAACAAAGGCTAAGGAGATGATAAATAAACATCATATAATGAGTTTTATGAAATTTTATGAAGTGTTAATTGTGGAGTTTCTAGGAAGTATGTGTATGTATTAAGTTGTAAATCAGAGCACTAGTATCATCGGAATCACAACTCAAACATAGTGCATTCAAGCAAGATGTTTTCTATGCAATTCAATTAAGAAGGGGAACGAGAAGAACACAAAGTTACAATACATGCGCTGAAAGAAGCAATAAATGGTGCCTAAAAATTGTTAGTGCAGCTTAATCTACTATCTAATAGAGAAAGTGATCTTGCGTGGGATCAAATCACGAGGAAAGGTCAGACCCCTTTGAATATCTTTTGAATACAATTATCAACTACCTCAAACTGGAGTTATATCATTTACCTTGTTTAAAAGATCCAAAAGAGGATGAAACATATTTTCCAGGAACGTTTAGTATCTTACAAGCCAGTCAGGTTAGAAAGATAGAACTTGGTATATAAATTGTCATTACAAATAAACGGATTCGTGCCCAAGTATTTTTGAAAATTCTCATTTTAAGAAGTGTAAGGGAGCATTATGACTGAAAAGATTGAACAGTTTGAAATAAACTTTGAAACATCGTTAGTGACATCATCAGTTGAGAAATTGACCGAAGGACCCATTATAAGAGATTAAAAATTTATTGAAGAAATACACTGTCCGTCTCCGTCAAGCTAAAAAGATGAAACTCGGTGTATAAATTCCTTATTAAAAATAAAGATAAATATGATACAAATATTATGAAACTCTTCGTTTGAAGTGGAGAGAAGCAATGTGACAAACACAAATTTCAGGTAGCATATAATATTGAAAAAAACTTGATTTTGTGAGAAGTCAACATATTCCATGTCAATCCTGTTTTATTACGAAAAGGAAAATAAGATGTACGCAATATTAAAGACTGTGTGATAATTCACACCATAGTTATCTACCGTTAATACTTTTTTTATTTACGAACAATGTTTTACGAAACCTGTTTATTTCTATAAAGCAGTCTATGATACTTCATTTAATTTTTGTTAACACTCCATATGAGCACCAGTGCTTTGGATAGATTCCCTTAAATATTCCAGATCTTTCACCAATGCTGCTTACAAAATGTTTTATGAATCGTTATTGATCACATCGGCCATTGTTGCTTCCAGTTCACCAAAATTCCATGGTTTTCTCTTGAAAAACTTCTTTTTAGACCACCCCTTTGGTAAAAATTCACAGTTTGTTACACCTGGCCTTCAAGCTGGCTCTTCATGTGTACCACTTGTTACAGCGAACGACGTGAAAATTTACTATGCTTTGATTCGCGTGTCTCTTTGCAACTGCTGACGCACTGTCGTGAATAAAATGTACAGTATATATAATTTTTCCCGCTTTAAAATTGCGAGCAAGCCACGGGTTCTGGTTGTCACTATATATGTTTTTCCATTCATAGCGGTTAGGATTAAAAGTGACTAATAATTTGAAAATGGAGTAAAGCTACATCATATCGTAACCTCGACATTAATGTACTTTCTAAATGAACATATTTTGACTGCCATGAGCCCAGAATAGATAATCGTTTCTGTTCATAAAATCACCAACATAGAAACTGTCTCATCATAGCAAACGTATCGCCAGATAATTTGTGTCAATTAAGATTTTCTTTGCAAATTTTGCCTGTCGCAGTCATCAAGAAGCAATTTTAGATTATGTGATCTACATGGTTCAAAAACTAACTATTCTTCAAAATTGTGGCAATTGTGGAACGTGTGAAAGCTTCTCGCAATACTGATATATCTGTGCTATCATGAGCACCAATTAAGTCTAACAATGCTCTATGGTGTTCTCTAAGTGAATAGTTCCTCAGTATCCCTTTATCAGCGACGATGCCTATTGTTATCACTTTTTGTTATCATTTTTTTCGGATTGAGTATTGCATGGATCCCTCGTTCTGCCTTTTCCCCACTTGTGTACTTGATCGAAATCCTAAAACTCATATTAACATGCTGTCTGTCTAGCTTGTCAATTCCTAACACAAAAATACATTTCGAACAGCAAAGGAGCAAAAATAAACTATATTAAGCAAAACATAAAATGACTCTTCTTTCAATATACAACCTTCATGTAAAATATGTACATAAACAAAGAAGTTACAAAGATATAAGAGTAGGGAATGACTTATCTTACACTCTGTAACACTATTATAGTACGAGAGTGATTTAAAATTAATCCTAAACTTTATGAAAAAGAACAAGTTACAATGAATGGAAACTACCTTTGTTTTCCCACACAAGCCGCTGTCATATTTTGTTCATCTTCATAGCGTTTAATTAATGTCTGTAACGCTTCGGATTTGGCTCTACTGTAGATACCTGTTAACACATCCATTTCTACCGTTTTCTGCCATAGTTCTAAATAGCTTAAGAAGTTATTTTCTGAAGAGTTGTCATTTGACATCATTATGTCACTGACCCTATGACTCTCTACTTTGACCCATGCACCTTTTCCTGGGACAAGGACTAGGTTAAGTTTCTTTATTTATATACTTATTTATTTCTTTGCTTGACATCATAACATCATTAATAGTTGGTGGGCCATGTGACTTCGTAGCGATAGATGGTGGTGTATAAACCGAGGAAGGTATCATGGTTTAATTTGGTATTCTAGTTTAGATGATTTTGTTCGAGTGTTAAGTTGCGTGTGTACTGTGCAAGAGGTTGTTTTTGACATGAACCTGCGCGAACATCAATCCTAATAGCTCAGATTTAGCTTTTGACTTCACACTAGTTTACTAGACCTATAAATAATTCAAAGAAAGTTTCTCCGGTAGTTTTGTTCAAATTAGACATTCAAGCTAGCTTTCGTTCAACGAAGAAACTATTGCAAAGCAGAAAGAAATGCAAAGGGGAAAGAAATGACATTAGTCTTACATTAATAAGTTAACTTACAATGACGAAGTGAATATGAAAGCTTGCACAAGTTCATGTGACAATGTACACTGAAGATTACATGTTTTGTATGGCTGAATTTGTTATTTTGAATGAATTTAAAGTAATGTCATTACTGTCAGAATGAAAATTTTACAAGATTGAGAAAAACAATTGTCATTTTTGAAATGAACTATTTTTTTCCATAAAAAGCAGCTAATACAGATTTTGGGATAGTTCCGTTTAGGAGAACGGAGTAATTCCTCAGGGTATTTTGCTGTGGAGATTAGCATAACAACCATGAGCGACTTAGAATACTTGATTGATAGATTTATTGTCTGATTTGCAGTTTAATGTGTCCCTCGTCATCAATGGTATGGTTAATGTAAATTTAAGGTTGAAGTGAGGCCCAAATTACATGAGTGGATCACGGTGGATCAGTGGTTGAACGCTTACCTCTGGTGTATGGGGTTCCTGGTTCGATTCGCAGCTAGGTAAGTTTTTGATGGATTATTGTTTTCAGGGGATTTCTCGGGGTACCCTTGTTTCCTTTGACATTCTATTTCTACGAATTCTTCCATCATCACTCCCTTGTCTTAATTACGTCCCCGTAGCATTAAGTGCATAAACTTGGGATGTTAAACTGAAATATTTCAAGTAAGATTTGAAGCTTTCCTGAAATATTTCAATTACGAAGTACATTTACATTCAAGCTTTGGTCTTCCCTCAGGTGAAACTTCAACACTAACCATATAGCCACGAGGAATATATATTAATTCTAATAAGAATGTACAAACTAAACGAGTACTTAGAACTTGATAATTACCGATTAGTGTTGATGTCTGTATTAGTGTTTACTACTTCAACTGATTGAGATTGTTCCCATTGCTCATACATTTCCCTTGGCGACAGCTTCTGATCCAGAGCTTCCTGTAGAGATAATATTCTCCTTGACACACGTCTACTCCTTTCAAGTGTTTCTCTTTTTTGTAAGATGTCTTGAGGTGCAACGTAAATTCCCTTTCTTCTTTTCGCAAGTATAGGTACAAAAGGAATAATATAATGATATATTATTTCTACCATGGAAAGTAAACTTCCACCAAAACACAGTGAGCAAATTCCTCCAAATGACGCTGAAACAAGGTATAAATATTGTACATACACAGTCATTTGATTTTAGTACATATACAGGTATTCAGTTTAATGCATTAGAACTGTTAACGGACCTATCTTAACTGAAACTAAGCCACGAATATTAACTAAACCTAAGCCACCACCTTTGAAGACTACAATTTATTTCATATCATAATAACAATTACTTAGAATAATCTAAAACGTTTAGTATAAATAAAATATCAATTGCTTTAGTGAAATCATGAATACAAAATTTAATTATTAGCATTCAATTCAAATACCTTGTGACATTAACTAAATGTATTCAACTATTATATTTCATTTAACAGAGTTAGTGAAATGATGATATATTTGCTTCTTGCAAACATGATTGCAAACTTAATTTAAGCATGTTTTATTTTAAAATCACAAAGGTGTCATACGTTAATAAAAATACACCATTTTGTTTGAGCGATTAATATAAGTGATCTATTATTTTCTGTACTTAACAAAAGTCATCAAGATCATTTCTGGTAACTTGAAATCGGATGTAAAGTCGGTAATGAGCAATAATTATTCAAGACATATAAATACCCAAAATTTCTTTTTGTAACTTATCTTGGACTTCTAATTTCTTACCCATTATTTTAGCTAATATGTTAAGAGAATTTGGAAATGAAATAATGTGACATTAACAGAATGTGTAGATATCAAACTACATTTTCCTCTCTATTGTTGAGACATTTCACCTTTACACTTATACTCTTATACCTTTATTCTTAAAGTCAAACGTAGCGAAAGTCAATAAGATTTTCTCTTAATAGTACCAGTTGCAAACATTCGTGACACTTTAAACTTAACTGCTACCTAGTTAGTTTTACATAGATATATTTAGAGAAATTAGGAGAAATCATGCACGTTATTGGAGAACAAATTACACCTGCCGCAAAAACACTTCGGATCTCATGTGAAAACTGCCGTAGTAACAGTACCATTGTATTTTTATCTAATGTTATTTTGCTTTAAAAAGAGATTATGTTTGCTTGGACGTATCTGACAACAGTCTATTACTGCTGACAAGGGAGTTAATTTCATTTTGTATTGTTGGTTGACGCATGAAGGGTTATTATGTGGGAAAGAAGGGAAAGAATAAATCCGGTAGTGGGAGGCCAAGAGAATCAAGGAAATCTTCAGACACTCTCCTAATGAGGAAATAAAGAAGTACCCTCGCCTGACAGCAGCCGAACTTAAAGAAATGCACCTAAGTTTGTTGAAAAACGTTAGTGTTCGCACAAATTAGCACTGTTTGCAGAAAAATCTGGATTTACCCTGTTGTATTGCTGCTAAAACCTGGATTTACCGTGCCGCATGAAGCAACAATGTTGCCTTTTACAAAGAAATATGTACACTGGACATCAGCATAATGGACAAAAGTTACAATGGAGAAGAGTCATGTTTTCAGACCAAAACACATTTCAGCTGTTCCGAATAGGAACTGTTAAGGTTCGACGTCCATCCTCTTCAAGTCGATACGACCCAAAGAATAGAGTTTATTGTTAAGCACTCCCGGTCTGTAACAGTTTGAAGATATTTTTCAGGTGAAAAGGGTAGATGAGATATATCTTTCTTACCACAAAATAAACGCAAACCGATATATCAACGTTCTTCACGACCATTTAGTTGCTATTTTCCATATCCACGACTGTGATGTTTCATGCATGGCAGTGCTCCTGGTCACGAGGCTTAAAAGTAGCGAATTTTCTTAAAGAACAATATATCACGATGTTAAAATTGCTCAGGAGTAGCCCCGATCTAAATTCAATCGAAAACTCTTGGCATCATATAAAAGTAAGTTTTGGGACAGAAGAAGCTTCAGAACCTACAGACCCTTCAAACAGAATTGAAGAAAAAGTGGTGTATTGACATAGATTTAATTTACTTCCTAAGTCTTACAGAGTCCATGCCCAAGGGCATTCAGTTGGTTCTCAATTGTAAAGGCAATATGACTCCGTACTAATGTTTGCATTTCCTGAGGTATGTGATACGTTAATGAAAAAATTTCACATTAATTTTCTGTATTTATTGTGATTTTGCTATGAGATCCGAAGTGTTTTTGCGGTGGGTGTATCTTATCATTAATGTCGAAATGTTTGAGATATACAGAGTGGGCTCACACAAACAAAATTTCCGATATCTGCAAGGAATAAACTAAAATAGCTATGTGACTTGTCAATCTTTATTGTAATTACAAATACTGTTCAGAGTTACTCCCAGCATGTACAATGCATAATTTACATCTCTTCACCACTGATATTCAAATATCATGACACAACCGAGGATTGTCATCAAATCTCTCGAATAATTGTTCAATGAGCTATATCAACTAGGGTGACTGGGCAGGTAGTGGTCACCCTTTCAGTAGTGGTCACCAACGACAATAAATTTGCAGTGAAGACTCGTATTAGCCAATAGACTGTAGTGTTTCCTTTTTTATGCCTATTACACTTTCTGTATACTGCACTCTTAATGAATAGCTTTTTTAGTTGGGGTATGAATCTAGAAGCTTTTTTTATGTGTTTGTGGATAATTATTCCAATTTCCAAATTTTGAAGGTAAGTAAACCGTTCGATTTGTTCCTCTATATCTACTTTTTTTAAAACGTATTATAAATCTGTTTAATATATAAGAATATTTCAAAAATATATTTACTTTTTACGCTTAAATTGCTGTAGACGTGAGTTTTAGGGGTGACCACTACTAAAATATAAAAATGACTACTTTTTTTAGTAATGGTCACACTAAGTGACCATGATTGAAAGCACAATTTCAGTAGTGGACACAGAAATGACCAGAATAAAAATTAGTGGCGGGCACAAAGCAGGTTTTTCGCCTTTGGGTTTTTAAAAATTAAAAAGAAAGTTTCTTCACCGAAACCGATTTTGGCTTCTTCCAAAACCGTTTTTTCGAGAAAACGGTTTCGGTAAAAGCCGAACCTGTTTTTATTCAGATCCGAAACCGGTTTCAGTGAATATCGAACCGCTTTTTGGAGAAAACCGAATATTAATAAAACCGGTTTCAGTGAAAAATCAAACCTGTTTTGGAGAAAACCAAGACCGATTTCGGTAAAAAAAATGAACCGAGTTTTGGAGAAAATTGCAACAGGTTTCGATGGAAAACTGAACCGATTTTTGGAGATATCCAAAACGGGCTTCGGTGAAAAACCGAAAGGTTTTCTGAGAAAACCGGAGAAAACTAAAACCGGTTTCAGTGAAACCAGTAACTGGCTTTGGAAAAATCGAATAATCTACAAAATACATAGAAATAATATACATACAAAATAATAATATATACCGCACCGCGTTTCCGCTTCTCGAATTCTTTTGTTTCTTTCGGAAGCTGTTACAGAAAAACTGCAAAATTTATCCCAGTTTAATTTCGATGTAATGAAGACCCTTAAAATATGATTTTCTTCCAGATTGGACCTTTATGTATGAATGTAAAGGTACATAAGCATAGCTTCACTATAGGTTTACATTTTTTTTATAAATGTAACATATTATTTAAAATGTAATCATATTGTAGTTTCCTTTTATATGTTTATGCAATTCTTTATTTTCATTGAATATTGTAGCTAATTAATATTACTTAGTTACAATATTTCTTTGATAACACTAGAGTAGTAATCATTTCAATGTAAATTAAAGTTTACCAAGAAAATGAAATACGAGTAAACACAGTAACCTATAATAAGCGTCACCTAAAATAAGTGACCACTACTGAATATAAAAGTGACCACAACTACGAAAAAGTGGCCGCTACTAGCAAAACGTCTGTTACCAATGAAATACTGGCATATTTTCTTACTCTTTCACTTAATGGTTACACTGAAAGAGAACAAGATTTCTCTTTATCTTAATAAAAAAAACACTCTAACAGTAAAACACAAGTGGCAAAAAATATCAAAATTAAAATTTCCTTAAGGGATTCCACTACCGGCCCAGTCACACTAATTCAAATCGTACGGTTGCCCGAAAGAAAACCTTGTATTTGACAATACCACTCACGAAAAAGTATTATATTGTGAGATCACATGATTGGGGTGACCAAACTGTTGAATCACAACGAGCAATTTATTGATCGAAATGTTGATCCAAGAAATCTCTCAACCCGACACGAAAGTTAGGTAGTGCCCCATCGTGTTCCCATATTAATTGAGTGATTTCGTAACGAGGTCTGTTTTCAAGTTCTGAAGCGACAACACTCTGCATCATACGATTCTGTGACTATTGCTCAAGAAAGGATGGTCCCATTACACCACTCCAAATACTTCTCTAATATAACGTTTTTAAGTATTGTGTCACAAAATCGGGTTCATTGGTATCATTCCAATAAACACAATTAAATCTGTTTACATGACCGTTCATCTTGAATGATGCCTCATATGTAAAACCAAAAGTTGTTTCCAGATGTCTCTGTAAGTTTCCCTCTGAATAAGAAACCATTGACAGAACTTAAAAAGCCGCTCTAGATTACATTCTTGCAATGCGTACAGAAGCTTTGACCCTTGACGATTCCCCTTCAAATTAATTAGTATGTTCCTTAAAGAGGAGCATGTCATTCCCAAGTTCCCTGGACACCTTGTGGTAGAGCTATATAAATCTGAACTAGAAGGTCTCTGTTTCTTCCTTTTGTGCATTTCGTGATCGTCAGCTTCATGGTAGGTCATGCACAGGACCTGCAGCATTGAATCAAGTTCACATAAGTTGTTTCCATGGTGTAGATCTAATGGTTTGATGTGATAGTGTTTCCACGCCTAGAAGTTTCCTGACGTTTACTATCACCCCATGATCTTTTTGTCTTGTATCCACCAAACGCATAGCACGAAACATGCTGCTCCTCACGTAATTAAAAAAAAACCAGAACCTGTACCATTAGCACAACTTTACTCACAAGGGTCCATTCTGAATTCGGTGAATTCAATTACTGAAAATGATTAGTAGCACTTGATTCAGCACGATGAGAAACAGAGAATAATGGCGTTTGTGTGAGGCCGTATAGAGGGTGGGAGATAAATGAGGGCAAAGTGTGAAGTTAGAACTTAGAGAATGTCTAGAAATTCCATATTAATTGTGAAACGAGTAGAGGGATTGATGTCAAATGCTGGATATAAGGAAAAGATAGAAAGTTCACTGAATAGGCATAATGTGAATCATGCCGGACATTTGAAAAGCAAAAATGTAGGAATTAACGCAAGAAAAACACGTGAAAGGGGTCATGTGACATATGTTTCTTAACGCACATCGTCTATTGAAATCAATAGTGCCCTATGGAATTTGAGACCTCTGTTTAATTGCAACTATTATGGACCTTAAGAATGATTATGCTCTATTAAAAAATGGAGACAACAGTGGGCACGTTACAAACAACATGAATATGGATAATTGGGGGTCGTCACAGTTTTACCAGTTATTTAAATTGAAGCAGTAGTCGACAGGTGTCATGAATGCGACCGACGCTGTTTGCTAGTATCTAGTTTGATAGAAAGCATATCTAATCATAGTTTGAAACTTTGGTAAACTGGAAGTGGGTGAGTGATTTCAAGTTAATGAAATTGTCCCGTTGCCATATTTTGAAGTCAGATGACAGAAGAGGATCCTATAGAGGTCTCAAACTGTATTGGTCGCTATTGATTTCAATAGGCGGCGTGCTTCAAGAGCCGTATGTCACATGACCCCTTTCCCTTGTATTCTTATTATGCTAATTTCAACATGGTTGCTTTTCAGATGTCCTTCATGATTCACAGTACGCCTATTCAGTAGAGCTCTACATGCGTTCTTCAATCAAACTTTGATCTAAATTCCTCTACTCGTTTCACAATTAACATGATATTTCTACTCATTTTCTAGGTTCTAACTTCCACTTTGCCCTTATTTATCACCCACCCTATATACGGTCTGCCACTAAACACCCTCTTCTTCTCTGTTTCTTTTGGTGCTGAATACTGTGCTAGCAATAATTTTCAGGAATTGAATTCACCAAATCGGAATGGTCTCATGTCAGGAAACAACTTTTAAACAAAACACGTACGAAAACATTAATGGTAGTCCTAGACACAGTAAGGGGGACAGTGTAAAGCGTGGCTCCAGTGTAAAGAAACATTTGCTTTTTTCTTATCTTTCTTGGTAAATAGTGACATTCCGCCTACTCTGTACATAGAAATTATTAACTTACAGAATGCAAGTTCTGATTTGTTGCGACGATTGTAAAAGCTTCGGTAGCTGCCCATTGAATCCGGACTTTTTCTAGTGTTGATGTTTTGTATTACCGATGTAATCTGGATTATTGCTGAAATGTGATTATTTTCATGCTCTGACATGCTAAGAATTAATTAAAAAAATATAGTTTATTCAAAGTACTTTAAGTCTTGCATTTAAATAGTATTTTAAAACCATTCTTTCCTATAAATTCTGGATGGGTTTAATATGTACTAAAGTTGAGTATTTTCCGAACTCACCACTACTCATTAAAAATAAGATATTACGTTCTAGAGTCTTTGAAAATATTTGTTTGAAGGGGGGTGAGGACGCTTGCTACAGTAAAAAAAAATATAAACTTACATACATGTATCAAGGAGGGTAACTCTAGTACGCCTTGAGCAATATCAAGTAGTCTCGATACCCGCAGTAGTTACAGATAGAAAGAAATGCTGTGAGGGTAAGACCTCACTAGCACCACCTGAAGGTGATAAGGAATGACGTGTTAAAGTAATCTTAAACCAGTGATATTGTGTCGAGTTCAAAGTTTTCGTGATGCTTAGATAAATCGTTTAACTACCAATTACAATTAAATAAAATTCAGTACCAGAAATATAATGCGTTAGAAGGAGTGAAACAAAATATTGCAAAACGTCGAAACCACACTGTTGCAGGTGAATAATTTTATTGGTGATGATACGATTTGTAAGACAAAGTTTAGTCAAAAACCTGCATGTCAGGTGGTAACTGATTGATAATCGTTGCTCGAACATATATTATTATTATTATTATTATTATTATTATTATTATTATTATTATTATTATTATTATTATTATTATTATTATTATTATTATTATTATTATTAGTTATGTAAGTGTGTGCATATATTTGTAAGAATGTTCCAGCATAATGCCTAGAGTACTTTTATCGAAAATTATTCAGAAGCAACCTTAGGTATGGAGTCTGAGGAAACAGTAGTTGTAGTACTAAATGTGGCCATTTTTTGCACAACTTTCTGACACTTTGTAGTACTTTCGTTTTGCACTCTTTTCCCACTTTTTCTCTCTTCCAATGAGTCAAATTAAAAAAAAAACATGTATTTTAGGCCCATTTCATTTTGTAGATTGCTCGCCCGATGCATATTTTTCAGCAATATTTACGTCAAGATATGCTTATTGCATGGAGATATGCGCAAATAAGCAGTCTTAATGATTGCGGTACTGAAGCTGTAACATTGGGCATGTTAAAATAAACAGGATATTTTTACTAGAAAAAAAAGGATCACAACTATCCTTAAACATAAAATAATATATGCGCAAGAATAAGGATTAAAACATGAGCTCTGTTCTGAAAAAAAATCCTTATTAATTTCCTTATTAAAAGCAAATAAAACGTCCTAGATGACTGGCTACCTTACGTACCAAGCAGTTCCAAACTACCAAACAATACTTTTCTTATGTATCTCAATCTTGGAAAATATGGCATCTCACTTAGTAATGCACCAGATGGCTTTCTATATAAAAAAATAATACACCAAAGTATTAACGATACAGAAAATATAAAATTACATATTACATTTTATAAGATTGCAGCTTTGTTTTCTGATCAATAAATTATATTTACGTCTTTTCATGATTAAAACAAAGAAAATATCATTTTCCATGCTTGAAACAAAGGATGTAATGTACAATTATACTACTTCTTTAAACACAAACGACAAAGATTTTCAATCATTATAGTGAGGAACAATTTTACTTTGAAAAAATTATTCATATTTATATTTTAATTTGTTTTACATTAAAACTACAATTTCTTCCTTGATCAATTTGTGTAATATATCTAACACAACATAAATATTTTTCTTTGGGAAATGCAAAAGGTTGATTTTAGTATTATGTAAAGTAGTTTGAATTTTGCAAGCAAATGCTATTTAAAAAAATCACCAGTTATTAAAATGTAAAATACTTATTGTATAAATGATAATTCAATAAAATGAATTTGTATACATTGTTTTATATGTTCATGTATATATATAAAATTGAAAACAACTATGTTTGTGAAGTTTAAATATCCTGACCCGCCCGACCAATCTTGATTAAATTTTCAACATAGATGAGGTTCAGACCTGGAATCGTTTCTATTATTTAAATTAGATGGTTTCGCGTAGGGAAGTACAAAGTGGGGGAGATATACAAAAATGATTTATGTAAGACTGAAAATGACTACATTTGTATCTTAATAACTGTTGAACTACTCGACCGATCTCAATCAAATTTTCAACATACATGAGTTTGGGGGCAGTGGTTACTTTTGTCTATTTCACTTTGACGATGCACACATGTAGAAGGGGGCGGAGAGAAATTAAAAATAATCAGAAATGACCGATATTAGTGTTGAATCCATAGTTTTGTGGGTCGTTGAGAGAAACAGTGACATTTGAATTTGTTGTTTCAATCCGAGTTCAGCCCTGATAGTCGGAGAGGGGGAGGGTACAACGTAAGAGAGGGAGATAAACATTGAAAAATGATCGAAAATGACTAATATTAGTGTCGAATCCATAGTTTTGGAGTATCCGACATTAACAGTGACAATTTTGATGCTTTGTGTCGCAGCAAGGAGAAGGGGAGAGGAGCTATATATAATATTGATCGCAAATAACCAATATTAACGTCTAATCCATAGTTTCTCCGATCATTCAGACGAACAGTAACATTTCCGAACTGGTTTATATCCAAAATCAGAATCGCAACTTGGAGGAGGGAAAGAAAGATATATATATAGATATAGATATATATCGGGTGTGGCAAAATAAGTGTTACAACTCTTGGGAGGTGACTCCTGCCACTGAGACAAGAAAAAAAGTTCTCTTCAACTTTCTGCTGTCGGACATAATTTCAGATCTACAAGGTGCCGAAAGCGTGGGAAAATGACTTTTGGACGCCAATAGTTCGGAAAATATCCAACATAAAGAGGGCGGGTAAAAATTCACTGAAGAAGTCATACCTGCTCTATTGAATTTTGCATGTTTCACAATCCTACCATGCACGCGCAAGGGATTCCCCAAAGGAACGTAGGGAGTCCCGGATAATCTGCCAAATGAAACTTGGTCTAAATAGATATGAATTGATAGGCTTTCTACCAGGTAACTATAATTCGTTTGTATCAAGTTGTTCTGGAACAAATACAAAATTGCGGACACCTTCATGCCCGTTGTGTGTGGTTGCATAATCGCCAGGTACGGATGCTGGCCAAAAGTGACGTTCTGAGTATTAAGTGTACTGAATTTGTACTCAAATGCTCTAGAACAACATCCGGAGTGTCGGTAGAGCATAACAGATGAAGCCGGGTGATTCACATGTGTGGAGACACTTAACGAAAAATGCCTACAAATGCACTCATACTCAGTAAACGTGAGTTCAAAGCGTCGGAAATGTAAGGATTATCGTCAAGAGCATGAAAGTCATTGCCAATACACCAATAATATTCCTTCAAACCGATGCAATATAATGTGCACGGTTGCATACCAATAAGGATGCAACAACTGAGGCCAAGTTGAAATTGTACAATTGGACTTACAAAGAAACTGGGTAAACTAAATGAATGTCACTAGTGGGATCGCATGACCGATATTGAAATGTGGCCAATGTGTGTGTTGATATCAATATCTAGCTAATGGACAAATGCCAACATGACGCACTACTGCTGAGACACCGTCTCACGTGTGAAAACTAGGAAAATAACGTTGTACATTCTGCTATTACATCTAATGCACCTTTTGGTAGAACGTAACTAGAACACGATTGTATCAATGTCTCTCTTTGTTTGGGACATTGTCCCACAGTCGACACATATGAATTGAGTTGATTTTAGTTTAGCGTCCCGTTCAGCAGCGAGGCTATATGAGACGTGGACCTACTGATTAACGTGGAATCCGAACCACATGAGCTCCCGCCGGGAATCGAACCCGGGTCTCCCACGCCAAAGGCGCGTACGCTAACCACTTAGCCACGAAGGAGCTCTCGACACATATGAAAAGAAATATCTTAATGCATGGTTCAAATTCTGATAGAGCGTGAAAATAACAAACTTGTATCATGTCCCACGTCTTCTGAGACATATGACGTACTCGAAATATAGGAAAATACCTCCAGAAATTCGTATCTTACACACAGTGCACATGCGAAGACAAAGACGAAAATGAACCGATTTGGCACATTTAACACTATAGCTGGAACACCATACATATGGAAAATAAAACGACATGAGAAATGGGAAGAAACGTCTTAAAGCTCTGATTGTTTACAACTGTGCAGTAGGAGTAACAAAATGAAACACACAAGTATGTGGGGAGGCTGTACAAGAACGCTTGCCAAACAAAGTGGGTACTCCTCAAAGAAATGCATACAGAGAAAGTGAGGCTCCTTCGTACCTCCTGGCTACCGGATGTAAAGTCGGTAATGAGCAATAATTATTCAAGACATATAAATACCCAAAATTTCTTTTTGTAACTTATCTTGAACTTCTAATTTCTTACCCATTATTTTAGCTAATATGTTAAGAGAATTTGGAAATGAAATAATGTGACATTAACAGAATGTGTAGATATCAAACTACATTTTCCTCTCTATTGTTGAGACATTTCACCTTTACACTTATACTCTTATACCTTTATTCTTAAAGTCAAACGTAGCGAAAGTCAATAAGATTTTCTCTTAATAGTACCAGTTGCAAACATTCGTGACACTTTAAACTTAACTGCTACCTAGTTAGTTTTACATAGATATATTTAGAGAAATTAGGAGAAATCATGCACGTTATTGGAGAACAAATTACACCTGCCGCAAAAACACTTCGGATCTCATGTGAAAACTGCCGTAGTAACAGTACCATTGTATTTTTATCTAATGTTATTTTGTTTTAAAAAGAGATTATGTTTGCTTGGACGTATCTGACAACAGTCTATTACTGCTGACAACGGAGTTAATTTCATTTTGTATTGTTGGTTGACGCATGAAGGGTTATTATGTGGGAAAGAAGGGAAAGAATAAATCCGGTAGTGGGAGGCCAAGAGAATCAAGGAAATCTTCAGACACTCTCCTAATGAGGAAATAAAGAAGTACCCTCGCCTGACAGCAGCCGAACTTAAAGAAATGCACCTAAGTTTGTTGAAAAACGTTAGTGTTCGCACAAATTAGCACTGTTTGCAGAAAAATCTGGATTTACCCTGTTGTATTGCTGCTAAAACCTGGATTTACCGTGCCGCATGAAGCAACAATGTTGCCTTTTACAAAGAAATATGTACACTGGACATCAGCATAATGGACAAAAGTTACAATGGAGAAGAGTCATGTTTTCAGACCAAAACACATTTCAGCTGTTCCGAATAGGAACTGTTAAGGTTCGACGTCCATCCTCTTCAAGTCGATACGACCCAAAGAATAGAGTTTATTGTTAAGCACTCCCGGTCTGTAACAGTTTGAAGATATTTTTCAGGTGAAAAGGGTAGATGAGATATATCTTTCTTACCACAAAATAAACGCAAACCGATATATCAACGTTCTTCACGACCATTTAGTTGCTATTTTCCATATCCACGACTGTGATGTTTCATGCATGGCAGTGCTCCTGGTCACGAGGCTTAAAAGTAGCGAATTTTCTTAAAGAACAATATATCACGATGTTAAAATTGTTAAAATTGGTACTCCTCAAAGAAATGCATACAGAGAAAGTGAGGCTCCTTCGTACCTCCTGGCTAGAGTGCTCGCTTTTACTCGCGTGGTCGCAGTTTCCAATCCTACTGGGAGCCCACGGCCTCAAATTCAAGACCCGAGTAGTTATTTTCCTATTTTTCGCACGTGAAATGATGTCCCAGCAGTAGTGAGACATGTTGACATTTGTTCATTAGCTACATGTTGATATCAACACAGGCATTGGCCACATTTCAATATCGATCATGCGATCCCACTAGTGACATTCATTTAGTTTTACCCAGTTTCTTAGTGTGTCCAATTGTACAATTTCAACTTGGCCTCAGTGTTGCATCCTTATTGGTATGCAAACGTGAACATCATATTGCATCGGTTTGAAGGAATATTATTGGTAAACTTGCAATGGCTTTCATGTTCTTGACGATAATCCTTACATTTCCGACGCTTTGAACTCACGTTCACTGAGTATGAGTGCATTTCTGGGTATTTTTCGTTAAGTGTTTCCACACATGTGAATCACCCTGCTTCATCTGTTGTGCTCTACCAACACTCCAGATGTCTTTCTAGAGCATTTGAGTACAAATTCGGTACACTTAATACTCAGAACATCACTTTTGGCCAGCATCCGTACCTGGCGATTATGCAACCACACACAACGGGCGTGAAGGTGTCCGCCATTTTGTATTTGTTCCAGAACAAGTTGATACAAACGAATTATAGTTACCTGGTAGAAAGCCTATCAATTCATATCTATTTAGACCAAGTTTCATTTGGCAGATTATCCGGGACTCCCTACGTTCCTTTGGGGAATCCCTTGCGCGTGCATGGTAGGATTGTGAAACATACAAAATTCAATAGAGCAGGTATGACTTCTTCAATGAATTTTTTACCCACCCTCTTTATGTTGGATAGTTTCCGAACTATTGGCGTCCAAAAGTAATTTTCCCACGCTTTCGGCACCTTGTAGATCTGAAACTATGTCCGAAAGCAGAAAATTGAAGATAATTTTTTCTTGTCTCAGTGGCAGGAGTCACCTCTCAAGAGTTGTAAGACTTATTTTGCAACACCCCATATATATATATATATATATATATATATATATATATATATATATATATATAAAGTTTATCGTAAATCGCCACTAATAATGTCGAATTTATAGTTTTCTGGGTTCCTTAGATGGACACTGATACTTTTCATCACGGTTAAATCATAAGTGAAACCCACAACTTGGGGTGGAGAGAGAAAGAGATATTTAAAAATCATCGAAAGTGACCGATATTAGTGCTGGATCCATATTCTTTTGCCGTCGCTGAGATGAACGGTGACATTTCCGATGCCATGGAACGCAACATTGGGGAGAGAGAAGTATATATATGTATATATATAAATGGTCAAACATGAGCGGTATTGTTATTGAATCTATAGTTGTTGCAGTCAACAAGATGAATAATGACACTTCTGATCCTATTTAAATCAACTTTCGGACCCGACACTAAGGGGATAACCAGGGGTCACATACATTAAAATGATGGAAGATGATCAATATTAGTGTACATTTAAATTATGTATTTCAACCCGGCGTAGCGGGTAATATGTGCTAGTATTATATAATATTGTAATGAATTTGGTAGAATCAATAATGGACCGAGATGTATCCCCTCCACCAATTTATTATAAAACTTGTTAAATACAAAACGTCTTTGATTACAAAGTGTAAAACAATGTCTATCTTATTATATTGAGATGAGAGGGAATAGGTTTTTGCACGGTGCACCTTCTCTCAAGCCAGTCTCCAAGGCCCCTGCCGGTCCTGGTGAGTTTCGAAGGATAGCCCCCTCAGCTCAAGGCAGCTTCGCGAGCCTTGATTGTAGAAAGGACCCCTGGTCCAGTGCGACCTCAGGTGAGGATAGGTGTACCCCTAGTCCAATGCGACCTCAGGGCGATGTAGGTGATTTGATCAGTTGGACGAGTGATGCTGGATTCCTCGGTGGTCCGCCTTTTATCAGTCTTCTTCGGGTCCTTCCGTGATGTCCGCCTTCTTTCGGCGATCCTCGGTGCCTTTCGTGTCGGCTTTTCTTCTGCTCTTTATAATCAATAACACGTGTTGTGTTGACATGTGCTCTTGTCCTCATGTAGGGACTCTTAGACCCCCACACTGGAAAAAAATAATCTAGAAGATTATTCTGGAGGAAAACGCTCAATTGTGACTACTGAAAGGTACTGCACCACAACACTGACACACTTGAGATACTGTCTAGACACTAGAAAGCACTATGAACATTATAAGATATTGGAAAAATCACTATAAGAGCACTTGTTGCGAAATATACATGTAATGGTAGTAACACTTTCAGTTCTTTCCCAACAAAGCAGTATCAAAGCAGTTTATCATTTCACCCAAAGTGGGCAGAAGTGATATTACTGGCACGAATAAATATATGCCAGTTCATGAATGGTCGATGTATATGTTTATGTCACATCCGGTATTGGTAGTCTATATCTTTTACGTATCAGTTTAGGAGTAGTAGACGCTGACAAGTTAAGTTTTTTTTTTAACGGGGCGTATGAAGATGAGGCACGAATAGATTATTATTTGAAGAAAGGAAAGAAGAATAAGCGGTTTTGGAATTGGGAAACCTTTCTTTTCAAAAAGAAAAGATATAGAATTTAATTTTCAGCCACTTTGTATAATGTTAACAAAAGTCTGATTTTATGAACATCCTGTATAAAAAGAAAAAATGACGTATTAAGCATGCATTTATTTCGCATTGAAGAAGCGATGCTGGAAACAAGAAACCATTGTGTTTCGACCTTTGAACGTTTAATGACTTTTGAGAATAAAAAATGATAATCTTGAATTTTGCGAGGAGAACGGAAATACTAATGTAACGAAGTTAAATAACAGAACGAGATAGAGCTAATAATGGAAATGTCTTTTGTTATTTGTTTTCGTTTCTTCTATTTTTAGTTCTTCTTCTATTCCGGGTAAGTATGTGGAATTTTGTTAAAGTCTTCTTGGGTTTGTGCCTCGTTCTTCTTAATTTTGTATTGCCTCTGTTCGGCCGGCATAGAATGGCTTCAAACGGTCCACCGCGATTTCTTGAATTTCGTTATGAATTCAGATGGTAATTCTACTTGATATAAATTTGAATTAAGTTTCTCCAAGATTCGTGCCGGCCTTCATTGTGAGCGGTAAAATGTTCAGGTAAACCAATCTTTCTTGTGGGATAATATACCGAAACAGGGTCCCCTGGATTGTAAGTTGTCTGTCTATGGTGCTTATTGTAAACTGCTTTTGTTTGTTATACGCCTGTTATACGCCTGTTCTTCTTCTATTCCCGGTAAGTATGTGGAATTTTGTTAAAGTCTTCTTGGGTTTGTGCCTCGTTCTTCTTAATTTTGTATTCCCTCTGTTCGGCCGGCATAAAATGGCTTCAAACGGTCCACCGCGATTTCTTGAATTTCGTTATGAATTTAGATGGTAATTCTACTTGATATAAATTTGAATTAAGTTTCTCCGAGATTCGTGCCGGGCCTTCATTGTGAGCGGTAAAATGTTCAGGTAAACCAATTTTTCTTGTGGGATAATATACCAAAACAAGGTCCCCTGGATTGTAAGTTGTCTGTCTATGGTGCTTATTATAAACTGCTTTTGTTTGTTATACGCCTGTTCCAGGTTGCTTCGTACTTTCTTCCTGATGGCGCTAGTTTATCTCTGTCAATTTCTATATGTTGCCTTTATTCTAGCATACATTCTGTTGGGATAATAGGTTCGTAGACAAACAATAAGAACTTTGCTGAATATTTAGTACCTCCTTGTACGTAAGTGTTGGTGCTAAAAATAACGTGCGATAACCATCTTTTCCAGTCCGTATGGTGTTCTTGTACTAAAAATTTAAGACAATTCTGTATTATTTTATTGGTGTGTTGTACTAGTCCTACGGAAGCATGATTATATGCGGGCCAGTACTTATATACGAAATCGCAATTCTGTGCTAAATTTTGCAAACGAGTTGCTCCATTTACTGGATGTCGGTCCCAATACAGTGGTGTAAATGCTCCAAATTTGAGGATACTATCATATTCCAAACAATTCTCTGTTTTCCGCGTTTATGGTATCTACTGTTTTTCGATCGCATATCGTGTGGCTAGTTCTGTGGCTAGTTGTATGTACTTATTTCTTCCTTCCTTAGTTGGAAAAGGTCCTAGTTCTTCACATATACATGTAATTGCTATCTCTCCCACCGGGTGATGTAGTAATTCGGCCTGCTTCTTTTGTGGTAGTCTCTTTAAACGTTGGCAATCATCGCGTATGCGTATTTTGTGAGCAAGATAATTTTTGAGATACAACATATAAAATTTATTGATGGCGGGTTTGTACGATTTTAAAAACCCAAAAAGCGGGTTGGTCGCCTGGCGGTGGAAGGTTGTGAACCACAGATTGGCTAACGACATCGGTACACATAGAAGGTATAGTAAGCCATAATCAGGGTGGTTTTATTTTATATATATATTATGCCGTTTTTGAGACAAAAAATCTTGCTGATCTGACCGTGGAGATCTTGTCCGGTTCCTTACCCTCTAAAACAGAAGTCATGTCTCTGTAATTGTGATCTTTACGCTGTTCTCTTGCGATGTTTGGTAAAAGCTTCTTATCCCCTGCTTCTATAATATTAACTGGCAGATTGTTTGATTTAAAGGCGTGGTAGTCTTCACCATTTTCTTCGTTATTTTCTTCTTCTCCCGCTTCTTTCTTAATATCTTGGGTTTGTTCGAGCCTACTGATTATGACTGGTGGATACTTGGACCCAGGTAGATACTGAATATCAAAAAATGAAATGAAATTTTCAAGTTTTACGTCCCACGATTATGCCGGTTAGGCTAAAGGAGACGGTGATGATGAGAGATGAATGAAATGGTGGAATGAAGAAAGTGGGAGGAAACGCGAGAACCCCGAGAAAGCCCACGAGCGCGGTGTTTGTCCACCACAAAGTTCACTTGGCGGGGGCTGGGATCAAACCCGGGACCCCAAGCACCAGAGGTGAACGCTCTACCACTGAGCCACCGTGCCCCCCATTACTGAATATCAAAATGATAGCTAAGAATAGCTTATGTCTATTATATTTTCCGACTTTGACAGGCTGTGTGTTCATCATCGCTAAACCCTCTACGTCTACGTAGAGATTAAATTTTCTATTTACTAAAAAGTAGCGAAAATTCCGCAATGTGTATACGTGAGCGTACAACTCTTTTTGCCATATACTAGCATTCTCTTAACTTTTCGTTAGCCTCCTAGAACAATAGGAAACGACCTTCTCAGTGTCAGTTTTTGGATCATAGCAGACTAGTATTCCGGCTATTTGCATTGGACTGCTATCGGAATAGACGCGGATTTCTAGCGATTCGTCAAAATGACCGAGTGACGGGGAGTTTAATATGTCTTCTTTTAATTGTTCAAAGAAAACATTATGCTTCTTAGTTCATTTAAATTTAGATTTAGAGATTACTAATTGTTGGAAAGGCTCATTTTTATCGTAAACCTTTGATGTGCGCCCTAATTTATGAATATAGTCCGATAAAGCTTTTGAGAATCCGCTTAGTAGTCGGCTTCTTAAAATTTCGTATTTTCTTGGGTATCTTTGCAGATATTTTAGTGGATTCCACCAGTAACAAGGTGTCCTAATACGCTAAGTTCCTCTAGCCTTCTAATATGTGTCTTCTTGGGTGATGCCCGAAAATCGTGTTTCCTAAACTTCTCAAAAAATAATTCTTAGTCCTGCAGGTGCTGTTGCAAATTATATAAACTGGTGACAAGGTCGTCTGCAAAATTTGTAATTCTATCGGGTAGTGCTTCCAAAACCATTCTCGTGGCTATGGAGAAGCTCTGACTCGATGTACAATGGCCCATCATACACCTCAAGAATTCGTATGATTTTCTACTATTATTGAGCTCGAAAGTCATACATTTACGGCTCTTAGGATGCAACAAGATTTGGAAGTATGAATTCGATAGATCGACAGTTGTTATGAAGATTTTCCTCTTTATAGAGTTTAGAACGTCATCTGTTAATTGAAATGGCACTGATAAGTACTTGGTATAACTTACATTTCTGTAGATTGAGAACTATCTGAAATTCTTGTGTGTTAGGCTTTTGGAGCGCCAGAAGTGGAAAAGAAAATTCATTATTGTCTGTAGGCCTGATTATTGTTGCCTTGGTGAGGTCTTGATGTCCCATGTCCCAGGTCTTGATTTGCCCTAAAATGTCCCATGTCGTCATGAGTATACGTAAAAACGTCTCTATATTCAAATAGTAAGTCATGATGTGCTTGTTTATGCTTTCTGTCTAGATCGGGGTTAACGTCAAAAAGCTCTTTATTATAGAGTTTTTCTTTACTGTGAGCGGTTTTCCGTTTACTCTTTTGTCTTAATCTTTATCCGCTCGCGTACTGACAATTCTCGATTCCGCTCGCGCCGACGGCAATTTCGCCGTCATTAATTATTCACGTTTTTCATCATTGTGCATAATGCAAAATGCATCGTTTGGAGTAATTATGTTTAGTAAATTAAAAGAGATCATTGGTGACCAAAATATGTATTTATATTAAATTACAGCACTCAAAAATGTGAATGAATATACAGTGAAGAAAACACGAAACAATCTAATCTAATCAACAGAATCTAAGGTAATCAACATCCATGCGATTGCTTTCTGCACAATTTTTTCCCACAGTCTTTTTATTCAAAACGAGTTGTGTTTTTTTCCTTGACTCGCAGATGGACAAATACCTACGGATTGCTTGGATGGTTCATTATCGGTAGTTTGCTCTCTTTATTGTGTCAAGAGCACTACCAAACCTTTTGGCAAAGTTAAGATTTTAGATCGAGTGTTCAGGTTTTCTATCATTAGGTGTAATGATACAAGAGGCCTCGTACCGATACGGTCCTCTTGTATTATTTTTTGATGTTAGGGCAGTTAAAAATCAAACAACCAACGAAAAATTATGCAACTTTTACTTACATTCTTATGTAGTTGCACAACAAGAAATCACGTTTTCACTCGCACTCACGGCAGATTGGCTGTCCACCCTCCACTACCAACTTTGGGATTACACTGAGTCGGAAGTAGGGACTGTTTAGACTGCAGCTGCACAGTATCTGGACGCGGGAGTGTAGATAGAGAATACACACCACTCCAGCCATAATCTTAGCGCTCTGGGAAGAAGGGTAAACTAGAAGTAGAAATGACGGCCAAATTGCCGCGGGCGCGAGCGGATGAAGGTTAAACTGATACGTCTTTCTAAAAAAAATGTTTCTTCTGAGGCGTTGGAAGAGATTTCGTGCCCGCAACTGGTGTGTTCATTTTTAAAGTGACGCTATTACTATTGGAATTTGAAATGAAAATCGTCATTTCCTAAGCTTCTATATTCTGATCGAGGACATTTAACCTACGTTTCTTGCGTATTCCAGGAAGACGTGATACATACAATAATTCTTTGTCACCTATTTTTTCTTTTCTGCCACTTGTATATATGTATGAGAACGTAGAGGTAAAGTTATTTGCATATCACGTATAAACAGTTCTTGTCTGTCTCCCATACTACCTCAGTCGTAAAAGCTGACAGCGTATTTTCTTTGCTCTCAAGTTGTAGCTGTGGCTTCCTTGGAAGTTTGAAAAAAGAGATGGTGGAATGCGAACGGTGGGTTTACATTGATGGTGGACTGCGAACGTTGGAGAAAGTCAATTTCTTTAATTATTGGCATTGTCTTGTCAATTACTCTAAAGTAATGAGTAAATGTTGCATGACATATTTTAAATTTTATCAATCATATTTCGTTCAAACGAATATTATTTCTTGATATTCCTTTTACTATTGTCTGGAATGGAATGAGACTTATCCCAGGGGGAACGGCATCGGCTGGCCAGAGGGACACCGTACTCTCCGTATTTATTATCACATTTTTAGGGCCTGATTTAGTTGCAGTTGTGAAATGCGTCCTGTTATTTTCGTCCTCTAATACCATGTTTTCCCCCCTTTCTGCCATTGTCCTGATTGTTCTTTTATATCAGGAATTTTATAATTTTGACAGTTTCTCTTTGGTCTCCCTGTTGCGAGTGATGATGCCTGTCGGCCCCCTTGTCATGGGGTTGCTTTACGCCTTTTTTATTCTTGTAACAACTAGATGCACCATTTCCCCGCTTCCGGCATATCGCGCATACCAAAATTTGATCTCTCGTGGGTGTAGCCTGCCGATTGTTCTGGGTTTATTCCCGCTTTATCTTCCCGTTATTATTGTTATTCCTTCTTCTGTTTCCTTGGTTTTTATGCTTCGGTTTTTTTCTGTAACTCGTCTGGGCTATCACCAGCGAAAATTCTGCCATTTTTTTGGCCAAGGTAGACAGGTCATTTTGTGGAGGATTTTGCTCTTGGTGGTGAACGGTCTTGGGTTCTTGACTTGGGGTTTGAAATTCTTGATGATCATGTTGAGAAATCATCATGTACTTATTTATTTGTTGTTGATATGCAGCTGCATAACTGTTCATTGGTCGTGTGACTAGTTGTGTTTATAAAGGGTAGTTATGGTGATATAACTGTTGTCCAGGATATATTGTGTTTGGTTCGGTTGGTAAGCCATAGGATTCTGCGGGATAGGTATATAATTCTGGCCGTATAACATGTGTAATTTTTCTGATTGCTCTGCATGCTCTCTTTTTCTTAGAAGGTCATTGCCGCCTTCCAAAGTGCTTCATTTAGTCCGTAAAGCTTCTACCGTTGCAAACCTTTCTAATGCTACCTTATTAAGGAAATTGTTCTGCTATCCCAACGATAAATGATGAATCTTTTGTTCTTCAGTCGCTTCCGGTATTAACTGCCTTATTACTCGAAGATTACGTAAAAAGTATGAGTCTATGGACTCATCCATCCCCTGTTGAACCTCGAACAATTATTGTTCAGCTTTATACGATGTGACCTTTAGCCTACATAATGCTACTAACTTAGATTTTAAATCGTCATAGGATATCAATATGTGAATTCAATAGTGTACGCAATGAAAACCGATGATGTTAGCAATATCGAAAAAAAGTTTGCTACTTGTGACGGTGTCGCACCTTTAATATTGAAACACGATGTATAATATTATGAGACACGCTCGACGACAAACTTGTAGGAGCAGGACTGAAATTTTTTTTATGAAATGAAGGCATGTTTATGTATTTTTTCTAAAATCTGGCTAAATATAGCTTCAGTAATGCATTTTTCTTCAAATGTTAGTTGTGCGTCACATATCACATTACACATGTCAATAATAAATTTAAATCTTCCAACCCATGTGTTGTTACTATGCAAAAAACTGTATCCTCATGTTAAGCCTATACAAAAACGTTTATAAAATTTTCTCGATTTCCGTTTTGAATGAGCAAAAGATTCGAGTTAAGTGTCGGAGAGTACCTCCAGAAATATCAAACCTTAACTAACCTAACAACCTAAATTAACCTAACCTAAGAATTAACATCTTCGACCTATTGTAGTTTCAAGATTGATCAATTAATGCATCATTCGAGAATTTATTATATTATGTATTACTCAAAACTAATAATACTTCTTTATGTGAAATTACACCGCCTCTAGTTACTTTGAAACATAGACATTTATATATTCGAAATATTAGAACATGAAGAGTAAACATCACAGTTTATATTTAGGTTAGATTGTATTTATGTTCATTACATAAATAAAAGACTTTCTCTGCACACCAAATGAATGTAGTTCCGGTGAATTCCCACTTTTAAGACTGTTTTATTTTCTTAAACTTTTAATTCTCTTAAGCAGTTTTTTAATTCCCAATTTTCCAAAGACTTGTTTCCTTCTTCTTTAATACTCTCTCCACACTTCTCTAAATTCTCTCTAAATTCATCTTTCGTCCCTTCTATCTTCAACAATGTACAACGTTTAGCCCTAGTAATTCAAAATAGTTCAGTTTATAGAAAGATTTTTGTAATTTTCGAACATTAGAGAAGCAGATTGACCACCATTGACTTCTCTGTGATAACTAATGAATGACTATCTATTTCCTTTCTGTTTTTCATTTCCAGAAAGATGGAATTAAACATGCCGAATAAGGTAATATCTATTAAACTCTAGGAATGTTTTTAGCAAAAAAAAAAAAAAAAAAAAAAACCCTAACAGGGATTGTACAGATGACCCTGTAATATCTCAATATTTTTACATTGTAACTTTTGCGATTTTACTCATTGCAATGATTATGCACGCATTAAATCCCAAAAAAGTAATAAATTATAATTAACCAATTCCAGATGTCTCTTTTTCATCTCATTAATCTTATTAGTTTACTTTCGGACGTGGCATTTCTCCATATTATTCCTTTAATTCGGTAATCTCTTGTACATCCAGTCGGTTTTCCCTCCGTAATTTATCTCGTAAATTTAAGTTCCTTCTATAGTTAAGACGCTTGTGAGAACTGATTTTCTAATCGAGAGATAAAATGACTTCCGTACGAAATTAATATCTTTCATTAATGTAATGTTACCAGGGCTAATAGGATTATATACAAGTTGATATTTAGGTTTAGTTTACTACACAAACTTATACCAAAATTAACATATATCCATACCAAATTAAAGGTAACTTTCAACAATCCCTTTCTACTTAACGCTTGCAAATTGAACTCTAGATGAGTGCTACAGAGAAGCGTCTGTTTGCTCTGTCTATAGAAAGACGTTTCCCTTAATGCCCACATGATTCCATTATTCCGCTTGTGTCATACCACCTCATTTTCATTTCATATGGAGTGGTAGTGCGCGTCAGTATACATATCATAAATATTATTACCTCATGTTAATAACACTGTTGGTGAGAACACTTGTATACTCGCACGTTCGCAGGTAACGAATGTTCGTAGATGACTTCAACTTATTCATCGACTCTATAATAATTAAAAGAAAAGTTGAATTACAATTATTATTAGTACGTAAAGTCATTCAAATTGTTTATTGAATCTTAAAATACCGCTAATGTAAAACAATTTTCATAATTGGAGACCAAGTAAACTAACATGTATGGATGCAAAAATATATGTGACACAACAAACAATAAATAAATAGACTAAAATAAGAATCTAATGTCTAAATATAAAAATAAATATAAAACATTTATAAAAGCGTCACTTAAAATATTTCTTCAAACATTTTACAATATTTGTAGATATCAGAAAGACATATATACAATTTACATCTTTCACCAACAAAAATACGCAAATTAGAAGTTACAAGTTATAGATGCCTGCGATGATGACGTCCATCTTTGTCCAGTTTATAGAGTGCGACATAGGAAATAATTATATGTTTATACCATGTTAAAGGCAGGACGTGTGAACTACGCATTCGTAGAAGGCGGCAGATGAAGAGGGTGCCAAACTTGACAAGGAATTTTCCGTTTTAAATGTAAATATTTATTAGAGAAAATGTTATAATGAAAAATTTTCCAGATAGTTTCAAGTTAATATTGTACAGACTAAGATACAGATAAATACTTCAAAAGGACAACAAAGTCGACTCTTTACGTGGTTAGCAGTAAAACTCCGCTCTACAATTGAAATTGACTCGTACATCCGTTGGCGCCGATGCTACACTTAAAAGTTATCGTAGTTTGAGAAAAAAATTTCCACTCCGCTGGACATTTAGGAAAGATTTTTTCAAGAAGGAAAAGGAACATTTTAAAAAATATGAGGTCAAAGTAGTGAATTTTGTCTTTTGAATAGAAATTATATTAAACACTACGGCAGTACGACTAAACACAGCACCATTTTGTCCACAATCCTACCATAGCCACAAAATACAAATATAACAGACTTTTTACTCTGCCAACAACCATTCCCGTTACACTGATAGAGAATGTCGTTTCTGAATCTGTCTTTGAAGCGGAAATGGATCAACAAACAAAAGGATGTCAACTGCATGTGTTGCTTATAGATTGAGTGGCATTATTACAGTAGAGAGAATTGTCTTCAAGGGTGCTCCGCCTTGCCATAAACAGAGTCTTTGCTTGAGCTTCGGTTCAATGACCAACAAGAGTTGAGGAAGGTTAGCGTAAATAAAATGCACATAAGTGCATGGCTACACGAACCATTCGCAAAGCGTTTTTATGTCTCATGAGTACGCTTGGAATACACTAACCATATGTTTAAATGTGGTTGGCCAATCAGAATGCGCTGGAAACGCAAAGCAATAAAACGAGCAGAATATGTTGGAATCTGTAGTCACCCTGTTTGTCAGACAGATTCCACCCTCCAGCTAATCTCCCTTCGAAACTTCGTAAATATTCATGCTCACTCACTCGGTTATCCGTTGTTTACTTTAACTGGTAATGACTATTTAGCGTCTATGTGGTGTTTTCCAAGGCGCGCGTGTAACCGTGTATTGTTTTTTCGAATACTTCGCTCGACAAATAACTTTTGAGTTAGAGACTTTTTAGGCTTTATAAGCGTAAATATTTCAAAATGATGGAGAGGACAAAGACCGACAGGGTTAACAAACTGCTAATTGTGTGAAAATAGAAGAAAGTAGGAACGAACAGTTTAAACGAAAGAGGTAGAGAATACTCAAAAAATCAGCCATGATTAAGATTTTGTGGAAGCTTTGTCTGAGGAATAAGAATTTGAAAAGATAAACAAAGAGAAACAAAGATCTTAACAGTAGAAGATGCTACTGCTTTCACAGAACCAAAATCAAAAAAATCCAAAATAGCCTTCGATCCCTGTCTGGCTCCAACACTGCCGTGTCGCGACAAAACGCTGTAACTTTGGCGGAGCAGTTTTGAGAAAATGAGCCGTAAAGTTTTCATCCGAAAATGTGATTTGTTTCGTGTTGAACTAGTGTATCCTGACTTTGGAAACACGTGGTTACATGTAATGTTACGTAAATGCATGTTGTGTGATTAAATTTGGTGAAAATTGATTCGTTGACCATTATTGCCTAGTTACATCGTTTTGTCGCTATAGCAGTATTATTTGAAATTGAATTCCCTTTAACAACATATAGTAACTATTTAATAAATGAAATAACTGAAATACTCAGGCTTTAGGAGTACGTGATTGTAATTTAGGCATAGGGACATGTTAAGAATCCCATTTTTCCAGGCCGGGAAAGTCGTTCGGTATAGAGGCAATTCCTATGTTAAATAATAGCGAGCTCACACAGATTATTTGTTTCGTCTATTGTAATAGGCCTAATCGAATTTGCCTATGATATATACAACATATTTTGTGTTCAATTGGTTGGTCATGTTCCATCCACCAAGTATAACAAAAGCGGCTTTCTATACACAACTTAAGGTACCCATGAATATCACATATGTTTTTCTTCGTACTTATTGGCAGCTCATGGCATACACAAAATTCACTGTTAAATGGTAATTGAATATTTATTGCAAAACTGTGGGGAAAACTGATAACAACCAAAGAAAGGCCATAACTTGACACACAAAATAAAAATAGCTGAAGGATTGGGTATGGTATATTTGCTAGTACGTAATTTGAACGACCGTGCATGTTGATTTAGTTTTGTACCCCTTTCTAATATTTCGGCCGGTATGAACGTATTTTAGTTACATTTCTTTAGCATTATTAAAGAAAACATTTTAGGTTCTTAGCTACATCGAAATTTAACTGCCGCTAATTTCACATTTTTTTGTAATGTCTTCAAAACAAATAGCAGTACAGGAAAATGGATCAGCAGTTTACTAGAGAATGTTATTTTACAGGTCATATCTCACCTGTCTGCTTTCGCTGTGCAGCTAGTCAGAAAGTCGCAATTAAATGACAAATCTATTAATAACTACGAAACGGAAGCAGAGAGGTGAGTCACGACAACGGCATTACATGCAGAATAACATTGTCTAGCAAACTGCGGATGCATTTTTTGTACTGTTATTTGTTTTGAAGATATTACAAAAAACTCTGAAATTAGCGGCAGTTAAATTTCGATGTAGTGAAGAATCTTAAGGAGAATATAAATCGAAAACAGAAACTGTTATTTGAAAAATGTACTTATCGATCACATACTATTCCTTCACATAAAAGCGAAAAAGAAATCAAGTAAAAAGACATACAAGGGACCACATTATCTGTCACAAATTAGACTGTACTTTGAAAAACTTATTTGCCATAACTTACACACTAGAGAGTTCTTTGATGTATCAACGTCAAATGTCACTTCAAAAATCGACGTCAACGACCGTGTTGAGATCGAAAACTCCGCTCGTGACAGGAAGCTTCTGAAAAAAACCGTCGTCTGGTTTGAGGCATACTCTGTCAAAGCTTGAGGAGATGCTCCTCCTTCTCTGCACTGATATCTCCTGGGGATCCCTGCCTCGGCAGTGCTGACAGCAGATCTGGGCTCTGTTTCTCTAACTCCTTAGCAAGGACTCTTTCCATAGCTTGCTTAAGAATTGAAATCTCACGAAAATCTTCTGCATCGTAGTCCTTTCTCACGTAGATTGCCAAACTACTTCTCCGAAATCCCACAATCTTCATGTTGGTGTAGGACCATCCTTTCGGGAGTTTGGCTTTCGTTTCATCCCGGAACAATATCATCTCTCTGTGGGACAGCGTTATTGTCTTGAGGTTCTTCCGACTGGCCTCTATCGTCGACACAAAGGCTGATGTACGCATGCACGCTGTCCGCACTTATGTAGGTGTGACCTGCCTCCAGATATTCCAGTCGGATCCTGGAACAGGATACAGTGCAATCGTTGACGACTCGTAACAGCGCCCTGAAGAGGATTCGGTTCTTATTTTGGGCGCTGGAGTTGTCTGCAAACAGGTAGATGATTTCCAAATTCCTGGCATGACCTTGGATGAAAGCCACGTAGGAAGACGCAATGTTCCTTGCCCTTCACCCGCCTTCCGCTTCGTGCTACAGCACGCAAACTGCCTCCGTGTCTTGGCCAACCTAAGCAAACGTCTCATTGAACAGTACAGTTTTCGCAAGAAGCTGTCTTTGGTAGACAGTTTTGGCACCGAGAGCACTTTCTGCATATCGACAGTGTAGACTGACGCACGAGTTTCTTCATTGCTTTGAAAGTCGTGCATGTTCCCCCGGGCCAGATTACGGTTCTTCAGGTGGGAGACCTGTTCACAGGCATCGCAGGAGTGCTCCTGCTGTGGCCCGTCGTTGTCGTTGAGAACGTCCAAACGATGCTGCTCGCATCTGGAACAGGCATCCTGGGTGGTCTTGAAGTGAAGATCTTTCATCTCCTCGTGGAAAACTGGCCAGCTGCAATCCTTCTTCTTTTTTCCTTGCAATCTTTGAGGTACTTTTCGTACACTTTCGACGCAGTGTAGCCGCAGGGGAGATATCTCATGTTTGGGGCATGCTCCAAATTGTAATGTAACACCAGCGGGTTCATCATCTCGAGGAAATCTCTGATCTGTTGCTTATACCCGTCAGGCTGTACATGGGCAGGTTTGTGCTTCCCACGCCTGTCTGGTTCAGCCTTCACAAGTGACGTAGAGGCTGAAGCTCCATTGTACGCCTCAGCAGTTAGAGGTTTGCAAGCTGACACCACGGCTTGATCGTTTGTGTGACCGAGGGTGTTGAGAAAGAACTGCTTGCGTACAATGTTGTTGTCCATTCTGTATTTCAGCGTGTATTCCCTGCGCCATTTTGGAAACATCGTCTTGCTTGCAGTTTTCTGTCTGGTCACACTCCATGCCAGGTAATCTCGTCTTCTTTGGATATCCATACCCCAGTAATCCTTATGGATCTGTACGGGTTGCCTCCAGGATTTTCTCACTGCGCCCCTTTTTGCATTTACAGGCAGGTTGGATTGGGTGTTTCTTTCTGTCTCTTGCAATCCTCTCCTCGACACTTCTCACGTCTTTCTTTTTCTTCTTTCGAAGCGGAGTGTTATCTTCTCGACCTTGCCCTCGATCTCCCTCGTGATATTTCCCTTCATCTGCCACTGAATTCTCTTCCTGATCTTGCAGTCGCCTCGCTCCGGTAGCTTCCAAACGATTCTATCCCTGTTGATTTTTCACTGCGTTATTCTTTTTTCCGGGTCGGTTCTTCTCTGCATCCTCCACGTTCACGTTGGCGTGACAATGATCCAAATCCGGAATGATCCAATAATCCAAATGAATAAATACCATTAATCACAGCGACTCATTTACGTGGCAATCAAACTAATCAGATTTACGCTACCTACTTTATTTCTACTTTCATTTGTCACATCCATCTCCAGTATTAATTACAAGATATTCTAAATATGATCGCGTCTGCATCATAATTGTGTCTCGTCATCCTTCCACGCCGTCTGGACCATGGCAGAAACTCCTGTGTTCTGGCTGGTTTTGAGTGTTGATTCCCACCGTCCACCCCAAAGATCCACATAGAGTGCATTTGGTTTGTTCTGGAATATAATGAATTGTTCTGCATATAGGTTATAAAGTCATAACATTGGTGGACTCTTCAATCAGAGTCCCGAGTTCGATTCCCGGCGGGAGCTCATGTGGTTCGGATTCCACGTTAATCAGTAGGTCCACGTCTCATATAGCCTCGCTGCTGAAAGGGACGCTCAACTAAAATCAACTCAACTCAACTCTTCAATCAGAGTCATACCTCTTTCTTCAATCTCACTGAGTATATTCCCGCTGCAGCAACTCTCAGTCTGAGGCATATTTAAGCTATATATATATAATTGCTCAACATGGTTAGGGACTTAGGGATCTATCTCGATTTATACCGTATGCGTTGCTTAGCGGCTAGTCTGGGGATTGCAAGCATTATCAACCCTTGTCTATAATAATTGGCCATGCATGTAAGGACAAGAACTGACAGTCTACAACTAGTGAGTTAGTCTAATCCCTCTTGCAAACGTTAATCATTTCAACTCAGGCACGTGTCCCAAGGGGTGTATGTGCATGAAAAGTACATTAAATATGAATGATTACGCCTGAAGTTATACTATTTTTCCACAAAACTCTGAATTTTTAGGGGGTTCGGGCCAACTGGACCCCCCTTAAATACGTGCCTGTTTCAACTTCAAATCTCTGACCAACTCTCACACTACTTAACATAATTCATGCATTTGAGCTGCAATGGTATTGCTACCTTTTTCTTATCCTGGCTAGAATTATAATGCAGCCGAGCAGTCCGACTATATGTGTCCCTCTTGAAGTAATCTTCTTCGAATCAATGACACTCCCTCCGTCATATTAACAAAACAAACATACCAGCAGGCGTCAGGTCGACTCAGCGGCGCTTTCTCCCACCAAACAATTGCCTGCTACTAGCAAACAATTACCAGCGGTACGTCTTACGCCCGAACCTATTTGGCCGGTTTGTTCCCATGATTCGGGGAGCTGGTCCCGCCAATTTTATTCAGATTCAACCATTGATTGGTTTATACAACGGAGACGTCACTCTCAGACACGCGTAAAAACAGAACATCCGAAAATCCTACATTCATTTTTCAACAGAACAATGTAATTCGCGTTACATCGTTTTGTCGCTAAAAAATGCACATTTACTACTTTCAATGACATTGACAGAACAATGTAATTTCAGTTACGAAGCCTTTCAGTAGCGACAAAACAATGTAAGTCGATTTGCGTCGTTTTGTCGCTACAGACAGGCTAATTTCCTACTTACATCGAAATTCTCTTTGCTATATTTTCAAAAGTATTTGACCTAGCTCAATGCTGGGCCTGATGAACATAAATATCGGTGGCGGGAAATTCAAAAATGCTTATAGCGACAAAACAATGTAACTCAAGTTACAGCGTCTTGTCGTGATACGGCAGAACAGACGCCGTTTATACTTGCGAAGAGTGTAGTGTTGTCATGCAACAGAGAGAAAAATGAACGACGACAAAGAATAAAATAGTGTAATATTACAAAGCGATAATAGAATAACAAAACTGCATAAAATAATTCAAGATAGTGCCGTATAAAAGGTGAAGTTTTAAAACAATAATACTGGAAAATTAATGCCATTTAGTTGTAACGAACGTTATTTCTTCCGTTACATTCCCTGATTCCAAGTATATCTGGAATATTTATATACTACGTAAGATTATGATAAAATCACACCATGGGTATACACTTCAGAATATATATATTTCGTACTATATATCGAATTTTTTACATCAAAGTATTAAATAATTAACATTAAATTCCTACAAGTTGGTTTTTCGTTCGATCTATTTCTGCATTACCATATCAACCAGATAAAGAATTGTCATAGCAACGGAAACAAAAACTACCTCGATATAATACAAATGTTTAAATTATTTCTTCATAATTTTTTCTTCTTTTTCTTCTTAACCGCTTGTGCCTTTTAAATAGCACTTTTGCTCGTTAACAGAAACAATACTTAGAAAGTACATACAAAATAGCTAAATATTAAGAAAGAAAAATGGGAGCAAAAGAAAGCAAAATATAAAGAAAAATGGAAAGTAATACAAGACTAGTCTGTAACAGGAACAATGATGTAGCACCTTCCAGTGAAATCAATGATCCAGATATTATTAATGATCATGTCGTCAGTCTTCCTGGTTTGCCTCCTATTAATTCTGAGAGAGTTGTCAATCAAACTAAAAAATTTCTGTGTAAAGGCATCCACAGTTGCAGACAACATTTCTATTCAACCCAGTAAATGAATCCGATGTGAGAAAGGCGGTATACAGCATAAAATCTAACTCAGCTGGCCTTGATGCAATAAGCACTACAATGATCAAACTAGCGTTGCCATTCATACTATCACCTCTAACAAAAATAATTAATTATTCACTGGTTAACGGCTGCTTTCGCACTGCCTGGAAAACAGCAAAAGTGATGCCGCTACCAAAGAAACCCCGCGTAACTTCCTTAAACGAGCTACGTCCAATTAGTATCTTAGCAATAATGTCAAAGTTTGTAGAGAAATTAGTAAACCAGCAATTATACGACTATGTAAATCATAATAATATTATCCCTATTATTCAATCGGGTTTTTGTAAGCATTATAGTACTGTCAGTGCGATGCTCGAGGTAACAAATAGGATATTAAACGCAGTTGATAACTCTCCAGTTGCAACTATAGTCCTCTGAGACCTAACCAAGGCCTTCGATCTAGTTAATCATAACCTGTTGTTGGCTTAACTAAGGTATTATAAATTTTCTGATGCCGTTATAAAGTGGATTGAAAGCTACTTACTAGGCAGGAAACAACAAGTATATCTTAGGACAGCTCAAAATCTCCTATCCTCGTCATTCGTTATAATCAAAGGAGTACCTCAAGGATTAATCATGTGTCCCCTTTTATTTTCTATTTACATTGCTGACTTCATAGATTCCATTAAATACTCTACTGTGCATTGCTACGCGGATGACACACAACTTTGCATCATGTAATCACCACAAAATATTGAACAAACTGTAGAACTTGTTAATAGAAATTTGACCTCTATATCGTAGGATCAAAGCTTAGGACTCATATTGGACAAGGAACTAAATAATAATAATAATAATAATAATAATAATAATTATAATAATAATAATAATAATAATATATCAACTCAGTGTAATAAAGATATTCATATATTACGTCGACTTTACAAAGCCAAAGACTTTCTATCTCAGTCTAGGAAATTATATCTCATACAAATTTTTGTTTTACCGTTATTAGACTACTGTGACGCTGTATATGGACCATCTCTCTCCGTTTACAATTCTAAACCTATACAGGAAATACAGAACTCGTGCATTAGGTTTGCCTGTAACTTAAAGAAATCGGAACATATCCTACCAGTGAATATAGAAACGATATTTTAACAATGTTGAAAAGAAGATACCTACGCTATAAAATATGATATATAAAATCCTTAAAACCCAATCCCCACAATATGTATATTGTAAATTTACAAAGCGGTCACAAATTCACTCTCACGTTACAAGTAACAATGAGAAAGTCAATGTGCAAAGCCTTAAATTGAAGATAGTGCAAGGATCGTCTTCTAGAGCAGGTCTGAGAATATGGAATGCGATACCAAAAGCTCTCACGAAAATAAAGTAATTTAATTCATTTCGAAATTCCTTCAAATCACATTTGATGAAATCCCAGCGACTGGCCTCTGGCACTTAAACATGTACAGTTTCATGTAACAACTTAGCTAAATCCAACAATATCGATACTTTTTATTGCACATGTGACTTGATTATTTTCTGTTTATTTTCTTTTACTTGTATTTTTTTTAAGTTTTTTCCTTCCTTTTGATGTATAATGTTTAATATTGTATTCTTTTGACAAGGGTTAGGTGATAGAGCAGCCATGGCTGAACCTCGCACCCTTCAATAAAGACATTTTCATTTCATTTCAAAATATACATTATCGTTGTATAGTACAACTGTAAAGCTTTCAAATAGCAGGACTGTAAAATAATTATGTATACAATGGTTGCGGAATTGTAAAATAACAAAATTGACTAAAATTATTCAATGTAAATTAGGCTGTGAACTTATCTTTTATTGTTATCTTTATATAGTATTTTCCTTCATAATTTACTATTGCATTTCAAATTTTAGATGAACCTAGGAGTTAACTTGCAAAAGTATTATTATAACGAAAGAAGTATTGTCTTTCCCTAGAAGAACAAAATAACATCTTCAGAATTCGAATTTCTAATAAAATCCGTTTGTAGTTATCTATCTAAAGAGTTATGTAAAAAAGAAAATCATATTTTACCCCATATAAGAAAGAAACAGTAGATGCATAATTGTAGGATGTCCTAATGGATATTAATATAAAACTTATTATAATAATAAATATTTTACTTCCTCCTAATCAAAACATACAAAAACAAATTTCTAATATAAGAAAATATGTTTAAAACTACACTTCGAACATGTTATGGTCATATAGTCCTTTTGACTGTGCGCGACTACACATGTTACTTTCGCAGCGCGACTTCTCGCGGCTTAGTGGTTTCATAAGTTCTTCTAAATAGGTGCATGGCCTAAGAACCTGATTCATTATAAATGTCCATCTTGATGTAGTGATTCCCTGTTGATGGTCATGCTTTTCAATATGTTTCGCATATCTTGCAACAGACAATCGTAGTGTATTGATTGTGTTAATAATAAACATGACAAGCTGTTAGGATAAATGTAATCTTATGAAACAGAATGAGGAAAATATACTATCGTATACTTTAAATTAGCGTCATTGGAGAACGAAAAGTAACAGATCTCTTACGCTATCTACGATTGATTTTGTTCCATGGTGATCAAAGTTGAAATTGAAACAGTGCATAATAGTTTTAAAAGCACTTAACCTATAATTGATACCATATTTGAATTTGTGTAAATTTTCAGATAAATAATGTCGTGAATTTGTCAATGTTATATTAGTCTTTATTCAGTCAAAAAGAATATTCTATCTTCAACCATCGGACAGTCTGCAGGTTCAATTGGATGAGGTCAATGATTATGGGATACCTTAATAGGAGGGAACAAGAGAATGAATAAAGGACAAGTTCATGCCCAGTGAGCCAGAGAGGGAAAGAAATAGTAGTGATGTATAGAACTATGTTTTGGTACAATCTGAGAGGAGAACAATAGCTATCATATTTGGGTATTCTTGAATCTACTCAGTTCCATCGCTTTCTCGATTATAATCTTGGTTCTAACTGAAAAGAATTATCCGTATCATAATTATTAATAAACTAGTTTACACTCCTAATTCGTAACATGTAAACTCGAGGGGTTGATTCTCTAAACCTATTCTTCCGAGGTAACATAAATTTCACACTCAAGATAGATACACCAAACTCATTTTGCATTCTCCTTTGAATCTTTCATACTGGTATTTCCCTGCAAATATATTTGATTCACTATGTTGTCCTTAGAATGTTCTCCTACAAAATGAATGGTTGTCAATAAATTTGGTGTTGCCTTCAACTTTATTTTTTTAGATTAATGTGTTAAGTACCTAGGAATCTTTATATATAAATCACTTATTTATATAAGAAATTATTCCTCTGTTTTCTTTTTAATGAAGTAGAATTTCAATTATTTTATTTTAGTTATTTCCTCTTCAAATCTAGTGTGTGTTGTTTGCTTTGCCCAAATAAGTTATTTAACTTACAATAGATAACATTCTTTATAGTTCAATAGTACAAAAATAGAAATTTTAAGCATTACAAGTTTATGTAAAAAATACAAATTTCAAGAAGTAATGAAAATTTAAGTAGATTTGGAGAAATCACTAAAATCAAACTATCAAAATTGCAGTTCATTTAGAAGGAAATAGAAAAATAATTTTCTATAGAGAGGAAAGACATTAACTCGAAAATGGCATTGATATTCAAACCAATTATGAGTTAGTTCAGTTCAATTACCACCGAGAGACCGTATCGTCTTTTGAAAATTAATAACTCCAACTGAAAAGAGAAAATAATACTTATATTCTGGATTTGGAAAACCAACCGTTTCATCATTAGTCATACCTAGATATTTCTTTAATATTTGCAATACACTATACAAAATATAAGCAGTATTAAAATAAATCAAATACTCACCAAAGTACTCAATGAAACAGAAAAGTCCTGTAATGTTACAATCCAACCTGTGGTCTGAAAAAAGAAATTCCAGCTTTGAAATATAATTTTGAAGTATATGTAATTCTATGAAACTATGAGTAAAGACTAAAGTTTATAATGGTCTGCATTCTTATACCTATTGGTTCATACTATGCCTTCAACTCTGAGTTTCAAATTAGTTGTTAATTATGATAGCTCTCACTAAATATATTGATCATAGCACGACTTCATGTTCCGGGAATCATCTAGCCTATACGAAAAAAAAATAAAGAAGGAAGATGAGGTGGCTCGATGTTAGACTTTTAAAATTTTACCGAAAGGGTATAACGATATATCTCGGGGCCCGGAACATATCATTCATCTCTTCTTTCTTTTAGAACAACAGCATTGTATATTTGATATATTTCGTAAGAAATCAGGGCAGCAGTGTTCGAGCATTTTTGTAGAACAAGAAAAAAATATGTAAGCTATATCTGTGGATTGATCTAGATATATTAGTGTTTCCTTGCTGTAGTGAAGTAAACGATTGTCAAGATGTTAAATAGTAGTTGAGAGAATCGCCATCACAGTTAAATGTCTAATTTCGAACTCTGATGTAATATACGTAAATTTCCGTCAAATATAGTCATTGTGAACTTGTGATTGGTGCACGTTTCAAAGTAAATATTGATAGTATACGTAATAGTTAAAAGTACTTTAACACATATATGGACTAGGCATAGTGTGGAATGGTTAATTCCACGCTAGGAAATTTTGTTTAAACTGATGCATAGTAAGATTATTCAAAATAGTGTTAATATTATTACGTGACCAGCGATTATCACAAATCAGAAGATGTAGGAAATTGGGTCAAGTGCACCAATTTCAGGATCACCTAATTCTGAACTTCAGCATTTTTCACTACAAACATTTTACACTCCATTTTACACTAGTTGAGAGAAGTTATTGAAAACAAATTCGAATCTCAGAGTGGTCAATTATCACGTCAAATTCAGCGATTAGAACAATCACAGAGTGAACTGTTAGCAAGTAAAATTGAACAAATAAATAAATTAGAATTTCATAATAGTAAATTTGAGTAACGACAAGTAAATTAGAACAGTGAAAGCAAATCCAAACACTGACATTGGAATTTCATAGCAATAAATTTGATCAAATAATAAACAAATTGAAGCAATTAGAACAAAGTCATAGTGCAAAATTTGAACAATTATCACAACACCTATGGAATAAGTTTAGTGAAATAGAAGAACGGATTGATAATAACACTGCTTGGATTGAGAAAAACTCTCTCCAAATTCATGATCTGGAGCCTGAATTTTTGGATTTCATGAACAGACAACAGAATGATACTGTAGCATAGCGGAATCTTCATATTAGAGAAACTATCCCGGGAATATCTCAAATTGCAAACTCACTAGAGAGATGTAACAAGGATATCGACCAGCACCGAACCAGAATGTGAGATAGAAGAGGAGAGAATACAACGACTATCAAGAAAACGTGAGTATACTAAAGCAAATCTCACTGAATCTAAGAAGTCAAGGCTACCGGTAAAATTTCGTGTAATTAGAGCATTAAGAAAGTTCAGTGGTAAAGTAGATGATAATACCACCCGCACATTTGTTTAAAAAAATGAGGAAGGGTGCAATTTAATTGGTTATAGACAAATCTATTTTAAGATCTTGCCTCTTGTGCTACTTTCTCCATGCTTTACACGGTATAAAACAATTAGGTCTAGATTACGTACCTATGAAGATATCAAAAGCATTTTGATGATAAATTTTGTAAACGATTTTATTCTAGCTAATCCAGACGCCGTAACAAACATATTCGTAACAAACATTATGACAGTCGTATAGATCACAGTTTTATGAATTTCGTTATAAATACTTAAAACGAGTTAAAACAACTCATCCCATTTTAACCAGATTTTCGAATTATAGCATCAATCACGATTTTACTGCAATATAAGTTACAGCAAGTATTACGCTGTTGTCATCACTTACTGTTGCTTTTACATAATTAAGAAAATCAGATAATACACAGTGCAAATAAGAATTAAGGTAATAATCCTAATAAATCACTGCCTAGTAAATTTAGCACTAAAACTAGTAGAAATACTGAAACTTACAATTTTAGATAGAACAATGATGCAAATAGAAACAATGCGAATAAGAACTGTCCTTGCAGAAATGATCGATATAAGAACACTATATACTAACAATATAGGAGTCGTAATAGATTTGGTAGTAATCAAACTAAGATAGATGGGAGAAAGTTTTATTGTCAAATTGTATTTTAAATTGTCAAATATGTAAAATGAAAGAGCAGTGTAATAAATAATGGGACTATAATATATATATGCATTTGCAGATTGGTATGCTCATGAATTATGCGTCACACGCAAGAACAATTAGACCAACAAACCGATTATATTGGAGAATATTCCCTTGGTTCAATTCGTGTTCCGACCTTTCTCCAGACGAGTGTAGGTATAGAGTCACTCCCAGACTTTCTCAGGTGAGAATCAGATAAAACAAGTTCAAACAAGCTATTTTACCTTGAACTAGTTTGGATTACTTATCACCGCAGCAAACGATGCTACCAATTCATAGATATCTACGAAACATAATAATGGCCTTCGGGACAACCCTTATATAATGGACGAATCATTGTGGAATGTGAGGTTGTCTGAGTTCCAGTCTTCTTCAGTGTGTTTGCAATTGAACCTGCTGTTGATGTCGACCCTTCTTGCCTGTTGTAAATTGTAAAATCCTCCGCTGTTGTAATTGAGTGTGGTCGGACACAGTTCCTTCACTTGGGTTTTTATTATTCCCCATGTACATGGAAAATGGTATGGGCAATACAAAACTTCTTAGCTTAACTTGCCATTCATTCTTCTTTTAGTTTTCCGTTTCCGTCCGTCTGAAGTCCCTAAATCTTATCTTTGGACCATGTTGTGATTAACACGGACTCAATGCACGTTAACAGACCTCTTACTCTCACAGACAATGTCGTCAGCACTACTCAATCAATTGTTTCCCTTTGAGGAGAGCAAAATCATTCTTCACTACGGTTACACTAGCGATACGCCAGCAAAGTTTTGTTTCTTGTGTACGTGTGAGATATATCTGGCAACATGCTGTTGGGAGTTCATTTATTTCTATATATTACGCAATATTTTATGTTAGTTTGTCTTTCTATTTCTTACGATATCCACACCAACGTGGTTAAAGTTCTGAGACACTTCTTCTTCACTTTACCAGTTTCGTTGTTATTATTGTTATCATCTCTGTGTTTATTTTATTGTTTATTTAGTCGTACCTTTATACCCTTTCTAATAATTTACAGAAATCATGATTTTGTTAATAGTTTTTTCTGTGAAGCTAATTTTTTCCTAATTTGTATTACGATTGCCTGTTTTGTGATAGGGGTATATAGCATCAATTTTGACAATTCTAATAAACCTCAAACCAATATACAAAGCGATAGCATACTTAGTGCCCGTTAATGTAATTTATTTTGAGAAAGGTTACATAACCAAAATATTCAGTCATATGAAAATAGAAAATCTACTCTAAAAGAGGTGCTGGCAGAAATTCTTAACTTCTTAGGATCCCCACTCTTCGACATATGCTTAAATGACATACTTAATTACTAAAAATAAATATTACATTTTCAGATGATATCATGATATACAAGTAGTGTACATATCTATGTTCTAGGACACTTTTCTTCCTCCACACCTAACGGTCAAATAATTATGAATCCACCACTGACCATAGCACTTTAACAAAAAAGAATAGCACATAGGCTTTTATGACATTTAAAATCATAAAAACTTGCATTTATAACTTATAACTTATAGTGCTGTCTTTGATTGAAAAAATAGTTTTTGTTTGGTGCAAATCTGTTCACAAATAGCTGAATTATAAGAAGATAAAGTTTATAATGTTCCATAGACTTTTATGACATTTAAAATCACAAAAACTTACATCTAAAAACTGAGTAACATAAATAAATTTTCAAAGTAAAAACAGCAAAACCTGTGCACAGGTGGACCTGAGAGGACTTACGCTTTTCTCTTATTTGTTTGTTTGGTTTTGCTTTTGGTTGCCTCTCAGGCTCCTTTTTCTGTTTGTTTCTCTTTCTGCTGCTGCTTCTGTTGTGCCTCCATTTTCCGTTCCCGACTAGCGCTAGTCTCCATTTACGTCAACTCCCTCTGGTCAGTTTGGCTTGTAGAGGAGATAGTGAAATTCCTTCTTCCGGCTTGGAGGCGATTCGAACCTGCGACGTCGAACACGCCGATAACTACTCACAGTTGGCCAGACCATGAGCGAGCACGCTCGGCTAACAAGTACTCAAAGAAATCAAGTGAAAATCGGTCCTTGTATATGAACAAATACTTCTACAAGCAACGCCATGATAAACTAAATGATAAACTAAATGATATGCAACGCCATCTATTGAGTAAGTGAGTAACAGCTTGAATGTGTTCAGCTAGCGGCCATATTCAGCTTAAGCATCAATGTTCAAAAGGAAAAATGTCAGTGTTGCTAACCCACTTATCAAATATTATAGTGTTTACCCCAAATATCTTTAAGAGGATAGTTTTACCCATCCATAGTTAGAATATTCTAACTCATCAAATAAAAAAGTTGTCAAATTTCAGAAAAAATAAGAATTTGCAACTCTGCAAAAAATAAAAATTTAGATATTTGACAAATAAAAAATAGTGGTATAATCTACATAAAATCTAAGAGTTTTGAAAAAATAACATTTTCCGGAAAACTTAAAAATTAACCCGAAAAAAATTCCCTAAATTTTAAATTTGTTACAACTTCGCCAAATATTAACCAATTTTCAAAATTCAAACGGCAATCAATAGATATATAAATTTGCTATCTTTTGAATGTATTGTAGATTGCATTACTCTAAGGATATTATTACAAAAACTCAAATGAATCTCTTATTTATGTGTGGATCATTAAACATCAATTAACATAGGGTTGGTATGTCTAAAGATAACAGCTTTTATAGGTTTGTACCCATAAAAACACATATACACTTAAAACATAATTAAAATTACAAGCTTGGATACTGATAATGGAATCTTCTGTTAACTTCGTTCTCTATGGGAAACAATGACTTCTTAAACTCAATCCATTGGTCATAGTTTAAGCTGAATAAACAACCATTAATTTCGAAACGACTTATGTGCTTTCTTGAACATTCTTAGTGATTACATTGAAATTATGAGTAAGAAGGAACTTCTTTTGAGTATCCCTACTAACCACTTCAGTTTTACTTTAGAAATTTTATAATCATTTTTGTTATTTTTTGGATTCATTTCTAAAGTAAAACTGGTGTATTTTATAACCATTATCTAAATCTTTCAAACCTTCATACTTAACAAACAGCTTATATTTTTCATGTCTTTCAACACTTGCTCAGTATCATTATATCTTTGTGGTAATAACGTCTTATATTTCTCATCTAAATGTACTAAAATTCTTTGGCCATAACGTTGTGTTTGAATCAATTTCCATAATGTTATCTCGTACGGTTTACCTTTTTCTAACTCATGTATGCAAAGGAATCTCAATCCTTTAACGTCATTTTTCTTATTCAAATAATTTGCCATAGCTTATTTGTTATAAGGAAAATGTCCGTTTTATGAAAATTTCATAAAAACGCTTCCCATTTGAAATTTATATACAGAACTCAACAACTGGATAATTATCTTTTAGACCAGTGTATTTGATTTTAAATCCATCTTTAATGATCTTATCAATAATTTTATCTGTTACGTGTTTTGTAAATCTAGGTGGAAGAAAGAACTTAAACTCTTCACATTCAACTAAAATGCTCTTTCCAAACTTAGTTTTAATCTTTTCCATTTTCACAATCTTGTATTCTGTATCTAATTCTAATTCTCTTAATCCAATAACTTCCCTTTGCTCAAGACTTCCAAGTTTATTTAAAAGCTCAATACGACTCGTATTTATTATATAGAAAATCAATGATCACTCTTCAATTTTTATCCTAAACAAAAACTTTTTAATCATTTTTGCTAATTTTAAAAATAACGTTTATGGAAAACCTCCATAAACATTACAAAATACATTTAGCTATCTAAAACTCTTCTACTACTTTCTCACTCTTAGGGTCATATGTAAAGTTCTTTTGTCCAATTAAAATCGCATAACATATAGTATGATTAGCTACAGCTTCTGCAAAGTCTACTACAATCTTTATGTTTGTTCTCTGATTTACCGATACATTTTTCCTCTTACTACAATTAATCACATAAATTGGTCTGTTATGTATAAACTCTTTAGGATCGTAGTACATTTCATTATTACCACAGTTATTCTCTTAAATGCAGTATAATCTTCATACATCTTAAAATAATCCTTGTTAGCAATATCTAAGTTTCTTATTCTTTTGGAAGTACCTCATTCCTTCCATTATTAAGATATATATTTTTTACCTTACAATGATCAAACTTACTTCCATCTGCTGCTTGTTTACCACTTCTCTCAGTTTGGAACATTACAACTACGAAATCAGGCATATCAAATTGTCTAGAATGAAATTGAGTAATAACATCGAACTCCAAGAAAGAACCTACGACAGTCTTCTGAACACACTGGTAAGTATGGAATGAAAACATGATTTTAGGATCTTTAACTTGTTTTCGTAATTAGATACGTATTCAATAATAGGCATTCTTATCTCCATATTCTTTATTGTTATTTTTCCATCATGAGGAGCTGTTGCACCTGCTCCTGTTCCAGCCCATTTGTACAAGACATCGTTATTGTTGTTAGCTTTTGTAAATATTATTCTCAATCCAACTTTTGGGGGGCGCGGTCGCTCAGTGGTAGAGCGTTCACCTCTGGTGCTTGGGGTCCCGGGTTCGATCCCAGGCCCCGCCAAGTGAACTTTGTGGTGGACAAACACCGTGCTCGTGGGTTTTCTCGGGGTTCTCCCGTTTCCTTCCACTTTCTTCATTCCACCATTTTACTCATCTCTCATCATCACCGTCTCCTTTAGTCTGACCGGCATAACCGTGGGACGTAAAACTCAAAGATTTCATTTCATTTTTTCAATCCAACTTTCCACATAACATCTTTATAATCACTTAAAAAGCCAGGAATAAATCCTAATGGGTAGAAAACGCTAAAGTCCTTTCGTAGACCAAGTTTATCATCTGTTTCAAATCCTGCTTGTTTTAGATATTCAACTTCTGGTTTGGAAATCTTTAATGTTCTAATAGCTGTAGATGTTATTCCAGGTAATTCAATCTTATCTATAACCATGCATTCTAACCTCAATTTGAGAAAAGAAGAATGGTAAGAAGTTATCTACAAGTTTTATAGTATCATTTGCACCAAATGTTCTTCCAGCTCATGCACCAACAACTTCAAAAAGCATATAACAATCTGCTTTGTGTGGATGTATAACCCCTCCCGCCACATCGAAATCAAACTCAATATCTTTGTTAGCTTCATTTAAATTATTAAATGTTCTTGTCTTAGGTTTAAAACTCTAACTCGTTAATCTCAATACTATCCATTTATTATAAAGAAAATCTTGAAACAACGCTTTTATGGGATGTACCCATAAAAGAATTATACATAATAACATAAAAAAACTTATAATCTCCATCCTAACTTATCCTTAGCAATCATAGCAGTACCAACTTCAAAAGCAGCTAATTGTTCACCAATTGATGCATCACTACCAAATGCTCTATTCCATTCTTTAGTTTCTAGTTCCTTATCTGCAATATGTCTTGACTCTGTATCTTTATTTTTCTCGGTAGTATATATCGTGCTCTTTACAAGCCTCATCTAATGGGTTAATACCTTAATCACCTCTTTCTAATCTTTCTTGTAGCTTAGTTCCCGGACCACAGTACCACAAACCAGGAATATGTAGCTCAAACGGTAATTTATTAATTAAGTCATTTACTAATCCTTTTCCAAGCTTCTCATCATTCCAGAATCGTGGTGGTAATGTATTTAAGACCTTAATCAAATAACACATACCTTTCGAGTCATTAGGAATCAATTGCGAAAGCTTATTATTCATCATACTCACTATACCTACTTTCTCATTATAAAATTATTATTACCAGCCTTTTCTTCTCCATCTATAACTATTAACCGATCAATTGACTTTCTCACGTCATCCATCCATATATATTCTTTAGGTAATTCGTTGTATATTTTTATTCCTTCCCCAGACTTCGGTGTTTTCTTTCTTGTTGGTGTTGGAGGTAAATATGGTTTAATATAGTCATCCCAAATAGGCTTGATAATATTATTGTACTTAGAACCTCTATTAGATGCTACTTTTTTTCTCTCGATTATATTTTTGGAAGCCAGCATCTGATTCTATTATTATTTCCTTGTACTGTTCAAAATCACGATTATCATAATCTTCAATGGTTTTATTAGTATTCATCGTTAACAATTAACATAGACCTCCTGTTTCTTTATAAGTTTAACCATTAATTATGAAATCATCACCACTCACTTTAACTTCAGAATTTTCTATCTTATTTATTATTCTTCCACCTTCTTCAACAGCTCTTATTTCAAATACATTATCATTTCTTCTACTATAATATTTTGTTGCAATCTTACCAAATGATTGCGCTGTGGTTAAAGGCTCTACTCCTTCGACTTTGTCTTTAATTTGTTTTCTCATTTGTTTTATTTCTCCTGTTATAGGTGTATCACTACTAATGGAGGACTATCATAAGTTATCTTCTTAGGTGTTTCTGGTAGACTAGGATCTATTTTAGCCGTCTTATGTAGAGCTGGAACAAGTTCAGTTATTAGATTTTTATTCTGTTCTGCTACTTCTTTGATCTCACTTCCTAAATTTTGGTTAGCATCAATTACAGGTTGTTCTTGTGTCTTAAATTTATCGTATATACCAGCTCTTTCTTTCTTCCAAGATTTGAAGTCCTTTACCAAGAACTCCTTTAACTTATTAAATAATATTCTTATTAATTTCTTTCTCATCCATTTATTATTTAGAAAACGGACAAACGTGAAAAAACGTCAAAAAATGTAAACCGTTAAAACGTCAAACGTGAAAAAACGTCAAACTTTTTAGAAGTGTTTTATCTTGTTCCTATACTTACCATTGTTTACCTTCCTTGTCATATCAATTACTATAAAACCATAATCTTCTTGCCAACATTTTGAACATATGTCTTTAAATTTATCATAAGATATCTCCTCCAACAAACTCGTTATACTCATGTTTAAGATTAGTACCATCTTGTCTAAATACGCAAAGGAAGTTAACGTTATCTCTTATAAGCTGATTAATTACTTTTAAATATGTCTATGCAAGATAGAAACAGTCTTAATGTCTATGTCTACCTCTCGTAAAGTAATTTCTAACAGTATCTTGATTCTCCAAAATGTAATCATCAAACACAACTACAGAGTATTTTTCGCATTCATTAATAGGTACAATACAATCATTACTGCTTAAGAACGTTGCTATTTGCTTCTTGAATTTTAGTTCTGCTTTTTCAAATCGTTCTTTTAATTGTTCATACTTTGGCTGGTTCATGCTTTTAGAATATATGTAAAAGTAGTTATTGTTTAACCAACCTGGCTGTAATAAGAAGTTAAATAACAGAAAAGTCTTACCACAACCAGATGGACACAAAATAAGACACCGAATATCATCAGGTATAAGTTCTTCATTTCTTTTCTTAGCTGTTGTTTCTTTTATCATATCTTTTACATCCCAATTAATAGTTTTCTTACTCATTTATTATAGAGAAAATTTTGATTCAGACCTAATAAATCGCCGGGTCCTTATAAGTTAAGCCCTGGAAGCCAGCATCTTTTTATGATTTTATATCTTTAAGTTGTTCTCTGATCTTGGGCAACGTATTTTTTATATATTCATCCATTTCGCAATTTAATGTTATCATCTCTAACTGTTCTTTAAATGAGTTAATACAAGTGACAATGGTTTTATATTCATCTTTTCTTTTGCTTATGTTTAACTTAGAAGACAAACCTGTTATAATAGCTCTTCTAGTTGCAAGAGATGTTGTTAATATTGAGTAAATTATTACAGGTATAAAAATATTAATAAACCTACTTGTTGCAGAAAGTATAACCGATAACGCAATCAAAGTGCAGTGCGCATACGTAACAATTCGTAGTTTTCTCTTTTTCTTCTTTAAGCTGTATTCTAACTTTTGAATGATATCTTCCATTAACTTGATTACTTTCTCACTTGGAATATCTCTAGGTAAATCAAACTTGTTCATTTATTATATACTAAATGGCTAAGGTTTTTAAGTTAACGAGTGATAGTTCTGTTTTAAAGAAGAAACTCCATTACGAATTAGACAACTGTAAAAACTATTTAAGTATAGGACTAGTTGGGTTTTACAGTAAATATCTAACTTCAAACGTTACACATAATGCGTGGTAACTATGGAGATGAAACTGTTAGTATACCAAATGGACAATACAGCCTTAACAGTCTTAATGATTATTTAAAATCTCGCTCTATAAACATGACGTTAAAAGAGGATCATATAACAAATAGGATAAAAAGAGAAACAGGTGATATTGATATCAGAATGGGAAATTTAAGTACTGTTCTTGGATTTAGGTTTTATGAATTTTTAGCAAAGAACAAAACACATATTGGAAGTAAGTTACCAAAGTTTTATCCGTTCGATACAATTAATGTTCACTGTAATATAGCAGATGGTATGTTCGTTCAAGACACGGAGTATACACATATAGAAACAGGAATTATAGCATCATTTAAAACATGCTGAGTTTAAACATAGTATTATTTACGAGCCTACTTATCTATTAATTTTTCCTATATATAAAAACAAGATTGATAATTTTGTGATAAGGATAACAGATGAGAATGATTCCTTGATTGATTTTGGTGGAGCTATAACAACTGTACTTTTACAAACCAAGATTTTCTGTTAAATAAATAGGAAGATGTGTTCTATTAAAGGTTGTATGTTTAGTGTTCCTTACAGTGAACTAAAGGATTTAAATATCGATCATGTATTAACAAAGAAACAACTTAACGATAAATCCAAGAAAATTAAAGAAGGTAAAGGAATGGATTTAACTCTAACTACAGCACAAGTGAAAAAGATTAAGACAGAGCATATGGGTGGTTTTATTTTTTCCAATTCCAGCCAATCTAGCAGCTTTAGGAGCAGTTGGTTCATTAGCAGGTGGTGCAGCAGCGATTACTAAAACTGCACTCGATGCTAAGAAAAATAAACAAGAACTTGAAGAACAAAAAAGGCACAATATGGCTATAGAAGAAAAACATGGAGCAGGTAAACCAAAGAAGTCAAGAAACTAAAACCATTGACCAACTTCGATATAGAGAGGTTGGTTAAAGAATTAAGAATAAAACGATTTAGAGGTGTATTTATGAGTGACGAACTTCCACAAAAACCCTATGTAAATGAGTGTGGTATAGTTAACTTCGATAAATCAGAAAACATTGGTACTCATTGGATATGCTATTGGAAAAATAACGAAAAATACGTGTTCGATTATTATGGCGGTGTTCCTCCTAAACAACTAGTACAATATCTTGGCAGCGAAAACTTATTTTACAATGACGAACGAATATAAGACTTTAATTCAGTTATATGTGGTCATCTTTGTGTTAAGGTTTTAAATCTTCTAAATCAAGGGTATTCTTTTAGTGACGTTATGTATATGATTAAAATGATTAAATATTATTAAGTTTAAGTGCTTTTATGGTTTGTGTCCATAAAAGTTTTGTTTAAGGTAATTTGGAAGCTATACACAATAGATTTTTAGATTATTTTGAGAAGCATGGGGGTGAACTAGATAGATATAATTTTTATCAGTATTTTCAGGATGTTACTGAGATAGACTTAAATGATAGAAACAACGCATATAAAGTTATTGATTTATGGAGAACGTTAGTACCTTAATTTTTATACTCGGATGAAGAGTTGGAAAAGTTACGTCCAATAATTACCTTAAAGGAGTTGTTGTCAAATTATAGCTCTAGACCGTTAGAATGCAGTAATTGTGGTAGTAAGTCATTAACAAAAGGTAAGAATAGCTACATTTGTAATGATTGTTCTGTAGAGAGTGGTTGGGTTTACAGTACAAATAAAGAAATGGAAGCTTTTGTGCAAAAAAATGGTATGATACTACAAAAAGATTTAATTACAGTTATCTCGTTTACAAGCTTTACAGGATAGAATTATTTCCAAAGATGTGTTCAAGGTGTTAAATTATGAATTTAGAAATATACCAAAAGATTTAATATGAACAAAAGATATTCTTGAAGTACTAAAGAAAAAGAAATACACAAAATATTATGATGATGTCTATTTATTACACTATTATGTTACCGATCAAAAACCATTAAAATTACGACATATGGAAGAAAAACTTATAAACAAGTTCGAAAACTCAATTCGAAAAATAGGCCTTTAAAGATATGTATCCGAAAAGAGCATTGTTTATTAACTTAACATGTGTATTGTGCTATCTGTTGAAAAAGCATGATGTTCATGTTGATATTGATTTTAAACACTCACCTAAACAAATAGAGATGTTCAGGAAATGTTTTTAAAAATTAGGATGGGCATTTTCTTTATAATAAATGAGTATGAATATATTTGGTAATGTTGTAGATAGAAAAAGTGATGTTGATATTAGTGAAGAAAGATTAAAATTGTTGGAGAATTTAAATGATGTTGTTCGCGTATGTCAACTTAAGTCAATAGAAGCTCAATTAGAGAACGATAGAAAACGATTTGAAGATGTATTATAAACGTTACAAGACGCATACATAAAGAAAGAAGATTTTCAAAAGATTGGGACGGATACTACTAAATTGATTATGCAGAAAGAAATCATACCCTTTTATGTCGATTGAGAGCTAAAAACGTTAAAGAACCAATCTTTAGAATATTTAATCTCTCTAATGGTTACAAATTTCTCTATAATGGCGCAATAATGCACATAGAATTACGTTTGTATAAATACTTTCTAGATATATATTTATGTGGCACTTTGATTGAACAGTTACCTTTTTGCTTTAAGAAGAACGATATAATTACGATTAAACCAAATATACATTCTGCTATGAAAGAAGGACAATTTTTGTTTCTTGTAATGTACATAAAAAGAAAGCTTTCGTAAAAACATTTGCTATAGAATAAATATGGATATTTTTGGTAATATTAAAAGTAGGGACATGCTATTACAAACATTTGCTACGAAAGAAGAGCTTAAATTAAAATAGATAAAGTTTTTACATCAAATAATACATCCTGGGTTGATTTTAAGAATAAAAGATAGGTTAATGTATCTAATGCTATTGATAAACAAGATACTGTAACATTAGAACAACTTGAATCAGCAAAAGAAGAAGTTAATTTACTTACGCGAAAAGAAATTGTAGAATTACCATGTCGATTGGCTGAAGATGATGTTGGGAAACCAGCCTTTTTTGTATATAATTTAGCTACCGCATACAAATTTCTTTATAAAGGTAGGATAATGCATATAGAAGTAAGTTCCAATAAATATCTTATAGACCTATTTTTAAATGACGCTCTAGTTGAAAGTTTTCCATTACACTTTAATATAAATGATCAGTTTAAAATTAGGCCATCCAAAGATTCTGATTTGAAACAAGGCAAATTACTAATGCTGATTTTGTATATAGAAAGAGAAGATGAAGGTGAAAACAAATCATGTGATGATGATTATGTTAAGAGTTTAGTATGATGATTAATATTAATTCTTTGATTTTCTATACAATAAATAATAATGATAATGTATTGAGTTAAATCTAAGAAATCAACAGATACGGAGAAAGATACCATTAGAATTAGACAAACAAAGAGTGGAAGATATTTAAAAAAGGTATATGTAGTATATGTGGAATTAATAAAACTCAATTCGTTAAAAAGAAAAATTGGCTATATGATGGTAAAGGTGTTAGAGAAGACATTATAGAAGAAATTCACATACCATCTACAAAACTTTTTGACAGACTAAGTGTAGTTATAAAAGGTATGGATGATCTTTGGCAAGCTGATCTTGTAGAAACGGATAGCGGAGTATGAAAAGGTGTTTTCAAATTAAACAAGGGCTATAAATATCTGCTAACAATTATAGATATGTTTTCGAAATATGTGTTTGCTGTTCCTGTTAAACATAAGAGTGGTAAGGATGTTACAGAAGCATTTGAATCCATATTAAGAAAGAGAAAACCTAGTAACTTACAAACTGATCAAGGCAATGAGTTTTACAATAAAGAATTTAAAAAGTTGATGGAGGAAAATAAGGCTAATCATTACTCAACCTATAGTGGTAAGACAGCTTCTGTTGTTGAGAGATTCAATAGAACACTTAAACAAAACATGTGGAAAAGGTTCACAACCCAAGGTAATTACAAATGGATAGAAATATTACCAACATTGGTTAGTGAGTATAATAATAGAGTACATAGAACAATTGGTTTAAAGCCCATAGAAGTTAACAAGAAAAATGAGCGAACAATATTGGAGAAAGTGTATAAGAAAGAATATAAGCGTGTTAAACCTAAATACGAATTAGGTGATCATGTTCGTATAGAAAATCGAAAGTATTATTTGAGAAAGGATATACACCTAATTGGTCAACAGAAGTATTTGTTATTAGCGAAGTTATTTCATCTAATCCAATTATGTATAGAATTAAAGATTTAGAAGAGGAAGATGTGGAAGGTAGATTTTACGAACCAGAACTATTAAAGACGAACAATAAAGATGAATACTTGGGGAAGAAGGTGCTAAGAAAGAAAGGTAACAAAGTATACTTAAATGGATAGGATTTGATGATTCGCATAATAGCTGGATAGATAAAAATAATGTTGTAATGTAAATATAAATGTTGTCTTTTATGAAATAATAACCACAAAAGGTGAACACAGGTTTTCGGGCTACTTTGAAAACTCATTGTTTATAGTAAAACTAGGCGGTAACGAAATAAAGTTAAAAATAATGATTTTCTATATAATAAATATGAGTACTATGGATAGTTCTCTTAGCTTAAACGATATTTGCTACGAACAGATTAAAGACAATTATTGGTATGGCATTTTTGGTGATCTCAAATCGATTATAGATAAGAGTACAGGATACTTTAGCGCTACCAAGTTATGTAAAGATGGTGGTAAAGAATTTAAACATTGGTTGGAAAATATAAGATCTAAAAGACGAATCAATTATTATGAAAAAAAGCTTAATGGTCGAGATTCCGACTGCTTCACAAACTCATCTTATGAAATAAAACTTGCAGGAAGTGAATTAAATAATAAGATATCAGGAACATATGTTTAAAAAAAGATAAATTTACATATTGAAATATGGATATCTGATGATTTTTACGATAAGTGTTATGATATAATCGAAGAGTACTTTATACAAGGTTTTAGACAATACCAACGCAATAACGAAAAACTACAAAGGTAGAAGAAATAGAACAATCAATGGAAAGATTAAAAATAGAAAATACAAAGCTTAAAGACGTAGCAGCACCACATACTGAAGATCCAGGAAGAACACATAAACTTATTATCATAAAGAACCTTACAACTGAACAATTAGAAAAGATCTTAGAAAAGTATGATTCAGACAAAAGGGAACAAGTAAAGCTCTATGAGAGTTACAGGTATTGGGTTGGAAGAATTCAAGAGTGTAATATAAAAACAAGATCACAATGTCTACAAGAAAAATATCCAGACATGACTATATTGTCTAAAACCAAAGACCCAAACTCGATTAACCTTCTAAATAAAGTAAAAGAAAAATATGATTGTGTTATTTCGCATGGTTGTAATGTAGACCTAAAGAATGTGGATGAAGAAGAAGATGAAGAGTTTGTTATTCATTTGTTTTTAAGTATAAGAGACAATTAACAATAAGTTTTGTGTTTAGATATTCGTAAAGGTAAGGGTAATGAGATTTGAACATCCCTATCAGAAGAAGATTTGGTTAAAGGAATTGATTGTATAATAGGTTATTATCTGGTAATTAAGGTTACGACTTTTATGGTATAATAGCCATAAAAGGTGATTAGTTAAGCATCAAACAAAACATTTGTTGTAACATCGAATGCTAAATTCAATACACTACCTAAATCGGAATTATTATGGTATCTTATTATAACTCTCCAATGTACGAAATGTCTAAATAAATATATAAACTCTACAGAGAGGTTTTGATAAATTGAAATGTTATGCCAATGAACACTGTCTTTGAACTCTGCAATAAATCCTTCTGTTAAATTTTGAAACATTGAAGTCATTGCCCAATTTACTTTGTCAGCGTAATCTCTTATAAGGTTTTCTGATAATTGCTGGGTCCCACATAAGCGCCACCAAGAAAGTTTATCTGCATGCTCTCGTATAAAAGCTTCAGAGAGTTTGCTTCCATAAGATATAGCATCAAAATCAACTTTGTCTATAAACTCATTAATAAATTCTTCAGATAGGTTTTGACTAAACGATACTTCTCTCCAATGAACTCTATCTGCAAATTCTCTTATAAAGTCTTCTGATAAGTCTTGTCTTCCCGAAATAATCTCCCAACCAACTTTATCAGCCAATTCTCTTATAAACTCTTCTGATTTCGCTCAAATTAACTTTCTGCTGATATTTACGTATGAAGTCTTCTGTAATGTGATCATAGTTATATTTCTCCTCATAATCATCATAACCTATAGATAACCATTGTTCATCAGTCAGTGAATCTAACATCTCATCGGACAAGTTCATAACGTTTGCATAGAGAATGTTTTGTATAAGATACGAGTTCTTTTCTTTAGTAGCTTTCTTGAACAAATGATGTAACATACCTATGGACACGCTAAAATTTATTTTGTTTTCATCATTATAGCCACCAATATCTTATTGTTTACCTACACAATCAAATATAGGATTGTAGGACAATATTTCCTTAGCACTAGACATATTCACTTGTTCGTTTTTATTCTTAGATTTTTTAAAATTTATTTCATTTTTGGTTTTCTATATATAATAAATATGGAGAAACATTTTCATTTATTACATGATAGACTTAAACTAATTCACGAAGATCTCAAACTCTTAGCAGCACTTCTAGAGAAGCAAGCGCTGTAAATAGAGAAGAAAAATACTGTTAAAGGAAAAATAATTATTAATAACACAACAAAAACACCTGATTTAGTTTACAAAAATGAAGTTTACAAAAATGATTCAGTTTTAAAATGTGTATATGTAACTTTGATAGGTCTCCCCATGAAAGCTATATAGTAACACATCAAGGAAACATAGGTAAGCAATGGCAGGCGCATGCAGATGTTTAAATGATGTGCTAGAGAAAAATGAATGAAAATGATTAAACAATTTTTGGTGAAAGATGAAAATTGAAGGATGATAATAATAAATAAATAAATAAAAATAATAATGATTTTCTATATAATAAATAAAATGAGTAATTATAGTACATTTACTGTAGTAGATTTAAGACGGCAATGTAAAGAAAAGGGAATCAAAAGATATTCCCGATTACGAAAACATGAACTAATAAACCTTCTTAAACAACATGACGATGAACAAAGCAGAAGACAGATTAGAAATATATTCCCATTTCAACAAGAAGTAATTGAAGAACCGAAACCAACACGTATACCAATTAGGATAGAATTAGAAGAAACAGCATTAAAGAAGCGTTTACAAACTATTAAAGTTGAAAATATAGGAGGATATGAAGACCAAATAAAATTTTTAAATACAAGTGGAAGAGTTGCTATTAACAAAATCAAGGAAGAATTAAAATTTCACCCTGTTAAAGTTAACCTTGTTTTCATTTGTGACTATATTAAAGATAAAGAAATACAAGAATGCAATTTGAAAACGTCAAACGAGAGAATATTAGAATCAACTATACTGAAATGAATATATATCTCATGCAAAACAAAAACTTCGTAGAGAAATGGAAGAATTTGAAGGTAGAGGATCAGGTTGGACATTACACGAAATTAAATACTTACAAATCAGATTAAACAAGTATGTACCATTAAGAATTTCTTCCTATATTGAACTTCCTAAACCAATTAAAGACAAGAAAGCAGTGATTAATATTAAAAATAAATACAATAAATGTTTCTTATATTCTATTGCAAGCTATTTAAATCCAGTTAAAATACATCCTGGAAGACCTTCGCATTATAAACAGCTTGCTAATAAGTTGCAAAAGAAGTATTGTGATAACATTGAATTTCCAGTACAATTAAAAGATATTCCAAAGTTTGAAAGAAGAAGTAATATTTCTATCAATGTTTACAGCTATGACAAGAACTATAATGTATATCCACTTCAAATCACAAAAACAAAGCGAGAAAAACATGTTAATTTATAATATGTAAAAGATGATCAAAATAATAATCATTTTTGTTGGATAAAAGACTTATCACGATTAATAAGAAGTCAAGTGACAAAACATATCGAGAAGTTATACTTTTGTGATAGATGTTTAACAAGACACTTTTGAAATGAGAGGCAGTTGCAAAACCATGAGCTATATTGTAAAGAACATGAGGCTGTTAGAATAGAACTTTCTAAATCATATGACAATCAAATAGAGTTTAAAAACTATAATCGACCATTAAGAGTTTCATTTGTGATAATTGCTGACTTTGAGTGTATCTTATGTAAGTTAAAAATAGAGCAGAATTGTAGTAAAACAGTAAAATATCAAAAGCATGTTTCAATGAGCTTCTTTTATTATGTTAAGTATTCAAATAAAGATTATAAAAGTCCTGTTAGTTTTATAGGTCCAGATGTTGCAAAAGTATTTATTGAACTGTTACAAAAGGAAGCAATAGAAATTATGAAAACATATAAAAGGATAGTTAATATGACCCCGCTTACCGAGGAAGAAATAGAAGCTTATAACAGTTTAGATACTTGTCATATATGTGAGAAAAACTTGAATGACTTACCACCAGCCGTTGAGAAAAAAATAAATATATTAAAGAAAATACAGTTCTACAAGGATAGAGATGATATGAGTGTAAAAAATAAAAGAATGGAAATATGAATTAAGAAAATGTTTGTATAAGATAAATAAAAATAAAGCAAAAGTAAGAGATCATGATCATTTAACTGGAAAGTGTAGATGTGCAGCTCACAGTTATTGCAATTTAAACTATAAAAATCCTAATTTGACCCAGTATTTCTTAACAACTTACCTGGCTATGATACACATTTGTTTATTCAGGAGTTAGCTTATGACACACAGAAAATTAAACTGATCGCCAATAATGAAGAAAGGTACATAACATATGAAAAATATATAAAAGCAGGACCAAAAGATGGAATAAATTTAAGATTTGTTGATTCATTTAGATTTATGTCAAAGAGTTTAGCAGAATTAACTAGTAATATAAAACCAGAACAATTTCGAGAAAAATTAAAGTTTTTCCCGATTGATAAACTTGATCTAGTTAATGCTAAATGTGATTATCCATTTGATTATGTTGATTCATTTGAAAAATTAGAAGAACCTGTTCCATTATCTACAGACAAATTTACAAACATATTAACAGGAGAAAAAAATGAGTCCTGAACGCCATAAGCGTCCTGTACGAGTTTGTAAAGAATTCGATCTGAAGTTTGTGAGGGACTTAACTGAACATTTTAACAAAACAGATGTCCTTCAATTAGCAAATATATTTGAAAACTTTAGAGATGTGTGTTTTAAAGGCATATGGATAAGATCCTGCATGGTATTATACAGCACCTGGCTTATCGTGGGATGCAATGTTAAAGATGACTAAAATTAACTTAGAAATGTTACCTGATTATGATAAAATACTAATGCTAGAAAGGGGTATACGAGGAGAAATCTCAAAATGTAGTAAAAGATACGTAAAAGCTAACAACAAATACATGGCAAATTATAATGAAGATGAGTGTTCAACATACCTAGCATATCTAGATGCAAATAACTTATGTGGATGGGCGTTGAGTCAGTACATGCCTTGTGAAGACTTAAAGTGGGTTAAACCTTACATAGATATGATGAACATTGCAGATGACTCAGAAACTGGTTACATATTAGAAGTAGATTTAGAATATCCGAAGTATTTACACAACAAACATTCTGATTTACCATTAGCTCCAGAAAACATGTGTCCACCAGAATCTAAACAATCAAAACTACTAACAAAACTTTACAATAAGAAAAGATATGTAATTCAGTATAGGAACTTAAAACTATATATGTCGCTTGGAATGAAATTAAAGAAAGTGCATAGAGTATTAGAATTCAAACAATCAGACTGGTTAAAGAAATACATTGATTTAAATACAAATATGAGAACGCGAGCTAAAAATGAGTTTGAAAAAGATCTTTATAAGCTCATGAATAACTCAGTATTCGGAAAAACAATGGAAAACATTTGAAAGAGACAGCCCATACAATTAGAATGTGATCATGAAAGAGTAGAAAAATTAATTGCAAAACTGAATTGTGATTACAGAACAATATTTACAGACTTTATGTGCTATGCATATGAAAAAGATCGATTGACATTTAATAAGCCAATATATGTTGGTATGAGTGTATTAGAATTATGAAAACTTTTAATTATGATTTTCACTATAATACTACGAAGCCGAAATATGGAAATAATATAGATTTATGTTACATGGATACTGGTAGCTTTATATATGAGATTCGGACTGATGACTTTTACAAAGATATGGTAGAAATAATTGACCAATTTGACACGAGCGAATATGAGGAAAATAACATATATGGACTACCACTAATAAACAAGAAAGTAATAGGTAACATGAAAGATAAGAATAAGTGTAAAATAATAACTGAATTTGTGGGGTTACGAGCAAAGATGTATGCTTATAGAGTAGAAAATAAAGAAAAGAAAAAAACTAAGGGAGTAACTAAGTGTGTAATATCAAAACAGCTACAGTTTAATGATTAGAAAGAAACCTTATTTAAAAATGTTAAAACATATAAAGATATTAAACTCATTACAAGTTATAAGCACGATATATATAGTATAACCGTTCATAAACTAGCATTAGATTCTTCAGGCGATAAAAGATATATATTACGAGATGGTGTAAATACATTAGCTTGGGGCATTATAAGATAGAAAAAAAGAAGATGTAAGTTTTAAGTTTTTAGATCTAAGGTTTTATGATTTTAAATGTCATAAAAGCCTATGTGCAGTGCAATTACTCAATCTACTTTGTGCTATTCTTCTTTCTTAAAGTACTATGGTCTGTGGTGGATTCATAATTATTTGACAGTTAGATATGGAGGAGGAAAAGTGTCCTAGAACATACATATGTACACTACTTATACGCATTCACATTTCAACACAAGAGCTCCTTGGAAATATAAAACCGTAGCTTAATAAATGAAAAATTCGGAAGATATACTTAAATATAAGCATCCAATTTATAAAAAGGGCAAGACTGCGAAATAATAAAATGTAATTATGTGGCAAAACTATACAATGGACGTTCCAAAACTCAATAGTCATAAAGATCAGAGTTATTTTTCACACAAAATGAATGTTTACAGAACTATAAACGCAAGTAAGCAATCGAGGTGCTTACCGAGACACCAGAACAGCTTAATATAAATGTGAAATCTCTTATTCTTTAGGTAAGTTCTAATAGGCAATAATATTTTCAAAAATATAATTTTGATTACATATCTGGACAATGACAGCTCATACAAACCTATCTAGAAAAGTTAAGTTCCAGATTTCTTCTTTGCAATAGTACATTTCAGTATACTTCGAACTCGAGCGATGAGACTCATCACAAACTGCTGCGAACATTATTTGTAGTAAAATTATTTATCTCAAACAATTTATAAACTCACACTTGACCAGCATAGATTCGAAACACTATTCTCAGAAATGTGATTCCGAGTTCTATTCAGACAAATATCTTGACAGATACCTCTTTCACAAAGTTGGACCTACAATTTCAAGAGTCAAAAGTTCTCTGTTAAGTAGAATTCGTAAGTTATACTATAAGATGTTACATACATATACGCGTGAAGCTTCATGCAACGTTGCACTGTAAATGACTGTAGTTGAAAAATTTTTGTCCGCTATTGCTAACCATTCTTGTTATTATTTTAGGTGTTATTATTTTTAGTTCTATTATTTTCTATTTATTGCATTATGTTATAATTTTACAAATGTGTTGAATATTGTAGTGTAAACTATCATTCAGCAGTATATGTAATTGCATTAAGCAATAAAATAATAATAATAATACTTATACACAACTTAATAAAGCTTAGAAATTCCATATAGACTTTGCCTGACTTGACAATTCACAACCCGGAGTGTACCAAGTAAAATTACGTGATTTAAGAACGTATAACCTGCATTCCATCCAAAGTGAGTAGTTTCTAAGAAACTTATCTTGTTACACTTTTTAAAGATTCTCCTTCATTCTCGAGTGAATATCTGAATCCCAATTATTTTGTATTTGGAAGGCATAGAGGAAGGGTATACGATATATTGCGTATGTTTCCAAAGCTAAAACTCGGGATGCGGTAAAACCTCTATGCATGCTTATAATTGAAGGAGATGTATTTCGAATCTTTTTCGTCAATTATTGTTATTAGATAGACGGCTAAGGAAATGTCAATTGAATTTTCGTTCAATCATGTGTACGAAACAAATATCCTCCATTCTTAGTCTGATAAACGTACAACAGAATTTAATATTGAGATCCTTCACATATTGATACCTGTGAACTTATAGCAACTAATGCTATGTTTACAATATTAATTTAAGGGCAACAATATTTTGCACTGCCACCAGATAGGTAGATAGATAAATATAAATACAAGTGTGTGTGTGTGTATGGGTGTTTGTCAGTGTACAATTAAATAGGAAATACTTTCTTATAACTACCTGAGTAATAAAATCCTGGCAAGAAGCAGCCGCATGTTTCAAAGGCATCCAAATACTGGTGTTCTAACTTGTTAGCTTCTGGAGAGTATATACTACTTGTGAGCAACTTCACTTCATCCCTGAAGATACATTGCCTCTGTTCAACGCTTAATCCTCTTATGGAATCAGAACTAATGGTTGATATTATATCCATGCCAACAAAAAGAAAATTAGGATCATTCTCCTTATATAAATATCGGTAAATTGTATCTTTATGATTAGGAATTTCATACGGCGAAACTACAAAAAGCTGTAATAAATGAGAGAAAATTCTGGTTATTGTTATATTCTATAGAGTATTCCCGTAATGTTATGACAGTTTTATCACTCGTTATTTATTACACTAATATTTTCCTACATAAAAGTAATGTGTAATATACGACGCGATTTCATTATCAATAGTTGTCGAAACCAGATAGATGTTATTAAATACACACATAATTATTCATAAAGCTCGAGACGTAAATATTACACTAGAATATATTCGAATTAACGGAATGAAGGTTGAAACAAGAGAAAATTGTAACACATGATTCTCTATTGCAGAATTATGGTACTTTGTTCTTATTCCATTTCTTTGTTTGACGTTATTCTACACAGCTTGCACTTTAATCATGCATCTAGTAATTCAGTACACTGAGGTGACATTGCTCGACCTCACCGAACAAAAATAGTGAAATAGTGACGGGACAGGGAGTTGGGGACAAGATGGAGTGCGATGAACGTGAACGCAATTCTCGATTTTTGGTGTTATAGTCCGAGCTTTACCCACATTTATCAAGGGGAACATTTTTGTTTGTTTTCTTTGATAGTAGGTAAAAGTGACACGACATTTAGAAGAGCGCCTATTATTTGGTTAAGTTTATCACCGCTGAAACATTAGTTTTTTTCTGCATCCGCGCAGGACTTCCATTCTAACCATCTTGCCACCAATTTCATTTATGATATATACAAGAGGGCAGAGACATCGAACATTCACATTTCATTTATTCCGATTTATATATGGTGTTAACTGTTTCTATCGCGAAAACACTATTGCTCCGAAGAATATACGATACATTATATTAGAATATCCAGAACACTCAGATTTCTGGAACCGGCGTGTCTAGAAATCTTAAATTTTGTGTGATGATACAGTTCTCACTTGCCGTATTCTCACTTTTATTCGCGAGACTGGAATACTGAATGTGTTCTTGAGAGTATCTTTTAAAGAACACAATACAAAAAGCATTGCATTTCCTCGTATCTTTGGTTTGTGTAATTGTTGGAAATGTTGTGGCTGTGGACCCCCCGGTCAATTGTTTATATGACGCCAACCCAATATGGCAAACTCCGTGACCTCCAGAGGTCACCAAAGTCACACAATGCGTTTTGTGGGAACTATCGCAAACTTGTCATACAAAATGCAATAATGATGTAATGGAAGGTCACAAATGGAAACGTGTTGTGGGAGACGTCATCCGACAGATTAGTCCTACTCCTACCAGTTGCCCGGAGCAGGGAACTTGGACCCCTCTCCCCATCCTGCTCCAGTGTTCTCCACATCCCGGCATTAGACACTGCAGTTACCTCTCTCCGCCCGGTACATGTGCAAAAAAACAAGGAACGATGACCCTGTTCTCTCGGAACATTTGTTAACTAGGGCAACCTGTTGTCTGGCCTTGCTACGTGATTTCATGCCTTGATGATGCCGTACAACTAGTCGTAATTTGAAACTATATACCTTCAAAACCAGAACTTTGAACCTCGCTTTCTCCAAAATTAACTGGCATGCCACGTTGTGCACCATCGAGGAACATAGACACAAAACTGTTGCTGGGTTAGCGAATACTTGATACATGTGTAGGTAACTCACGTAGTACACTAGAAACGTGTGTGAATCAAACATTAATTCTGGCTCCGCTTTTGCACGTGAAGTACCAACTTCATATTGATTCTTCGAATAATTCCTCGATGTCGTCTTTGGGGTGTATGTAGCTGGGTTGTTTAAATGCAACCCAACGTTGATGTTTCCCGGAACATGCCGACCCTACCAGAAGAACATTTGCGCACACAGAATACCAGCCTCCTTTAATTGAACCTGAAACTTATATTGCGCATCAGCTGAAACTTGTCTTCAAGTGCAACTGGTCTCGTGCCCTCTGGTGACCTCTGGAGATCACTCGGTTAGTTAGGTGGGCAATGCATATTATCAGTAGTCCAGTATAACAAAATATTTCTGTATGCAAAGTTTGAATCTGTTTCGCCAAAATACGTTATGTAACTTTTGGTTATCTCTGGAGTTTAGAGTTGGTCATAGTGTTTGCGAGATATAAACAATTCCCCGAGGTTCTGCAGCTACAGCATATCCAAAAATGACTAAAATCGGACATGAGGAAATGTAATGAATTTAATACGGGGTCATTTTCCATTTGTTACTTTAATGTTATTTTCCAACTATTATGTTGTTACGTATTTAGTATTTGGCCTCGTGGTCTTTTAATGATACATGTTTTATTTTTATAATTTCTTGCTTTAATATGTCCTATTATGGTGCACTTTTATTTGAATATAACTATTTTCAAAACTTTTATTTTGACATTTCATTTATACTGTGTGCTGGCCATTTGTGTTATCATAACGGTTAAAGCTATCCTCGCTCCTGACATCGTCATTAAATAATTTCTTTTTTTATTAGATTATTATTTTCATTAAGCCATTTTCTTTCGAGGCACTCAATAAATAGTTTTCAACACTAAATATCGTCATGATATTAGAAATAACCGAATTAATTAAATGTGCATCTTCTTAATCCGCTGGTGGATGTTCAAAGTTAAAAAAGTTAATTTGAAAATTTATTGATGATTTATTACAGATTTCCAGAAACCTAAGTTTATAACTTCGGTAGGATTTCGACTTAGTCTTCTATACACACTTCTAAAGATTTTCTCTTTCCAGCGATACTTTTATTGAACGTACAAGGATAATGATTTTTGTGACATAGGCGTTTACGAAAAGAATCAAGTATTCAGAATGAATATCGCGGTTGCTTTTTCACAAAAATATCCATTTTCTAAACCATATTTCTATATACGACACAGCAACATATACACAGTCATTCGACTTATTAATTTTTCTGATTTCTTATAAGAAATCTTCTTCTGAAGCAGTTTGGATCCCAAACACTGAAACGATATCTAAAATAAATCAAATCAAGTTAAAAGGAAATCATAACACTGGAAATTGTACGTGTGTTTACTACTATCTAAAGAGCCAGTTTTCTCCGTCTGAGTTATAAATATCTTAAACATATTCCTAGGTATGTAATTTTCAAGTAAAATCGTAGAAATACCAGAGATCAGAGTAGAAGAGTAATGCTGACTCCCAATAGTAATCCATTAATACTGAGCTCTACCTCTTTACTTAACATTAAAGGAACTACAGGCATTATATACTTGATAGCGAAAACGAAAGCACGTCGTTTTTCAAAGGTTAAGGTAATTCAAATTCATTGTGAAGTAGTGGATTAAAATCACCATCAAATACGTCCTGTGTGAAAGACAAATATGGGGAAAGGCTAAATCTTTTGCAAAGTTGCAGAGCCTGGAAGCAGCGGAGAGAACTTTCATGTTATACGAAAATATGCTTCTAGCTCTCACTTGCGTATGGACATTTCTGATCTGTTTTAGCAGAGTTTCAATAACTTTTGGAGTCTGATTGGAAGGAACAGTTAATGTTTCATCAAAATGGGATTGTCATGTCTTCCAAATTAAAATTCTTATTTCGCTTTCCTATGTCTTTTACCTTCTTTTTTCTATTTTCCTGGTTATACAGTAATTGTTCCTTGTTTTATATCAACCGGAAACCTCCTTCCACATTTGGATAAAATTCTAATTACATGAGGAGAGACATATAAGATTTGGTTGAAGCTTCACTTGTGACTTGTACGAACGTTGACGTGCAATTAAACAGATTTAGTCGAACTCTTAAAACAGACTAGTTTACTACCGTTCTATATAATACATATGCATAACATTAAACTGATCAATCAAATTGAGAAAACGCAATTAAATACGTACGTTACAACCTACTCTGAACAATGCGAAATAGAAGAGGAAATTTTTATTTTTCAGCAAGCGGAATCAGCATCACTCTTCATGCGGAAGACTTAGCAACGTTTCCCACGCAGAGTAAAGGCCAGAGAGATAATAAAATGGCTAGCGTTTAAAAATGTGGACGATGGAAACCTAATACAGGCATGCTTTCTGTTGCTGAAAGTTTGTCGTGCTAATAGCATCAATAAAGAAATTCCACCTATATATGTAGGACTGTTTTTATCAAGGTAAACAAAGTACAGCAACAAGTAGCGAAACTTGCCGCAGGACATGTATAATTCAATGATGAAGATTGATTTCAGCACCCAGTAGAGACTGAATAACTAACTCTAAGGCTTTACGGAATCTGGAGGTTCAATGCCACCTTCACATTGGTAAAGTTTGTAAACAGTATAAATTATGCAGTTCCCATTTATTAAGTTTCCGCCATTCCACATTCCCGTTACTCGTGGGTTGGAATATTCCTCCCCGGATCTTGCTCTTGAATACTTTCACTCTACATTTTTTCTCAGAGAAAGTACCATGTTTCACATCCATAGAGAATAACAGGCTTATTTATTGTTCTATATATTTTAAGTTTCAAATTCTTTGGCAGAATTCACGATAGACATGGTTATTGTTCAATATATTTTAAGTTTCAAATTCCTTGGAAGAATTCAGGACGTTAAACGAAGTTGAACTGAATAATAACACCTATTCTGCTTTTAGTTAATATTTAATTTCCTTGTGAATACAGCTTTGGTTTTCCAATATTAATACCAGATATTTGAAGATATCCATTTTGTCGAAAGTATTAGAAGTTATTTTAAAGCATCCGTACTTTGCAGTATTATGACCTTGACGTACCTCTATGTATTTAGATTCTCTCATCACAGAATACTCTGTAATGATAAAATAACATGATTCGTGAATAGAGGCATTAATCTACTGACCACATTTCATTTTAAGTTCATCACTTTCATGCATAGATTTACATCATGCTAAACAATCATCTTAACTTCGAAAAATATCAATTCACACAGTGAACCAAATATTCTAGCACAAGGAACACATTGCTAACAGAATCGTTACAGTGCAAACAATCGTCTTAAAATCTTCATAGTTATTTCTCTTCTGGAAAAAGCTTTTCTTACTTGGGCTCGGATGTACAGGGAGTGCTAAGCATTGTTTATTCCAGACGCGATAAAAGACTGTGGTAGCAACGTACTGTACCATTTTGTTTCAAACGTGGGCTGTTGTTCGTTGAAGACATTCGATACTACTGAATTTAGGTATTGTATTCGTATGTATAGCCAATCATTACTAGAGAAACGATTGCCTTTGAAGCACTGTCTTATACAATATAATGTTTATGAATGCATTCACTTTCTATACTCACTTTTCTGCCCTTGTAGCAGCGTCATGGTCCCAACATACACACTAGATGTTGTTTATATACCTTATAAAGAGTTTTTAAGCTTTCGGACTTTACGACACACCGACATATAACTAAGTGTTTAAAGAATTCAATTGTGTTCAGACTCAAATAATTGTTAATCACGGTAAGAAATAATTAGGCTACCGAATTGCAATTGGAGAGAAACAAAAGTATAGTAGAGGTAGTCTATCGTAAATGACACTAAACATCAAAAAAATTCTGTAACATCATGATACGAAGATCATAAATATTAGGAAAAGCTAAGTAGCAAGTCACGAATGCCTACAATTAAAAGAAAAAGAAGTATTTCGGGAGAGCTTGTTTCATTTTTTTTTCATCTAGAGTGGGACATTATTCGCATTAGCCAAAGACGATTGTTTGTTTTTGACGTAATCACCTCTGGGCCACCAACGTTTGTAGAAAATGTTATAGAAATTCAGAGTAGCCGTATGCAAGAAAGAACAATGGTGCTTGTGTTCTGTATTAGAAAGGAATAGTATTCTTTCTAAAGCTAAACATATCTGGAAATCAAAGTTAATATGAGCTTTACAATTGAAAATAAAGAGGTTAGGTCGACACATTATTTCTATATGTTTATTAAAATTACTCTATTAGCCAAATATTTTATTATGCTCATGGTAATTTACTTAACATGGTCTCACTTCTTTGCCATCGTCTAAACGATTACTGTAAAGATGGAATTACAAGTAGTTAAGTAGTAAACATGCCGTAGATCAAGGTAGAGTGAGCGACGAGTTTTAAAGGAGAAACTGAGCCGATTACACTAGTTAACAAAGGTTTTGTTACATAAAAGGAAATACCTGTTCTTAAAGGAACTTTTTGCTCTGAATTCGAATATGCACTCGGGTTTTCTCCATCACGTACGATTTTCCCGTAACTGAGGGATTTTCGGGAAAATCCCTCAAAAATTTCCCTTTTCGTTTATTTTACACCCCAAGATCTTGTCCCCTTGCATACACTAACATAAAATTATACCTAAGTATACTTTGATTCATATTTAACAAACCCTCCAAGTTTCGTAATAATCGCTTTATTCTTTCTAGAGAAATAAATATGTTTGTATGTATACTGTGTGTACTGTTTATTGCACCTTATAGTAATGCTTTCAGATCCCTTAAGTTGAGGTAAAACGTTTTGCTTTATTACCACAAACACATATATAAAATATAATACAATATAATTTACAAGAATGACAATTTACAATAAACAATAATACAAATGTACCAAAAGGTCTTGAAAAGACAATCAAAACTATCACAATATATGGAACTTCCATTGGGTTACAAAAACATACACTACTTCCTTCTTTTGTAAGAAATGTTGCATTCTCTAACAAGACCCCAACAATAGTCCCCCATCATTGAAGGATCCCATCGTCCCTGGTACCTTTTCTCCATTGCCATTATATCTTGGTGGAATCTTTCCCCCTGTTCGTCGCTGAGAGCACCTAGGTTAGCAGGAAAGAAGCTGAGGTGGGAGTGCAAAAAGTGGATTTTTAAAGACATCCTACAACCCAACTCTTTGTATTTCTGTATCATGTCCTGTACGATTTCTGTGTAACTCGCAGCTTTGTTATTGCCCAGAAAGTTGCGCACAACACACTTAAATGCTGTCCAGGCAGCTAGCTCAGCACTGTTTAACTTGCTGTCAAAGCTATCCTCAAGCATTAATTTCCTAATTTGGGGACCAATAAACACTTCCACTGAAATCTTAGCATCACTCAGGTTAGGGAACTTATCTCGCAAATACTTGAAACCTTCACCAGATGTGTCCATGGCTTTGACAAAGGTTTTCATAAGTCCTAACTTGATATGAAGTGGCGGTAGTAATATCTTATTAGGATCTACCAAAGGTGCGTATTTCACGTTGCATTCTCCAGGTACGTAATTCACTCTAGGTTCCCATTCCTTCACTTCATAATGTTTGTCATCAGCTCGGCTATCCCATAAACATAAAAAACATTTGTACTTCGTGTAACCGCACTGCAGTCCTAATAAAATACCAACTACCTTGAGATCACAACATATTTGCCAACAATGGTCCTTGTAATTTATAAGATTTAGCAAAGTTGACATGGTATCATAGGATTCCTTAATCTTCACTGAGTGCGCAAGTGGTATAGAAGGTTTTTTATTTCCATTATGTAAAAGGACAGCTTTAAGACTGACCTTTGACGCGTCGATAAATAACCTCCATTCTTCTGGAACGTAAGGAATTCCTAGCTCCGCCATCAACTCATTTATATCCGTACATACGCACTCATTATCTTGCATTGAGAAATAACTTGAAAATTGAATATGCCTTTTCCTGTACACTGATATGTTCGTTTCTGTATCCAATAAGTTCCACTGCTGGAGCCTTGATCCCAGAAGTTCCGCCTCTTGTTTTGTCAGGTGCAAATCACGGATTAGGTCATTAAGTTTACATTGCCGGATGAAATGTGGCTCGCGAACACAGTCAGGGATGAACGTTGGATCCTTGGATGTACATGTTGATGTCGATGGTTCATCAAGGTCATGATCATCATCAGAGTCTTTTGGCCATATCTCTTCCCAGTTGGTAGGGGGCTCGGGAAGTGGAAGTTCATCCCCATGCGGAATAGGTCTAATTGCGGATTTAACGTTGGGATAACTTATTGTATATTTGTTTTTTTAGAATGTCCCTTAACTACTGTGAGAGAAAAATAACAATCATCCAGATGGTTGGTGGGTTCTCTCCACACCATTGGTACAGCAAATTTCATGAACCTCCGTTTCCCTTTGGCCCATGCAAGTAAAGTGACGTAGCACGACGCACAAATTATGTTGGGTGCCCAAGTTTTGTCCTGATCTCCCACACGACATCCGAAATATATATAATATGCTAGTTTCACCGATGGGGTAATGGATCTACACTGTCCTTTAACTACAAACTGGCCACACACATCACAAAAACTATTTGGTGAGTTAACACACGAACGCCGTCCTTTTGACGCCATTGTACTTATCACAAACTAAACTTCTGGTCTTAGTTGGGTATAATGCCGTTAAGATCAAACATGAAAGCACTCTTAGCAGCAAAGACAACTTTGAAAGTGAAGTAGTGTTAAACCACACGTCAATATAAAAATGAACAAAACTCCCTCACCAGGTGTCAAGAACACAAGAAAGAAAGAAATGCGCGGGGGGAGGGGGGAACGATACCGTAGTGGAAAATTCAGACTGCATTAGTTCATTGTTGTCAACAATGAGTCTGTATTCCATTCTTTCTTTCTTTTGCATTCTGTTACATTTGATAACAAATATTTATAACCATTTCATGAACAAAACGAAAATACTTGGAGAATTGTATATATATGTATTAAGATATACATATACTGTACGTTTTAAAAAAATATACGTTGGAAGTACATTCTATTTTTATACACGTTTCTAATTTACAGAGAGCAATACAAGTGTGTTGTTGACTATTGTAAATATTCATTTTTATGTCTGTGTTTGTAGTAATAAAGCAAATCGTTTTTACCCCAACTCAGGAGATCTGAAAGCATTACTATCAGGTGCAATAAACAATGCACACAGTATACATACAAATATATTTATTTCTCTAGAAAGAACAAAGCGATTTTTACGAAACTTTAAGGGTTTATTAAATATAAATCAAGGTATACTTAGGTATAATTTCTATGTTACTATATGTAAGGGGACAGGAGCTAGGGGAATAAAATATCTGAAAAAGGGAAATTTTTGAGGGAATTTCCCAAAAATCCCTCTGTTACGGGAAAACTGTACGTGATGGAGATAAACCGAGTGCATATTCGAATTCAGCGCAAAAAGTTCCTTTAAGATCAGGTGATTTTCTCATGTAACAAACAAAAAGTTTAAATTTGTTAACTAGTGTTATCGTTGTTTGTGTCATATGAGACACTGGCATTTTCTTCAAACTTCCACAAAAGAAATGAAACATAATAGACAGTAAAGAATGTTTTAGTTTAACAACATTCTGCCTTCAAATTTATTGTAAGTAATATATAACTGTTTATTACATGTATTTCAATATCTGCAATTTATTAGTATTGAATATAATTGTATCTACCGTTATAAATATAATTCAATAAAAACTCAAATATACGTTACTTAAATTTTAACTAGGTATTTTAATTAGGTAAATTTTAATAAGTTACTTACCTTTGAACTGGGTAATGGTTTTGACATTACCAATTTCACCCTACCATCTTCGTATCTACTCATGATCACTTCATTTTCCCTTGATGTAGTACCATTCGGAGAACTATTGTAAGAGAAAAATTCTTGTATCAGATCTACAACTAAAAATATCGTGTAAAATAGAAAACATTAACATACTTCTGGAAATGACATTCATTATTAAAAACAAAATTTCTACGATCTTCTAACGAACATTTTTACAAATGAATAAAGATTAATTCTAATTTTCATATGTCACGTAGCAATGAAGACAATCTACATGACAATGACGCTGTAACTAGCCTATTGATATATCACATTACGTTCTTGAATATTAATTACTTTGAAGCTAAATCTTTTGCTTATACCATATCAATTATTGAAGTGAGATGTAAGTAAATGGTGTAAGTTTTGAGTGTAATTCAAATTTGCATGCATTTCAGTACTATACTGGAAACTTTGGAAAAAGGAAAGATAAAGAATTATTATTCACTTTAAACCAAATATTAACTGGATTCAACAATAATTATTTATTTAAATTTTTCGCTTAGTAATATATTAATTTTCATATAGTTCATTTTGTACTACCTTTGCACAAACGTTCTTTAAAATATTAGTTATTATCCTATTGGTCAATGGACTTTAAGAGAAGTATTATAATTAAAATTACGTTATGAGGAAGACCACAAATTACGTTATGAGGAGTGATAGAGCGGTAGCACTATTCTCGAGGGGCAGATGGAGGGAAGGAAAGCAGATTGGCGAGTTGCAGCGAATAAAGAAATGGTAACTTCGCAAATAGAGGCCTCAGTTGAATTTATGTGATCAAAGATCCTGTTCCAGGTTGTGCATGAATGATTAAAAGTTAATTTATTCATTTCCCAAACGTTTCGTAAACTCAAAGTTAAGTATGCTTTCAAATGATAAAAAACAAAATGATGAGTATCTCAGTTAGCTCATTGCAGAAACTAGTGTTGTACGTAGCTCACGGACAGCTTGGAAAATTCTATCCAAGCTATTCGAATTATCTGTCCTCTACCCAAATAAGATTGTTCGGAAGAAGTGATTGAAGAGATATTCATTCAATGCAATAATAGGGTATATCACTCATGCGGATTATGTACCATAAGAGGGATGCAAAAGCAGGTAAGCAGTTATGAGTTCTTAATTTCTTTGATAGTAGGTATGAAATATGTAATGATTTCTTGATTATTAAAAACAGAGATCACAATGAGGATGACAAAGGAATTAAAATTGTTTATAATATCTCAGTGAGTTATAATTTTAACACTTAAAGAGAAAACGAAGGATCTAGTGGTGATACCGAAGTATTTGCATGCAACAGAAGAAGTAAAGGAAAATTATGAGAAAATAGAAGAAATTATTGATAGGGAGAAGAGGGTAATTGTAATGGGAGATTTCAATGCACTTGTGGTAGAACAATAGGAAGGTAGTATCGTAGGCAAATATGGTTTAGGCGAAAGAAATGAAAGGGGAGAGGGACTAGTGATTTTCTGTAAACATAATTTAATAATAATTTGGAACACTTGGTTCAATCAACACAAGAGAAGAAGATATACATGGGAATCACCCATAGACGAGGAAGATATCAGATAGACTATGTTATGATTCAGGATATTTACCGGAATAGCTTAAAGAAAGCAAAGACTTCTTCTAGGGCTGATATTATCTCTGATCATAATCTTGCGCTGGCCGAAGTAGATATTCAACTGGAAAATGTGACAGAAGAAAAGTAGGCAACAATGTGTTGAATACTGAAAAGTTGAAAAACGAGGAAATACGAAATCTTTTCTTTTAAAATTCGAAGAAAAATATTCAAAAGATGAATGAATAGGCGCATATAGTAATGCACTGTAATACATTAAACCTTGCTTATAACAAGCTACAGTAAATTGCCGCGGAAGCAGTAAATTACCGCGAACACAAAAAGGCTGAGAAACAATGGATTGCAGAGCATATGTTGCAGGAAATGAGGGAAAGGAAGACGTGGAAAGAAGTTGATACAGAAGAGGGCAGAAAGTTGTACAGTATGTTAAATAATGAAATACGGAGAATTGGAACGAAGAGGTCTATGTCAAATATAAAAGTTGGAGGGGAGCAAATAAAACAAGTGAATTGTTTTCGATATCTGGGTGGTATTCTTAGTAATGACAGAGTGCGATCATGAAATAACAGCAAGGATAGGAATGGCTAAAGAAGCCTTTAGCAGGAAGAAAAGTATGTTTTTCGGGCCTCTGAATAAAGAGTTGAGAAAAAAACTCATAAATGTGTTCGTGTGGAGTGTCGTACTGTATGGGGCGGAAACGTGGACGTTACGTAAAAGTGATGAAAAACGACTGGATACCTTCAAAATGTGGGCGTGGAGAAGAATGGAAAAATAGTTGGTTCGAGCGGAAAACGAAAGAGGGTGTGTTGGAAATGGTGGGGAAGAAAAGAACACTTTTAGAAGAGGAAGATAAACTGGTTGGGACATTGCCTAAGAAGAAATTGTATCATGAGGGACGTCCTGGAGGGTATGCTGGCAGTAAAGAGAGGGAGAGGGCGTAGGGGACTACAATTAATAGATTATATAAAAACAGAAAGTTCATACGTAAAGACGAAGAGGTTAGCGGAGGACCGTGGAGCATGGAAGCTTCTTAGTTGCTGCAAGTGACGCGCCAGTAAGGGAAGAATACCTATGATAATGATGATGATGATGATAATCTCTGACTTCTTCAAAGTGCCGGCCTTCAGCATTTACACATTCTTGTAGTATATTTTCTACACTCAAGCACACTTTGGTACAGAAGTTTTTATTTTAACTCATTTATTGGCATACTTCTCTTTCGAAATTTGTCATATCAGTATCAAAAGTGCGTCAATTCCTTGAAAATGCTTTATCATTGACAGCACCAAAAATGACGTGCCCATGGGGTTGAAAACGGTGGTCGAGGCCATTCAACTATCCGTCGTTGTTCTATCCAACGATTGAGTATTTCATTATCAAGAATTTTGCAAATAGTTACAGCATATTGGATGGATTATGAAAGGCTTACCCAAATTGAATTCTTCATTCAATTGTAGTTGAAGAATTATATGGGATATTCGTTGCGTAATAGGCACAGCTTTTCTTCTTGTTAGCACCTGAAAGTTTAAGCTTCGCTTCGCCTGACATATAGGCATTTCGAATGATGACGTTGCTTTATCTTTCTGCATTCAACATTACGTCCCACAATCGTAGACTGCGATCTGGAGTGTCTTCTAATAATTTTTGGCCAACACATTTTCAAACCTAAACGTTGGATCTGACAGCTATGGGAAATGTCAAACGAACGGGAAGCTCTCCTATTTGACTTTTTTTAGCTTTCGATGAATATCTGCGTAACTAACATTTCATTGCTTTGGATAGTAACATTAACTGGCCGATCACTCTTTGTCACGATACAGATGGAGCTAGTGTCATTAAATTTCTTGCGTAATCAGTAAATTGATAGTCTATATGGTGGAGGTGTATCAAATTTTGTACTCCAATTCCGTCGGACCTGCTCTGCCTTCCAGTGGTGTTTGATAATCCACTTCCGTTAATCGATAGTTAAATTACCAGAAATGATTATCTGAAGAATAATAAAAATGATAAAGTAATAAATGTAATGAACATTATAGATATAATATAGTTACCAGAAGTGATTATCTGAAAATAGTAAATAATAAAACAGGTAATAATCTGTAATCCAACTTTCGCACATGCACACACCTAATGTTGTTCTTCAACTTACACTAGAGATAACAGTTAGAAAAATGCTTTAACTACAAGTTCTTCTGCAGGTACCTAAAAACCTTTAACTATGGGTGGCCAACGAAACTGAGTTCTAATGTCGCCACTTTTTGTCTCATAAAAATTTCTGTTATCGTTCAAATATAGTAATTATTCAAGAGGAATGAACTCAAATCAGCCTCCACAAAAAATAATCTTCACTTTCCCGACCTTAGCGTTCTAAGTAAGGCTCTAAGGTGAGTGTTTGTTCCATTGTTCTAAGTTTAGTAAATGTCTGTTTCGAGTTTGTTGATATTTTGATAGAACAATTTATAATTGTGTTTTGATTGTACACGTAATAGACAATGTATCGTACAGTAGCATTTGAATGGCCACTTCCAATGCTCAAACCTTTCAACGACAACATTTTTTTATTTTTTATTTTGTTTAACAAAAGTTGCTTCTATAGTATCACCGTCGTGCGCAATCTAATCTAGCCATGTGTACGACATTGTTGATCCTGAAGGAGAAATCGCGAAAAATAGGGTTTTGAAAAGCAACCACCACTGAAATTACATTCATTTCCAAAAATGCTTACGGATCTGGTATTGTACTGAAGGTATCCAACCACACACTGCGTCATTGTTAACAATATACTTCAATATTGCGTTTTATACAAGCCGAGCCGTAGCTAGAGATTACCAGCCCCGGGCGAAGTAGAATTCGGTACCCCAAGATTCACATTAATAAGTTTTCTTTCCATTTTTGAATGAAAGAGAAGCAGCTTTTGTTGTTATGCTACGCTGAATGTTTATCAAACGTCTTAGACAGACCATTGCAACAGCCAAAAGCGATTATCTTGTATTCTTTTATGGATCTTTGACCGCCTCAAGAGATGTTTCAAGAGGCTTATTTTGGTCTATCTGTCAAACTTATCAAAACTACCTTTCATTTTATACAGACCGACTTGCAGAACATTTATGGAATTTACAACTATTTACAGTGCTTCAAAGTATCGATAAAAAGTGAAAATTCAATATATAAGAAACAATGTTTTTTTAAAAAAATATTATAAAGTATTAATTTCCAGTAATAATTGTAAACTTTTGTAATCATTTTGTTATATATGTGACAACACAAATAACTTCGTAATTTCGATTCTCTTGCTACTCCCTTCTATTTTGTGAAATGTACCCGAAATTCAGAAGGAGTTTTTTCCCGGGTTTGCCAATATTGATCAATGTAAGTGAGGTATATGTTTAGTGTTTGTATTTAAAATACAAAATATAGTTTTGCTATTTCATATGTTTGAAATTATAGAAATCAGTTGATTTCTTAATGAATAAAACTTATGAATTTAAACTAACATATTATTAATTTATATATTAAAAATACACTAACACATGCACCACACACACACAAATAATAGAATTAGCATTATAGAATTCTGGACCTCAGGCATCTAAGGCCATTTAGTCCGTCACGAAAGGATGACGATCCTCGACGAGCACACTATCCGGGGAAAGGGAAGAAAGGATGCGACCTGGGACCTATAAGTTGGTACCATCCCTCCATTTTATGGTGTGAATGAAAAAACCCAGGAAAGCGTCATTCAAGATGGCTAGACTGAAAACTTTTTTTACACTTTTTCGAGCGAGTGCTTACACACACACACACAAACACACACACACACACACACACACATGCACATCACACACACACACACACACATATATGTGTGTATATGATTTGTATCTGTATAGATAAATAGAAACATCATACAACTAGATACGTAGGCGCAAAAATGTCATGGCAATACAAGTAATTGTTGGAGAAATTATCCCAATAAATTCCTTGAAATTGGAAGCATTTCAAATATCAATGAGATAAAAATATCACAGGTAGTGAAAGGTCGTTTGAAAAGGCAAATTGGGTTAAGTTTTCACACCTTACGTCCTTATTCTACAACTGCGAAAATATTATTTCCCTAATTTACATACGACATTATTTCCCTAGTAAACCTGCCCAAACATCAGCCTGCGCAATCCTTGACTCATTTCATTTTTATCCCTATCGTGGTTAATGCGATTGGGTAGAAAAGCATGATTAACTAAGTAAATTCATCACCACCAATTCGCTGAACAGGCATTTCACAATTTGACCATTTCTGGTTATGAAAACGCTCTTACGTGCACTATAAATGATTACCCGGTACCTTGTGTATCACATCGTCATTAAGAAAACTTTTATGAAAATTCCGTTTAAATAATAATTGAAAATTTGCTGTGACTCATATGGAAACGATTAGATTGCCTGCGAAGCGAGCATGAATATTTTTATGAAATGCATTTATTTGCAAATCGACAACAATATTCATTTAAGATATATCGTTAAATCTTCCGTCTGCTACGTTACATATTATACGATTCTAACTGTTTATGCAATGCACAAGTTTATCTAGAAAAACTCAACACAGTTATGAACTTCAAATATATATTTTACTTCAACTAATATCCCGTTAACCACATTAAAATATTATACATTCAGAATACACAAGATGGTTCTTCGTTACCTCTATTTTTTGCAGTTATCATAGGAACGACAATAAACTTATAAACAAATCGTCATAGCAACGACAACAAAAAATAATCTCAATATAATAGAAAATTTTCAATTATTTCTTTATGTAATTTCTTCTTTTTAATAACTTGTGCCTTTTAAATAGCCCATTTTGCCCGTAAATAAAAACGATACTTAAAAGTACATAAAAATATACATTATTGTTGTATAATGGCTCCCGAATTATGGAACTTCTTTACATTGATGATGATTAGAGAAAGAATCCTAGACCGTTAGACATTTCGCATACAATAGTTACCTTAGCTCTTGAATAACCCTCGCACATAAAAAACAATTCATAAAATAACATATCACTTTCATTTTATCTCAATATCATTCTATATTTATTCCATAATCAATTTTGAGTCAATAAAATTACCGACGATAAGGATATATTAAAAATGTACGTTTGTTGCTTACTTTTACGTCCTAAATAGATTCTTTAATTCAATACCATTTATACTTTATAATAATAAAGTTGGTGTACAATAAAATACAACTTAACCTATCACATTTATTCGGGCATAGTTAGCATAAATTTGATAGGCACTTTTTGTATCAATGCATAGATGTAATTGCATAGAATACAGACGAAGTAAGAATTACAATGAAATCAGAACAATATTGGAAGTGATCCAAAACAAAAATCAATTAATATGACAAAAAGAATAATCGCAGAATAAAGAATTGGTTACACTAATGATTAAATTATTACTTCGGTATTATCGATAATAATATTAGATAAGACTTTCGATGGGACTAGCTTTTCAACTAATTGCAATCCTTTATTTTTGGAATGCTTTGACAGACACCATAACTTTAGTTCGTCAATATTCCGTAAACCTAAAAGTATATCAGTCTTTACATTCTTTAATTTAAAAACCTTAGGGTTAACTTGTTTTATACATAAATAAGGTCCAGCATATACATCACAGAACTTATAAATTGTCTTTAATGATGCATCACATTGCGGATATAACCTCACAAAAACCAGATCATTGATCTGAATCTTGGATCTACCTATCTGTTGATGTTCAATCTTTTGGTTTCTCAAAATAAATGTTAATGTTCTACAAAGATGTACCATTCTGACAAGCTGTGGATAATTCAATTCATCATTCTCACTAAGCTTGACATTAAAATGCTGTTCTATGGTTTTTATTGAATCAGTTCCATTATGAATATTCAGCGGAGCAACTCCCAAGGTATCGGAAAGGGAATAGTTTAAAAAGTAGATAAGTTCAGTGACATACTTAATCCAATCGGTGTGTTTATTTTTGTTAGAGTGTCGAAATAACATACTAAGACATCGTTGAACATTCTCAACGATAGAGCTGCTAGGATGTTATGGAGTAACATAATGTACTTTAATGTTCGCATTATTCATCGCACGGATAAATACATTACTGCAGAATTCCCCACCTTTATTGCACATACTATGTACACTCGGACCACAATGTGGTATGTACACATTCAAAATTCGATGTAAAATTGCAAATGAAGTTGCCTTTCATAAAGGATACGCCACTAAATATCTTGTAGAAACACCCATGAGTCAAGAGAAAAAAATCACCAGGAGGTGCTCAAGGAAGAGGTCCATACAAGTCAGTTGAAATGAAAGAATGAGGTTTTTCAGGCATAATTGTCATTATTGGTCTATATATAGTTTGGAAGTTATGCTTAATTCTCATGCAATTTTCGCAATCATTAATATAACTCTTAATTTGCGTCCTAAGTGATTCCCAATAAAAGGATTTACTAATTATGAATTATACTTTTAAATATCCAAAATGACAAAAATCGTTATGATATGCTTTTAATATACGAGGCACCAAAGTGGGGAAATGTAAATTTTCTTTCCATTTTTAAATTTCAAATCTGTAATCAAAAGTACATCATTGGCTATTAGATACAAAGAATTCCAAGTACGACGACAACCGCAATCCCGAGGGCAAGATGTTAAATGGTGCATAATCTAGGAATAATCTTCATAATTCTTTTGGAGTTCTTTCAATTCCTCAACGGATATCTCATCCTGAAACATTTTGAAGGCATTTATAGATAACACTCGGTGATTATCGTCTGGAAGCAATCTTGACAACGTATCTACCGGAACATTACTTACTCCTTTAATATGTTGTATTTCAAAGCCAAACGTTTGAAGTTCCAGTGTCCATCGCAATATACGACCGTTGTGCTTTTGAACTTTGTTTAGATGACGTAAGGAAATATGGTCAGTTAGAACTATAAAATGACAATCACTTACATATAGAGCAAATTTTTGGAGTGCAAATCGTACCGGAAGTAGATCAATTTCGGTCGTTGTATACCCTTTCTCTGAACTCTTCAGTGTCCGACAAACACAATATATGACTGTTCGTTCGTCCACAGTAGGGTTAGGTTGCCATAAAATGCCAGAAATTCCATGCAACTATCCGACGCATTGTATATAAAATGCAAGATCTAACCTAGGGTGATTCAAACGAATATTCTCCGTAATACAATATTTCAGTTTGTAAAAACTCCTTTCTTTTACAACATTACATTGCCATGGAATCCCCTTTTTAGTTATAGATAATTAAAGTTGAGCTAATTCTGCGAAGAGAATTATGGATTTTCTGAACCAACTGAATAACCCTAAACTTGCCGAGTTTCTTTCAAATTTGTTGGAGCTGGTAAATCCTTTATAGCTTGGATTTTTATTAACTGAAATACATTCCTTGTCCGTGTATTGTATACCCTAGAAATTCAATAGAATTCTTTAAAAAAATGATTTTTCTAAATTAACAGTCAGACCAGCGGTTCCCAAACCGTCCAATATAATATATATATTTTTTAAATAATCCTCGGGTGTTTTCCCCAAAATAAAGGTATTATCTGCATAAAACATTACGTTTGGCCATAAATCCTGACCTAACACTTTATTTAGACATGAAACTAAAGCAGCACTTCCATTCATCAAACCAAAGACTACTCGGTTGTGTTCATATAAATGCCCCGCAAATGAAAAAGCTGTAAATGGTCTACAGCTTTCCCCTAGTAATATTTGATTATACGCCATTACTAAATCCAAGTTTCCAAATATAGTATGTCCTTGCAAGGAACTAAGAATTTCTTAACAAGGGGATATCTAACTTGTAATTTTATGTGTTTATTCAATTTTCTCAGATCTAGCACTATTCTCAGTTGTTTCCCATCTTTCTTAGGCAGTACATGTAAAGGATTTAAATGAACGCTCTTCGCTGGCCTTATAATATCAGATTGCAGCATTTGACTAATTTGTTTTCTCACTCCTTCTCTAAATCTATATGGAATGATATACGGATTAGTTACAATGGGATTTCCGGTATCAACTTCAATTCAAAATTTTTGCAAGAACCAGGATTTTTAGAAAATACATTTTTATGATTATGAAGGATTTCTTTAAATTGAGATACAAAATTTCTATGCGCTTTATCAATACACCCTACAATTACATCTGCACAACTATCAAAATGATGGTCTCTATTGTCCACAATAGCCTCCTCATCCTTATAATTACCGTTACTCGTCTTATTGACATTGCTATTACTTGTACTCAAAACAACATTACGCGTAAGGGGTTGACATTGGCAAGCAAAATTATCGCTGACTTGAATCAAACCCTGAATAATTTTATCACTAAGATTTCGTATAGAAAATGTCCGGTTCTCGATATCCAAAGTTGGTCGTAATTGAGTAAGAAAATCGAGGCCTATTAATATTCTTCATTTAATTCTTTTATAATCAACATAGGAACGGAAATTTCGTAATCCTGTATTGTAATTACGACTTGTGCCTTTCCCATAACACTTTCCTTATGCTTACCGGTATAATCAATTAAAATTAGATTGTTTGTCTTTTGCAATCTAGGGTTAAAGTATTATTTTGTGAGAACACACCAAAATAAATATGAAATAAGAGATACAGTTGCACCAGTATCAATCAGAGCTTGAACGGGGATATCATTAACTTTCACAGGTATTTTATCTGTACTAAAGGTTATTAAGAAACTAAAATCATTATCAGGTAAACACATATCTTCTACATCATTATCAATCATCCAATGTCAATTACGTACAGGACTATACTGAGGCCCATTACTATAATCTAAGGCTTTAAGAATAGTTTCATGTATTGGAAAGGGAATCACACAATTCCCACATACATTTAAATCACTATATTGTTGACTGCTAACATTTAAAAGGTTTGAAGCATGATATTTTAAATTTAAATTGCTTTTGCGTATACATTGCTGACGTGGAATTAGCCTATACCACGTCAGCCAAATCTAGTTTAAATTAGCATTGTCAAAAGATTCGATAAGGTTGCATTGAATAGCACAATCCTGAGTACAGTCGTGAGTATCGTTTACTTCACTAATTCTTTGTTTTTTATTTCGAAAATTTCTGCCACCTAGGTAATTATTACGAAATCTTGGAGTTCGTGAGAAGTTAGCACGATTATTTACATTATTTCTAGAAACGGTAATATTATTATTTCTATTTCTTCTGAAGTTAGGTTCTGTCGTATTGTAGTTACAAGTAAATCTACCATTACCTGTCGTACTACGAATGCAATCCTCTCTAACATGTATATTTCGAACAGGAATATAGTTAGTTTAATTTCTATTATTATTACTTTGCGATCTAATCTGATTTTCATAATTTTGAACAATCATTATTAAATAATTGAAATTTATATATTGCGACGAGATCAATACTTGATGAAGCTTAGACGGTAGTAATATTTCTACTGATGCAATAATACGTGACTCCTGCTGCTAAGGATTGATTTGTTTCAAGTCGTTATACGCGATTATACGCGGCGATTACAAAATCGGTAAGGCTTTCATCGACTTTGGATCAAAAGATCGATTCTTTATTTGGACATCCCTGTCTGCTTACATAAAGTCATTCTCAAAATTAGCTAACAATGCATTTTTAAAATCAGAATAGTTACGCGAACTACCTCTAATTGCTTTATACCATACAGAACAGGGTGGTAACAAAATGTGAGGTAAGATTTTAAAGAAATTAGCCTTACCTACGCCAATTAACTCGCAATTCTTCCTCAAATTTCCCTAGAAAAGGACTTGCTGGAATGTCTTCTGATCTGCCAGTGAATTTAGTTAATGAAATTATTTCACTAAATTTTACCCGTTTCTTATTATTACTAAAATGTCTTAGATGTAGTTTTAGGTCCGTGTTATTCCTGTGATGTGAACTTTCTTCATTCTCAGTATTTGAGATGGTGTCCTCCATGTTAAAAGAAATATCTGATGAATTGTTGTCTTCTTCGCAGTGTATTAACGCAGGTGTCCTATATTCATCGTGCAAATTGAGGGCAGGATCAGGATTAAAGTTGACCGCACTGATCTTCTCTTTAATAGTATTGATTTCTTCCAACAGTCCTCGAATTAGATTGGCATGTTGCTTGACTTCGGTTTTGACTTTGTCAACAGTACACTTCACCAACACAAAGCTATGGATAATCTGTTCCATCCTATTGACAGTTACTTCCCATTAAGTATTTATCTGTTTCAATCTGGAATCCCACTGATGTCCTATTTGTCATTTGTTCCAATCTGGTGCCCAATTTGGAATCCATTTGTTGTCCTATTTACTAAGCCACTTATTCCAATCTGGTATCCAATTTGGAATCCATTTGTTCCAATCTGATGTCCAATTTGAAATCAATTTGTTGTCCTATTTGCTGAGCCACTTGTTACAATCTGTTGTCAAAATTTTGTGCCACTCGTTCCAACTTGGTATCCAACTTTAGTGATATGGAATTCATTTGTTGTCCTAGCTGTTGTAAAAGTTTAATTATATCTGTTGAAGTCGCACTTCCGCGAATATCAACTTCTTCAACTCTGGTATTCATATTCATTGTAGGCCTTCTATAATTTTCCTTTTATTACGAAGTACAAGATAATCCGTGATACTGAAGGATGGTTTATTAATACTTCAAACTGATCTCCAAGGCAAACGGTTCGGGCAGCAAAAAATATGTAACGTTAATCCTTTCGTCCGCTACGTTACATATTTCCTGATTCTAAATGTTTATGCAATGCACAAGATTATCTAAAATAACTCTACACAGTAATGCATTTCAAATATATATTATTATTATTCAACTTATATCTCGTTCGTCACATTAAAATATTATACATTCAGAGTACACAAGATGGTTCTTCGTTATCTCCATCTTTTTCAGTTACCATAACAACGACATTAACAGGTAAACAAATCGTCATAGCAACGACATGAAGAAAATCTCAATATCATAAAAAATATTTAATTACTTCTTTATGTAATTTCTTCTACTTCTTCTTGATTGCTTGTGCCTTTTAAATAGCTCACTTTGCCCGTGAATAAAAATGATACTTAAAAGTACATAAAAATATACATTATCGTTGCAAATAGGGCGCCAATATATTTTCGGGACGATACAACGTTACTCATTCCAACATATTTTTCCTTTTCTGCTGCTCGTTCGGCATTCTCTTGCTATTAGCACCCTGGGCAACCGCCCCGCTCATCCTAATAGTTAGGGCTCTGTATACAGTAATGTTAATTGTGCGCAAAGAATTCTCACTTTAATCCATAATGACATTTTGAGATGTTTATGGAAGAAAGTGAAACCAGAGACGAAATTCTACTTTTAATGATTGTACAGCTAAATATATAGTCGTATTTACTTACTGCATTACTGTAGTCTCTATAAACAAAATGGAAAGATACAAGATATTCATATTTATCGTTTAAGTGCATCTCCAAGTGAAGACTTTGGGGGAAAACCCGTCAAGGTCAAAACGTTAAAGTGGAAGGAGATTCTTAAGGCTTTCTCTTCATCAGATTTTTTACAAACTCTGCACCTATATACTAGGCCGAAAATAAATAGACACGTATTTTTTGTTTCTCTCGGAAAATAGGTTAAGGACAAATGGCCCCTTTTCAGAAAAGGGTCCCCTTCATAAAAGGGACACATTAAAGAAACAAAACTCTGTTAATGGAAAACTGACTTCAAAGTAGGAAATAGAGTTTTGTCATTTTTACGAGAAAAGGATAGTACGGGGCAATGGGCCCCTTTGAAATGACAAAGGACCTCGCACAACTTTTACAGAAATAGGATTTCGGTGGAAATGCTTGAAACGTTGATGTGATATAGATATTGAGTTCCTAAGAAAAAGTCTCAATGGGTACAACCAAAAATCACTTACCTTTTGGCCACCACTTTGCCACTTTTTTGAAAACAGACCAAGATAATGACATTCTGGATTCGAAAAATTACCCTGTAGTGACCAAACGATTAGTGATTGGTGGTTGTACCCATTAAGTATTTTTCTCAGGATCACAATATGTACAACACACCACGGTTTCAGTCTTCTTTTTTTTACCGAAATCCAGAATATCGTTATTTTCGGAAATTTTCCAAAAGGTGGCCAAAGGGTCAGCGATTTTTGGTTTGCCCAATGTGACTTCTTCTCATGAACACCACATTTCCAACATATCGAAGTATCAAGCAATTTAACCGAAATCAAATTTCCGAACGGATTTTGCGGGGTCCTTTGTCATTTCAAATTTGCCATTGCCCCTGCAACCGTTTTCTCGCAAAAACGACAAAACCCATATTTCCTACTTTGAGGTCATTTTTCCATCTACACAGTTTCGTTTCTTTATAGTGGCCCTTTTAATCAAGCGGACTCTTTTATGAAAAGTGGCACTTTGCCCCCAATAACCTATTTTCCAAAAGAAACAAAAAAACGTGTTTATTTGTTTTCGGTTTCTTACATAGGTGCCTGCCAAGTTTGAAAGAAAATGGATGAGGAGAAAATCTTGTGAAGCTATCTTCTTTCCACTTTAATTTTTTGGACTTCACAGGTTTTTTCCTCAAAGTCTTCAATATGTATTTCCATTCTGTCTTGTTCTTTAGAAAAGAATAAAAACACACACCTGAACGTAGAAACAAATCCGGTATTGTAAGCACTACATAACCCGTATTTAGTGTACAGTAGGGACTCTGAAAACAATAACTTGCGTTGGTAGTGTAAAGCTGTAGTTGAAGTTGTTCTCACCTGCAAAGTATTACAACAGTACATTTTAGGCAAAAATAGTAATCTAGAAGAGTAGAGTGAAGCTTTAGTTTTAAAATGAAAGGAAGACAATGTTCAATTTTTAAAAAGTTTACGTATTTAATCCAAATGATAGACAGGATTTGAGAAGTAACCTGCAGGAAACTAATATGTGTACCAACACATAAACGCAACATTTAATAGCAAAGAGAAAACAAAGATAAAATTAGTATCTTCCTTATTTAAGAACCCCGGGTCGAAACCGACCCTTGAGCAAATATATCAGCTTTAGCAATAATAAAATACCTAAGTTGGTAAAGCTTATATATTTGCCTCCGGGATAGTAGGTGAATACTATATATTTTCCAAAATAAATTAAAATACCTAACAAAGGATAAAGGGCATATATTGGTTAATATGAATCAATCTGAAATTTTGATAATAAATTATTACAAAAGTCTACAAAGAATATAATGTATGGACGACTTCAAAAATGCATTACCATTTACAATTCTCCTTTTCCTGTAATAGTAGGCAACCCAAGAAGCTCGGCGCTTGCGTTGGTTGAAATTTAGAATAGCGTTGGACTTAACTTCAATCCTGTTACAAATATATAAGTGTGGCAAACTGCAAATACGGGAATAAAATAGATTTTTAAGAATGACGATTTTATTCTGGTGAAAGTAATGGATGACATAAGTTACAGAATTATCTTACTTAGGCAGTTCAAACAGGATGAATGGTAAAAAGCAAATATCAAAGGAAAGCATTTCTCTCTTTTTTTAAAAAAATATCTTTTTAGTTTTTATAGAGTTTTTATATCTTCGTTACTCTTTCTTTTATATATCCTTTTCTCTTTCATCCTTTCTAATACAACAGCGCGTATAAATATAAAGATGGGCTTCTTTTTCTGCGAATACTAAAAAGTACAGTATTATTTTACTGGTTCAATGCTGACTTCTGTTGTCGAGAAGTATATGAGGCAAAGATGTCATTCACGAGGTTCCTGGTTGGAGTTCCGAATAAGCATGTATTCTGATTTCTGAAAAAAAAATCGTTTAAAATATCGTGCGCTGGCCACTCACGTTCAAACCTGTTCGGCCCGGGTTGGACTTCGGCTTGGGCTAAAACATTTGAGCGTGCACGTCTCTGCCTTGAAAGTAAATAATGATATTCACGCACAGATGACAAGTTTTGACTAGGCTGTCTTGTCATAAAAATTTATTCTCCTCTCGTTATCGAGACAAGGTGAGATGCTATATTTATCGCCTCTCGTGAACAACATTAAGACTTTTCAAATTACTTGCTTAACGTTTCTCATAACTTTCGTTTTCCAAATAATCAGGTGATGATTTGAAAACCAGTGAAAACGAGCACACTAACGAGCTAAATATCACATTCGACTCTACTCTACTCCAAACTTAACCTCAAGAACTATGAATTGGCACGCAACTCCAATCGGGTAAATTACCTCTAACATTAAAAAACAATGGAAAGAGTAGTGAAAGGGAAGGGAAACTTTGCGTCGTAGTTGACCAATGAAAAAGTAATTAAACCATGATATAAGTCATGAGAGTAATTTTATGTTTAGTATTCAGCAACATTTTTTATCTCCATACTGTATAAATCAAGTGTTCTTTCTGTCTGCCGAATTAGCCAAACAGATAAGACGCTCGACTTCTGAGTAATCCACGTTCAAATCTCACTGTAGCTAACTTTTTCCCCACTACCGAAATCAACATCGTGTGTTGTGTTGATTTAACACAAAAAGTGGTAGTCCCGCTGGGTCACCACATTGTGTTGAATCAACACAGCCTTTTTATTGTGCAGGATATACGTTGTATAAAAGTAATTGTAAGGACACATACAAAAGCCATCCAGGTCACAGATTCGAGTTTACAAATATCTGAAAATATTTTATTTCCTCTGTCTCTGTTAAATGAGGTTTAATATATCTTAACTATTGACAAATGCAATGAAATCAAAAGTTATATTTCAACTATAAATGTTGGATTTAAATTACTGTAGGAAATCATGTAGTGTATACGAGAAACAGCCGAAAAATTAAACATGAAGGAATAATTTAATAAGAACGACCTATAAAGGTTGTCACATTTAACTTAATTGAAAGAAAAGAAAAATGAAAAACATGCAAAGCAAGCGTAAAAGCTTCAATGTTCTAACATTATATTAAAGTGTCGTCCGAGGAAGATAATGTTAGGACATCGAAACCATTCCGTTTGCTCTGTGTGTATTTTTTAAGTACAAAATCTGTGCATTTCGATACACGAGACTTTTCACGAAACGTCTCGTCTCGTTTCTCGTCTTGAAAACGAGACGAAACAAGTAGTCTGACTCGTCTCGCGTCTGGTGCAAAGGGTTCCATCTCATCTCATGAGACGAGACGAGATACGAGAAAGGTCTCGTCTCGTGACAACTCTATACGCAGCACACCAACATCTTCAAAATCACTCTAGCAGTCGCACAGTGGGGCGAAAACGCAAAAAGCTGGCCAAAATATGATAACTATATTCAGATTGAATGAAATTTAGTATTAAGGGGTTACTGAGGTTGCTGATTACGATTCTGCAACTAACGTTTAAAAAAACAAAATGACGGATCCAAAATGGCAGAATAAAATTTGCAAAAGTCGAAAAAGTCGTAGAAATGTTCTCAAAAGTGGCGATAATGGGGTTATTGAGGTTGTTGATTACGATTCTGCAACTAAAGTTGAAAAAAACAAAATGGCAGATCCAAAATGGCGGAATAACAAGAATGTCAACATACTTCGTAATTTTCACAATGTATCTTTAACAAGATTCACTTTTTTCACATATTTTGATGAACAATTACTTGTTACTTACGTTCTTATTTATTAGAAATGTATTATTACTTAAATGACACAAATTATTGGTGTTTGATTCGGTTATGATAACTGCAACGGCTTCTCACGGTAACATTAATGAGCAATAATTAACATCAACACGCTTCGTAATTGGCGAGTTTTGGCAGCTACGTTTTTGTCGACAGCATTAATTAATATTCAGACTACCATTCTACAAAATATGAACGTGGTGCACGAGGGTTCACATAATGTTTTCAACGCTTTAAGTTAATAAAATATATAAACAATGTGAAAATTTTGCCTGACTTGCGATTCAAATTATAAATTATTACATTATTATTATTAATGTTTCACTTCATACAGTTATTCTACTTACCAGTACGATATAGGAAAACTTTACAGATTTAAAAACTATGAACGCGTTCGAACGTTACAACCGTTTAAACGGACGCGTCACAATTCTTCTATTGTTCTCTACGCATTTGATCTGCTGAAGGGTCTACTTAAGAGTGGCTTAGGTAGTGGGAATAAAGTAAAAGCCCTATTCTATTTATGGATTTGGGCCCTTCTAACATCACTCTAGCCAACTACATAAAAAATTCCTATATTACTAACTTTCGTTTTTTAAATTTTGGACAGCTTTTTGCGTTTTCGCCCCACTGTGAGTCGTGTTCTTCTTTGCGTATTGGTAAGGAAGTCGCTTCTTAATTTTTGAGTGTTCAGTTCGTACTGTTAGCAGTTCGAGTCTTACCTAGTTCACAATGTTTATAGTATCTTTTTGTGATACAAACAATTCTCTTCACTGATGTAGATTAGCAAATGACCAGAAATATTGTAGAAATTATCAAGGTAGATTCAATGTCGTCGAGCTGGAAGGAATGAGTAACATTATGTTCTTTTAAATTGTAGACCGTATAATATCCACACACACGTGCAAATTTGTTGCGGTTCGTATTTCATGTTGGCTTCGTGGCACAGTAGGTATTGTTCCGGTTTACGAGTAAGAGGGTCATGGGTTCGAGTCACTTCAACTCCATTCCTATTTTTAAAAGTATTATAATTTAATATTTTTTTAAATATTGCAAGTAGATGTTCGTCTGTAATTATGCCTTATTTCAAACACATACAATTTAGAATAGAAGTGAAGGAGACAGGAGATAATAATGTTTTCTTTTTTTATCTGTATTTAAACTCACCTTAATGTAAACAAATCACGCATATAGGAAATGTAAAATATTTTGGGAGAATAAAGTTTCTGTTTGATTGGCGTTTCACCGCGTCTCTGTTGCTAGTGAGCGAATGGTGATATAATTATCAAAACAGAAATAAGGTCACCATGGAACCTCGCTGAAGAGCCGCCAATATTTGGGCGAGATGACGCTAGTTCCCCATCGGTTGTCCACTGACGGTTCCAGCGTGGGTTTGCTTCTGAAATCATAATATCACACCATAATATCACATATATCATATTAATGTGTCACAATGATTAACGATTTATTTCCACTGGACATTGAGTGTTGCAAAGGGTGTAATATTGGATGCAAAATGTGATGGATAATTTGTACATTTCCATTACATCTAATTCCAAACGAAAGTATTGTGATTGTAGAAACATTGGTTTTACACAAACAAGAATACATTCTTCTTTGCTACACTATAATTTTGTACTGTTCTAACAATAAGCTTCGATTTTGTTTTATTTACATTGATTACATTTTAAATATGTTTGATCGTTGATAAGTATCCCACGACGTACGCGTAGGTGGACCACGGATGAGCAACTAGTGACATCTCGCCAAAAATTGGCGGTCCCGCAGCGACGATCTGCGGCGGCCCCACATATGTTTTGAAAATTATACCACCAGCAGCTGAGAAGCAACGAAACGGCAATGGATCAGAAAATTACTCACCCACAATTTGTTAAATCGCCTGTATGCGTGATTTAACATTAAAGCTGAGTCTGAAAAACACTAAATACAAGTAGCCTGGGGTGGGCGGAAACCACCAAATTTATGATTACTAAGCGCGCCCTCTTCCGACTTCACCACGGAGGTGATGAAGGAAAGCTTATCTGATGGAGTACTCCTAACCCCTTTGACATCAAGAAACCCCAAGATGATGGCAGAAACACGCCCACAGTACCGTCTGTGGTAGACATATCGTAGGTCATGCCTGGTTCCTTCTGGTCTAAGCATGACGATTGGTTCTGAACTTTCAAGGACAAAAACGCATTTATCTGTGAAGATCACATGGTTGCAATTTCGATGCCTGTTCGTCTCTGCAAATTCAAGATGCAGTCGAATATGATCCTGTGAGAGGACTTGCTTTCTGGCAGCACCACAAGCGTGAAGACCCGCTGTCCTAAGCCGTCTTCTAGCAGTATATCTTGAAGCAGGGAATTTGGCTATCTCTCTCAGTAACCGGGGGTCCGTGTATGCTCTCTGCTGTGTAACAGCAATGAGCCGATTATATTGCTCTTGTGTTGTTACAGGTTTTCTCCACTACCTGTAGCCCAATCAATATTTAGGGATGTATTAATTTAAAAAGCCACGACGTATTAAAATGATAATGGAAATCGAGTAATGAATAGTCACACTACGATTTTCCATGGCATCCATTACTGACAACGATGTAATAATAAAAGTAAATTTCTGTTTCCAAAGACTGTGTGTGCTGTTTTGTTTTTCATCCATCATCCTTATCTGCTAATAGTTGTTTTTCCTTCTTCCGCTTTCAACTACCACGCGCAAACACTGTAGAGATAACATTCTGTCAAATAAACTAGAGTAAAATAACAGGACCATTGGTGCTATTATTTCGTTTTCGCTTTGTCACTTCTCTGCTCCTCACCCAACCCTGTTGAACTTAGTGTCCATCGAGTGAGTGACAACGAACAGTTACATACATGAACGAGGAAAAAAGAAAGTTATTTTTCGGTACCTTAGAATCAAATATAGTCAAGCAGAGCTCTTGCGTGCTCCATTAGCATCTGAACTTCTCTCCTGCAATTTGTTTAGGTTGATTAGAGAACCTTCATCTTTGAAAAAATGGAGAACACTAAAAATTATAGAATGCCTTTGCTAGTAAAATATCTTATTATTTCTAACGTCACTCATGGTGCATATCCCACGAAGGAACGAGTAAGAGATAAAAAGAATGAACCAAAACCCTAACAAGTACATGTGTAATAGTATGTATCTTTACTTGTTCCTTGGCAGAAGATTCTTCCAAACAATTGCAGAAAAGTAATATCAATCCTGAAGCAGAAGTGGTGAATAGACGAGCAGAAGTAACGAAGCACTTTTTCAGTGGTTGAAGTTTAAGATAACGTTTTGACGATTGCAGAAGATTTAACATTGAGGGCTACATTAGTGCAAAAAGGAATCCCTAAAAAGTTTGATACGGCAAAATATAACTGGTCATGTGCAGCATCCAAAGAATATTACAGTGAAAAATACTTTGAATCCTACGATTTAGTTTTAAACACTATGATCAGAAGATCTGAAGACTATATTTTATTTGTGCTGTAGAATGTTTAACAGTTGTTGATTTATAATATTAATTGAAAATCTGTTTACATATCCCCAGTTGTAATCTAAATGTTTTCAAAGGACAAACATTTTTATATCTTAAAAGCACAGCTTAAGATGCTTTTCTAACTTCACCGAGGCAAAAATGATTCGTTAAACGTCATTGAAGGTGTCCAAAATCTGGTTGCTTCATTGAAATCTGAGCCAAATTGATAACTCACTATTTTTTTCCAAAGTTAATAAGCTAGCAATGCTATATATCTTGCTATGACATCAGTGATACCAAATATATTATTTTCAACTCCATGAAGAATGAAATCTTGAATTCGGAGTACCATGGCCCAACATAGATTAACTACTTGATGGTTCTTCATTCTCATAAAGATTTTCTCCAAACAGTTATGAAATAACCCAGTAGCATTGCCAACGGAGCTCATATTAGTAAAGAAGAAAGCGCATTATGAGAATTTCAGTGAAGACAAGTAAGTAAGATGGCTGGCGAATGAATATTTTTCATCTTGAATACATATTTCTCCGACCTCACTCACACTCGCTCTAGCAGTGACAACTGGTCCTCGCCTTCGCGAAGGGAATTGTCCATAGCCCTCGCTCACCCTAGTGGTACAAACTTGTCCTCACTCTCGATTACCCTCAAACTCGCAGTGATATTTGGCCATTGTCTTCGTTCACCCTCGCCCTCGGGAAGAGAGGTGCCATCTCCCTCGCTCTCCCTCGTCCTCGTCCTGTAAACTTGTCATCGCCCTCGCTCAACCTCGCCCTCGCTGTCGAAGTTTGTCATCGCTCTCGTGAAGGTAGTTGCCTTTCGCACTCGCGCACTCTCGCGCACGCAGTGAAACTTGACCCTCGCCCTCGTTTACCCTCGCAGTGACAGTTGACCCTCGCCCTCGATTGCCCTCTCTCATATTATGAGGACGAGATTATTTGAAGGTGAGGAAGCCCACGCGAGTGTCTGGTCCTGAATTTTTCATCCTATTTGTTGAATTATTTCCTTACGATACATTGTAAACAAAGGAAACTAAACATGCTATAGTATAACTTATTCCAGATGGCCTAAAATGTAACAAATAAATGACCAGTCCAGGCTTAATATTACCATGAATATGTTCAGATAAAATTTGATTAGGTTCCTTCACATCTTTCGATGCAAAATAATGTTGCTCATGAGACGAGAAGAGATGAGAAATAAGATTTACCATCTAGTCTCGTAAATTTTATAGAAGTCTCGTCTCCTCTCAACTCTCGGAACCTTCTTTATTGTTTCAATTCTCGATGGCTTACTTCCCGTATCTTTCTATAAATTTAGGTACAAAATGTATTCCTTTATCTAGAAGTTACCATAATCCATCTGAGTCACGAGAGGTGTAAGATAAGTATAATCTAACAATGTAAACCATATTTACTATTGGAATATATTGTGTAATGATTTTAGTGTATTTAAACGTTCATAAATACTCTTCATTGTGATGGTACAATCACTTTTATCAATTTATAGGTTTTACATACGGATCATTTAGCACTAAAATAATGTGCGGATGAATTATTGTTGCTCACAAGACTCGAAAAATTTATCATCTTGTCTAGTAGTGCAATTATAAGAGTATTAACGGTGATAAGGTTTCAAAAGTGTTGTTTTCGACATAGTTTCTTAAATTATTAACATATAAGGAGATATATAAGATATACGTAAAGATTGAGTAAGTTATTTGCGCGAAATAGCGAAAATAGTGCAATTTCTTTACAATTCCAGCAATAACTAGCATCATTTGTAACATAATGTATATATTTCTTATGTGCATAAAAGTTTGAACATTTTTGAAAGTTTATATATAAATGTCACTTTTGTGTGTAAAACTCAGTTACTATTTTTACAACAGTGATGGAAAAGACACCTGTACAAAATTCAAAGAAATCTCTGTCTCAGCACAAAACGAAGTGTCGTTTGCCTTTCCCCATCTTGGCAGCATTTTGCAGCAGCTTCAGATTGGAGGAATCTTTAACTGACCTCCCAGAAGCCCGTTGTTAACCCAGCCCTGGATTCCAATCTAGATTACCTGATGGTGTTATATGTAAAGATAAAGATTTTCCTCGAGTACCGTAAATTGAAGATTCGTTCTGACGACTTTTCCAAGAAATTCTATTGGTTGCTGGTTAGGCAATGTTATCTATTGACGAAGAAAAGATTATTTAGTTATTCTTGATACAATATATGAACATGCATCGGACCAACCTTTATTACTAGTGCATAAGAACTAATTAAGAATATATCATATTTAATGTAGTTTAGCAGGACAATATGCCTTCAAACACATAATTAAAAGTAGAGGCTGTTTTTTTAGGGAAGTTACATAGTTAAAAAATAAAGATTTCTAGCTAGAAAGCAAGGGAAAAATGTAATGTAATGGACTTGAAGGGTGCAGGACCGAGTTGGAAGCACTCTTGCGAGACCAAGTTTCCCAACTAACTTGAATATATATTATTGCTGCAAGACGCACACGCACGAAAAGAGCCTGTGTGACTGACTGATAGTTACGCAATAGGTTGACAGAATGAAAGTGTTCATTTTAGTACTGAAGCTGCCCTCAGGCAAAAAGGCAAGCTGCCCGTAGGCTTGGCTTCTACTGGTGTCTGTATTATTGTGTTTAAATAAACAGATACATGGACAGTTGCTTAGTTGTTTCAAAAACAACTGATAAGCCATTTTTTGTATTTTAAACAAATCATATTTGCCAAATTGTTGTTTGCAGCATCTTTATTTATTATAAAAACAATATATTCAGATTCAGGGAAGCCCGCAGGTATTGTAATAGAAGGCTGAAAAATATCTTTACCAATCAGATCCTTTATTATTAATAATATCATTATTACATAATATTATCTGTTAGTCTTCAGCTGTGTTCAACTAACTGTGTTCAACACTGACTACGTATACATCAAGGAAATTTTATATAAAAAACGATAGGGTTACATATTTTCAAAATAAAATAAATATAATTACTAAAATATGCATTCATTGAAAAACTCAGGGGTAGAAAGTGTACCGTCTTAAATCCGCTTGAGAGCGATCGAGTCCAAATTCACATAAAGTTAAGACGTGGGAGACAGTTTCTACTTTCGGTGGGAGTTCATGTGATTCGGATTCGACGTTATCATTAGGTTCACGTTTCATATAGCCTCGGTGCAGAAAGAGATTTTAAACTCAAAATCAACTAACGTAAACTTAGTACAATCAAAAAGTTTTTAAGTGGTTTGGTGTATGCAATTCTACGCAAAATAAAACTACGTATTTGGTAAAGGAAGCAACGTAAACTATACAGTATCCAATAAATAAACCTTTTGAGGAGAGTTCGTCTCAAGATAAATACATATATTGAAAGTTGAAAAGGAGCGTAATGCAGAAACGCTGTTTTAGCGCGTGTGAACTTCAGGCTGCTAAAAGCGCAAGTTCTTATCACAGATATTAACATCCTTGATTATCATAATATTGAAACCCAGCCGCAAATTCAGTATATGATCAAGGGAGGGACTAAACCATAGTTTCGCACTTTATCCTGTGTAAGGAAAGTAAGAATTAAACCCATTTTATACAGTGTATACTTGTGCGTCAAGGGGAGGCTATAGGCCCTATAGCCCTTCCCTTGTATCCACGTCTATGGAAGACAATTAGTATTTCATAACATTCACAGACGTTTTTTATAGTACTGCTATTTCCCTAAGCTCGTTTCGGATCGAGCCACCAACAGATGCTGCCTGCCTATTTTTTGGAATGACGTCTTGTCCCACGGTTATGCCGGCGAGGCTAAAGTAGACGGTGAGCATGAAAAATGAATTAAATGGAATGAAGAAACTGAGAAGAAACGGGAAAACCACAAGAAAATGATACGGTGATTGTCCCCACAAAGGGACCCTATATACCAGAGGTGAACGCTCTATCACTGAGCCACAATGGCCCCTGCCTATTGAGTGTGTCACAAGCTGCCATAGCAATATACAAAACGTATATACCCCTCAGATCTCTAACCTGTGACACCTGTCTCCACTAACAATTAAGCTTGTTAGCATTGGAGATTGCAAACTCAGAACATCTGAAAGTAGTAAGGATGAACACAAGCCGAGTTGGAGGTAATTTACCTGATACAAGTTGCGACCCAATTCATTGCTTTTGAGGTCAAGCTTGGAATCGAATTGAGCTTGATATTTAGCTTCTCCGTGCAGCTCGTTTTCACTGATTTTGAAATAATTACCTGATTATTTGGAAAAGGAAAGCTTTGAGAAACGTAAGCAATAATGTGGAAAGGTTTTAATGTTCATCACGAGAAGGGACAATTCTAGTACCTTATCTTATCTCGATAACGAGCTTAGAATAATTTTCTACGACAAGATGGTTTCGTAGAATCTTGTCTTGTGTGCACAAATGTCAGTATTTACTTACTATCAAGGCACCTCAAGCCGAAGTCCAAACTGGACCGAAGTTTTGAACGAGTTTGGCCGGCGCACGATACTTTCTAACAGTTTTTGGCATATTCTAGAATCATGATCCTTTGGAACTCAAACCAGGAACCTCGTGAATGACATCTTTATCTCCTATACTTCTCGACCACCGAGGTCAGCAGTCAACCGGTAAACAAATACTGTACTATGAAGTATTCGCAGAAAAACAGTCCATATTTATGTTTATAGGCGGTGTTATCATAGAAAAGAAGAAAGATATGAGGATATATTAAATAGACAGTAACGAGTGTAAAAGATTGAAAGGCGTGAACAATCTTCTGTTTTCTCCTTGTTCCCTTTCCTCTTCGCATTCTTCTTCTTCTTCTTCTTCTTCGTCTTATTATTATTATTATTATTATTATTATTATTATTATTATTATTATTATTATTATTATTATTGGTATTACCTGTCCAGCGAACGAGTGCGGGCGGCCGGTTTTGGAACTAAAATGCAAGCAACGGTGTTTCTAACCATATTATTTGTAATCAATCTCTCACAGTTCTTTCTGTCCTGTTCGTAATAAACCACTCCACGCATATGCTCTAGCCAGGGGCAGATCCAGAGAGCGGAGTAATCGGGGCAATTGCCCTCCCAGAATAAGATATTTTTTATTTTAAAAATAAAACCTAAGAATTTTCAACTTTGTATTATAAATGTAAAATAAAACTTAAAATAGGTAGGCCTTACTTTTTTTCGTTTTACGTTGCAGAAGTCAAATAAAGAAATAAATTGCAAGAAATTACTTACATTGGCGTTCTTGCTGAAAAAATGATCAACTTGGAAATCGCAGATGGCCGTTTCTGTTCTGGAAATTGCAGATAATAGCTACTTCTCCTTTTCTAAAGTTGTTCTACTATTTTTTGCAATACATTCTTATCTTGATTTGATTTCGAACGACCAGCCGCCAAACATTCAGCCTGGCTCAAGTTAAGAAAAGCAGTTTCAAATGTTATTGAAGTTATTTTCAGAACATCTTAAGCAACAAGCAAAAAAACTTCAACAAAATACATATCCATATTAACTTACAAACAAACTAGCGAACAGCGTTTTACAGGCTGCTCCTGTTTTATAATGATATCGAATAAAACGTAATCAATTTTTATACAATCTGCTTAATGCACGGTAGAAGCTCACCGAAATGTCAATTATGCTACGTTGTTCTTAAACTGGTAAGTTCCATTCATATATTACTATTCACAATACATCTGCAGTACTGCAGGAATGGTTCACTACAACCACAAAACTTACGGCGTTCTTTATTAGGCGGAAAAATATTAGGCGATGCAAAACATCCAAACTCCAGCTTTAAAAACTGTTGGATACACTGCAGAGTGAAACTCTCCGCTCACCTGTCGCACCGCGCTTGCCAAGAAACTGATGTAAACACAACAGCAGCGCCATCCTCCCAAAACCACACTGCTATCCTGGTCAGGTAATATTATTGCAGTTCAGCAACATTAAAGTCTACTGTGATCCTTCTTATCCTTGTGCCTCACGTCCTCATGTCTTCTTTGCACAACTCTTAAAACTATACTCAGAATTAGCTTCGTTTTGGATGGACTCGACTTCAGTTGGAGAATCAAGTTTCAAATAAAACTTGTTCCACTTTGCAGCTGCCTATCCCTAGATAGCATGATCAGCAGCAGACACGAGCTACACGTCTTCAAACTCTGCTACCAAGAGTAGGGGTGGATCCAGGAGGCGATCAGGGCGATGGTCCCCCAGAAGAGGAAAATTTCTTATTTTATATATAAATAAAACCCATCCCAGAGCTTGGAGCTCTTAAAAGTAGTTTTAGGTAGCAGTATTACAACTCACTTGTCCCCGGAATTCCAGTGTAGATCCGCCTCTGCACAAGAGTATGTGTGAACATTCGTTTGCACATCTGAACAAATAAACAATATTTTCATTCACTTGAATCTACTACTGCAGTCTACTGAACTGCAATGACTTTCTATGTTAGAAATAATTATTTATTTTTCAATAATTGTAAACGTATAAGTTCAGTAATTCACCATGAATATATTCAACTATCAGTGTTTTTGTAACGAAGATATTACAACATGAACTGCGAAATCTCTTTTCACAGACTGTTGAGGTTTGAGGGTCAACAAGCTTTACTCTTTCGGGTACCGATTACCTCAAAACTCCGATAGCTATAATTAGCCCAGGTTAGGGGACTTATATAAAAAAATCTCAACAAAATGCAGAAGTCTGTTAGTCTGAGAGGAAAAGGGAATGAAATCTCTAATTTCTAGTTCTGTTAGTCTTGGAGCTCTCAGTCTGCGCCAAAGTCCTGATAGAAATATGGCCAGTGAATTATGATTGTTTAGAACATTCCAGTTTAATATCACGGGAAATTGATATTCCGGCTTCTTGGTTGTGAAAAATTATAGAGTATATTGCTATACTATGTAAAGTGTGTATACTGTCGCTGATTTGTGATCACAATCGGAAACAGAAGTAAAAGGTAAATTACAGTAATAGTTTTCTATTAAATGGGAAAAGGAAAACCTGCATTTATTTTAACATTTTTTGCTTAAAATTTCTATTCCTCTTCATACCATTCCCCCTCAACATTGGATACAGAAATAGTGAACGTATTTAGAATTTGATTGTTGATTCCAGTATATTTCAAGCATCACTTCTTGTAAATAGGCCTGTGTGATATGTGGATATATAACTGTCGTCGATATTTATATTATCATATATCAACACACGATATCGCAAATATATGGACATTGTCTAAATTTTCGATATCGATATTCGGGGGGCGAGGTATAGTGGGCCCCCAGAGACTTGGGATGGATGAAGATATAAAACTTACTTTTTACAATGTATTCTAATGATAATTTCTATATTACCACAAATTGCAATGTAAAAATATCCACTTGCAAATTTGCAATATTATATAGTGTAATTTCTTAGCCGCCAGAACTTTCCTTTCCCTGAACAAATAAACAAAGAAAGCACGTGCCAAACAAAGTGCTTCGAAATTTGAACTAGAATTTATCATAAGAAGGTTTTTTGTTTTTCTCCCTTGGAGATTTCCATCCATTTTGGCCTTTGTGGCCGCTCATTGACAAGACGTGCATAGAAGACCGCTATATGCAGACATGCTCTTAGGCGGATTCAGACATTTTGAAAAGGAATCGACTTATTATTATTATTATTAATAATAATAATAATAATAATAATATTATAGCAATGGTGTTTACAACCAGGGGCCCATCTCTATTTTGCATGGGAGGGCCGCAAGTCTGCTACGCCAGTTGTGTCCCTTATTGTGTATTTGTCTGTTTTTTCGTTTCGTGTAGATGTTTGTTTTAGTCCTCTTAGGCTTTTATATTAAAACTTTACATTATGTAACCTTTTTCTTTTTTATGAGATTATTTTTTGAGGGGAGGATAGAAATGCTTTCCTCTGATATCTTTTTCTTGCTATTCATCTTGTTTGAACTGCTTAAGTAAGATCATTTTGTAACTTTTTATGTCGTCCCATTCCGTCACGATAGTAAAATTTGTTTTAACAATTTGTTTTATTCTCTTATTTGCAGTTTGCCACACTGATATATTTCTAACAAAATTGAGGTTTGTTTCGACGCCTTTCGAATCCTCTACCAACTCAACCGTTGAACTTTTTAGGTTGCCTGCTATTGCAGGAAAAGGAGAATTGCAGGTGGTAATGCACTTTTGGAGTCGTGTAAACATTGTGTTTCCCAGAACAATTAGTCTACTTTCTTTTTAGATTTAATTTTCATATATTTTTGTATGGTGCATCGTACTTATACGTATAGTGATTTTCGGTACTCAAAACTGATTTAGTTATGTGTAATATCTCAAAAGGTTCATTTGAAAACGAATACAGAGAAGCACCGATTATCCGACTTAACGTGGGCCTGACTAATCTAGGATAATCTGGGCCCGGATAATAGAGACTTTCTGCAAAAGAAAGGACAAACTGTACTTAAAGTAAAAACGTGAAGTAAAGTGTAATTCGCATGCCTATATAAATTCCTGCACAGGGGGTTCAATTGCTCTTCCCTAAATTCAAAGTAAACCAATAAAAACAGAGAATGTGAAAACTCGCAATACATCATTTTTTATTATTATGTTCCATTACTAGACAAGGTGCACGTATGAAGGGATAAATACAAGAGAGGGAATAACGGAAGCTTTCCAATACGACAGCCAGAGGGGCTTCATATTCATGCGTATTATCTCTTTATGCTAGTGATCTCTGTGCCGGGCGCTCAAATATTTTCCATTTCTTTCGAACTTTAATATTTCTTTCAAAAATATACCAAATGCCTCGCCTCGGCTTCTGCTTGTAGAGTACAATGTGCGACACTTAAAACGCAAGTTGTTCACTCCACCATTTCTTAAAAAGGTTTATGGAGCATCTCGGTTAAAGCGGAACTTTGTTAGTGGGACTCGGATAATCATGGCTCTACTCTACCTTATCTAAACGGAAGTTCCTTCATTTATACAACCGTCATTATTTTGTTGCCTAAAATAAACTTCTAGTGTGTTGTTCATTTCGTTGCTAGATTTAATTTCGTGTGATATAATTCTCCTCTCTCGAACAGTATTCTTTCTATTCCATGATATGCGTGAACGGTTACAATTTGAAATCTGAACTTTATCCTTTCCGAAAATCCCTCAAGTTCCAATTTGTTAGGGTTAAAACACATTCTTGTCTTCAAAAAATATTAGGCGTTTCCCTAATCAGTGTTTTGATCCGCTTTATGCTGTAGGTTAAACTATAACTTAACTGTCTGTTGCAGAGAGTTAAACTAAAAAACTCTCTTATGTTTAGAAATATTCTGTGGAATAAAAACAGTGATACATACAGGATGTTACAAAATAACACCGACAACGTTTGGGAGGTGATTGGTGAGCCAAGACAAGACCAAATGCATTGACCAACCTGGATGCAGAAATATTTCCTTCCGGAGTTATAGGCTGACGAAAACATGAAAAAAATAACTTTAAATGTCCATAGCTCCAAAACTATGGGACCTACCGTAGTCGGGTAAACACTTCACATAGGAACTAGGATGTGCCCTATCCAAATATTCACGTGTTAGAATTCTGCGGTAGCTCCGCAACAACTTTTATAGAGGTAGTTGTTGAGTACTTTAAATCCCATGCCTGCAGCCAAATTCCCACTCTAGAAATTGTTGCTCGAGTACCGTGGGATTTTGAGACATGTATTTTGGATAGCGCAGATAATAGTTCATAAATACAGTCTTGACCCGACTACGGTAAGCCTCATAGTTTAGGAGCTATGGACCTTTAAAGTTCATTTTTCATGTTTCGGAGCCTAGAACTCCGAAAGGTAGCATTTCGGCACTCTGGTTGGTCCATACATCTTGTCTTATCTTGGTGTCAGGAATCACCTCCCTAAATTTGTCGGTTTTGTTTTGAAACACCATGTATAATGAATGTCTTATTGTAATCATTATCTTTAAAACTATGCAATCATAAATACGTAATTATAAATAAACTTTCTAACAATTCCGTTATATTTTAAGGCTGTGAAATTAACAACTCATCATCATTCCGAAGTGGTTAGTTTTCGAATCATTCTAGAATTAAAGGTGAGAATAAATTGTTTGTCATAACAGTAAAAGTAGTATTACATCATTATGATTAGATTTCGTGAGTAAATAAACTCTCGAAAGAAATTATTCGCTGAATATGAAATATTCGTCCTTTTCCATACTGAAATTTATACTAGTTTTGAATTAGGTAGAATATTCCGAATTTTAATCAAATTTCATACTCTCAAAATACGTCTAATGTAGTAGGGATATATTATATATCTGTATGTCTAATTACCTAAAACATAAAACCAAAGTCTTAGTGACATTTCCAGTATTGAACCCACGATGGGAGTGTACCATTGTTGAGGGATCAACATGAATTTCTCAATAAAATGTTCCATGTTTCCAGATGTGAAATGAAAGCTAGTGATTTTTATTTACTGGTTCACTTGTTCGTAACTTCTTCTCACCTAATCGCCGGCAAACTGCAGCTATGAATTTTCTTTTCGGGTTTTGATTTAAATTTTCATCGCTAGTTTCATTACTGAATAGGCATTCCTTCCTATTTTTCTTCCCATGTTGTAAAAAAATGTATATGGACACATTTGATAATTGTGTCACCCCTTCAAATGACTAAAATGATGCAACACCAGTCCACAGGTGGTAAAAAGTGTTGAAAGCTAAGAAACGTAGGTGCATTGAACTCACTGCTTCACATGCAAGGTAATGTAAATGCCTATAGTACTTCTCTTCTAGATAGTAAAATGTACTATACGCTATTAATATAAGAGGAGTAAAGCATAAACAAGATCATTATTAAACATTAATTCACTTACTCCGTTTTAGAGAATATGGTTACAGAAGATGTTATTTGTAGTATGTTTGCTGAAATACAATGATATATCTAATGTGAAAGTGAATGTAGCGTCCCAACATTATCTTGTAAGAAAAGGACATTATTGTGATTACTTAAATTAGCATTTTTTAAATAAATTAACGAGCACATTCAACAATATGCTACATTGAACGTCATCCAAAATTCTCACCCTTTAAAATTAAAAGTGTTATGATATAACTTTATGTAGTTCTTACCATTTTATGAATTGCATTTACAGTCAAGTTTGGTAGCTGAAGACTCTTATACTTTTTAAGTTTAAACACGTTTTTACTGTTCATATTCACTACATCTGATAGAAAATCCATGTAAACTTCATTCGTTGTTGTATCTAGCTTCCCAAATGTGCTGAAATATAAAAGAAACGTAGATGCGAAACATTATCCTAAGTTATGTACTACTACATTATTCTTGTAAGTATGATAATCAATTATAGGCGCAATAGAAGGAAAAATGCTTCCTAACCGAAAAATGGATTTAAAATATCTCAAAAGTATAGGATGACTCGTATGAAATATCAGAAAATAAAATATCTGCAGAACATAGAAAAATACTTTATTAGCTTGTAACTTCATAAATCTATATACGAAGGTCGCAACGTTTATTTGAGGTTTTACCCTACACATGCATATCACGCTAAACTTGGAAAATTTCAAATATGTTCACAGGCTACTCAACATGAACTTGAAAATTTTTTGGGTTGTTTTCTTTGTTCTTCCTTGCAGATCTAGAATTGTACTCAGTCTTTGGTTATACGCTTGTAACGTTATCAGAAACTACAGGAAAGTATATCAAGTCCACCGAGATATTTTACTGCGAGTATAATATATATTGTATCACCTTGTTCTTAAATAATTATACTGTTTAGAGTACCTCATTGTTTCGACTCTGGTATGACATACCTTATTGTTCCAACATGGATTGATGTGTGGTATGAAAAATTGTTTGAACATCTCAAAGTAACTGACAGTACAAAACATGTGGTATGCATATTTCACTTTAAATAGTAGTTAATATAATTCAGCCGGATTACAGTGAACGATCGAAAAAAAGACAGAGTGCATATTACCGAAAGTTCTCTTTTTATGACTTCCAAACATATCACTCTATTTACAGACTGTGCCCCTTGAAGTTTTAAATGTGCATGAAGTAATGGGCATAAACAAATAAGATAATCAGTGAGGATACGTGAGAATCCATTGTAAGAAATTTAGGTTGATCCTAACACTTGACGTTAACGTAAAATATATCGATTAGAGCCGTATTCTATTAGTTAAGAATATACAGACTTCTTAGAAGACTTAACACAAGTATCGTAAGTACTTTAGTGTTACACAATTTGTAAAATCTTACTTATTTTCATTTTGCTCTACGTTTAGTTATTGTATGTTACGGACGCATGGATAGACAAGTTAAGTCTGTGAAGAAAAGATATGAGCGAATTAGAAAAGTTTTGCTTGTTACCAATTATTGTAAAATTCCTCAACAGAGAGCTAATAGATATTTATTCTGAAAGGAGTCATATATATAAAGGCAGCCCTTTCTGCGCCTTTAATAGCTAACGCATCTGGTGCACGTATTGCTGAGTTTGGTTCTTGCTGGAACTACAGTGGTTCAATTGAGGAGCTCAGCACAATTGTGGTCTAACCCTCTCTGCCACGAATGTCTGCATTTAGGTGCCATCTGTTCACATGAAAGTCTATCTAGGCATGGCATTGGTTAGAGCACAATGTGATAATTTTCATGTGTACACGTTTTGTGATTTTTTACCCTGAGTAAATTGTATAAGTACTGAGTGCAACAGTCGTCTAACCCAATCCAGCCAAACTGGAGAGATAAAATGGTCACATTTCAAACAAACAGTATGGCGGACTCTAGACAGTCTGTGGACATAGGAACTCCCAATGTTGAAGTTGGTATGTCTAAAGAGGAACAAAATCGTAGCAAAACGAGAAAACGGAATGTACTACAATGGTCGAAGAATGTAAAGATAAATAAAAGAAAGAGTAGATAGGAATATACAAGTAGCACAGGAAATAACATATCTGCCCGTCAATCTGATCTCCTAAACCGCTGTCTGAAAAAATGTTACGAAAGTATTGGTAAAAGTGCTCGTAAAATATTGTTTCAAAACGTTTGACTTTAATCTGCAAAATATCCTCATAAATGGCTATTAAAATTAAGTTTGTGAAGAAAAGGTATGGTATGGAAAAGGTAACAACAGGCGTCAGTATACACCTGAGTATTTTGTACCTGTTGATGGCAGTGATAAAAAATGTGAGCAAGGAGGCATTGTTTTCTTTGTTAGCCATTAGTAACAATAGACTTTCTCGTACTGTGAAGATGAAACAAACTGAAGGTCAAAATACAGCCAGCGGGTGGTAATGACAAACAAGGTTTGCAGTGCCAAATCTGCCTGCACAAAAGTAAAGCTGAAAAGGTTTACCATGAGCTGAAAAGCGATATTGAGGAATTAAAGAAAGATGGTGGCAATATGAAAGTGATTGCATTTGACATGCATCAGGCATTGCCAACACCACATATTCACACTGCGGAAGTGTTTTATAAACGACAGTGGTAGACATACAACTTATGTGTACATGATGCCACTACCAATGATATTTATACGTTTGTTTGACCAGAAAACATCGCAGGTCGTGGGATAGATGAAGTAATATCGTGTCTACTTAAATATACACAATTTAATGAAACCCTACATAATGTAGGCAGACAAATCATGTATTCTGGCAATTGCTTCGGACAGAATAAACACATTTTGTTAGTGGCATTTTGGTTACAGCTTATATATAAACAATGTGTCAAATCAGTTGAACATAAATATCTTGTTTCCTTCCACAGCAACCTTCCTTGCGACAGGGACGTAAGTCTTATTAAAATCAAAAGCGTCTACAGAAGTACGTGTTTACACTAAGTTACTAGGCTGATGTTAGAAAACAATGAAAAACATCATGGGCACAATTTTATGTTACGGAAATGCAGCAGAGTGATTTTGTTAAAACAAAACCTTACTTTGCTTAAGTGTGTAAAAGCTTTTTTGAAAGCAAGCACCCTGTTCAGTTTTCTCGCGTTGCAGTGTTAAAAGTAAGATGTGAGCACCCATGGAAATATTTTGTTAAACACTCATATAGTTATGTAGAGGACTATAGTGTGATAAATGTGGCTAAGGGTAAAGGTTCACAGTGAGAAATACACTCTCGAATTGCTTGCGATGGGTCTGTCTCAAAAGTACGAGAGCCAAAAACCAATAAAATCTAGCAAATTGCAAGATATTAATGCTCTACTGCAATACTTTCCACCAATGCATCACACTTTCTATGAGAACTTGACATCTAACAACTCACATGATTCTAGAGATGAGGAAGAGGCCATATTCGAGTTTCACGACTACGTCTAAAACAAAATATTGTGTAACAGTGTAAAATCTAGCAGATCTGTGTGTACGAAAGGTATTGATTTTGGAACTAATCTCAAATTGATTTTATGTTTGCTTTAGGTGCAATATAGCATTTTTCTAATGTTTCTATGAGTGGTACTTATACTGAGGCATTAGTACTTATAAAACAATGATTAAATAACACGACTAGAACATTGTTGTCAAAATAGGACAAAACTCCTGTAAAAATGTGAAGTTCGCTGTGTTATCACTAATATTCAGTAGTAGTAGAAGTAAACGAGTTATTATTATATGCACCCTGTGTTTTGGGAGTAGATGTCCCGTATTTTTCCTATATTTTCACGTGAAATACGGGACAGACGGTACCCTACAAACATGTTATTCATACTATTTTTTACAATATGATTGCAAGCTATTCACAACTTTCATAGAGATATGCGGAGATAAGTGCAATAGTTCAGAGTTTGGAGCCGTTTCTGAACGTAACTTCCTTTTGCATCCGGCTCAGAATGTGACTTTCCTTCGGGACTACCATTGGATGTGACTTCTCTCTGAAACCGCCTCTGGATGTGGCTTTCCTACTCCTCAGTAACATAAAGGACGAGACTATCAAATGGAATCAAATAAAATATAAAATGACTGTAATATTGTTTAAAATAAGTATTAATTATATACGTTAAAAAGAAGAAGAAATTAATATTTAAAATACCTGTATATTTATAAATTAAAATTATATTGGATTGTGTAAATTTAAGAAAAACGTGGTTACAGTTAAGACGATGAGGCAACAGCTCGAGTCTTCCTAGCCTCGTGCTCCGTTAGGCATCGGAATTTCAGTTGTGACCTGTCGCTGCTTCTGTTTAGTGTTGCTGCGAGTTTTAGTCTAACTGTTAGGAGCAGAATAGAGTTTTACTGAAGATCCTTGTCGCTTTTGCTAGTTCGCTGTTAGTTTTCAATTCCGTATTTGTTTTCTTCCTTGTGTTCGTTAAATGTTGGGCAAAGATCGAGAAGGAAAAAGGAGGGTGAGCAGATTGTGGGTTTTTTAAAGGTACGAACAGACTTGATTAACTTATTATTCTATCCTTTCCGTGTCTTGTGATATCTACCCTTTGTGTTTGGTCGAGTTTTCGACTCGATTGGGTTGATCAGTCGAAGTTTCTTACGTTGATTGATGCTAGTTAGGCCCATTGTTCCTTATTGAAATAAAAGTAAATTCAAATTCAAAATTGATATTAAAGATGACAAAGATTTGTGAGTGATAACTTGACTTAATCAAAAATTGTTTAATGAAAGGCAGGTAAGTCTTGTTGAAGGAATATACTCTCTCTCTCTCTACGTATATATATATATATATATATATATATATATATATATATATATATATATATATATATATGAAATATTTACGTATACAATTGTCTAGTCTCTTTGTTGTTAGTGAGGAATTTATTAATTTTAAAGAATTGATAATAGTTGAAAAAATAACTTTGATTGTCATACCAAATTTGTAGAAACTGGTCAAACTGAGGCATTTGGAATAATTAACTGCAGCTATCTTGCATTTCGAATAATTATCTAATTTGGAATAAAGAACTACTAAATGAATTTAGCGCTTCCATGTGGATTTTTCCGAACATCTGGTCTCTTCGCCTCAATTTCGCCGAGTCTTCCGAATCCTTCATTCCTTTATATTCTACACCGGAAATCATTTTATGGATTCTTACCTGATATCTTTGATACTTATGAATGGTGCCATTCACCAACACTTCTAATATGTTACTACCTAGAAATCTCACAAAAACAGTTTTTCGCAAATTTAGGTAATTAACTAGTAGGATAAGAAGTGTTAATGGTTACATTAATGTATCTTTAAAGAATTTAAAGTTTCGATACCACTAAGGCAAAGTGTTACAGCTATATTTAGGAAAGCTTATGATATTCCATACTCCATACGGGAATAGTTTAAAACAGAATTGGATAAATTCTGTAAGGGATGTGTTATAAACAATATCTCTCAAGCTGATTAGGCTACTCCCATTGTTATTGTTAGGAAAAAGAATGGTACGCTTAGAGTTTGTTTGGATTTTAAGCGAAACTAAATTTGGTACCTGAGAAAGTTAGTTACCTTCTTCCAAAAATAGAAGATTTGCTCTATAAATTAACACATGCAAAATACTTTTACTGTCAGATTTGAGACAAGCATATCTACAACTGGAAAAGCATGAAGAATCACAAAACTACTTAGAGTTTAACACACCTTAGGGTCTATACTTACAGCATAGGCTACTCTTCGACCTTAGTTGTTCAGTACAAATTTTTTCAGAAATTTGTCGATGCCGTGCTACAGGTTATGGATGGAGAAGCTTGTTATTTAGATGATGTGCTTACTTGGGGAGTTGCTGTTTACGAGTGTTACCAGAGAACAGTACGCGTGCTAAATCAATTCAAAAGTTTTAACATACGGTTGAATAAAGAAACGAGCATTTTCTTCCCGGAATGTATAACCTATCTAGGATACGACATTTCTCAACAGGGTATACTTCCAGCAAAGAATAAAGTACAACCTATATTAGGCACACCCTCTCCAATAAATGTAGCACAGTTGCAGTCATTTCTAGGTATGCTAAATATTTATCATCGGCACTTACCTGCTTTATCATGAAACATTCCCGTGTTATATACATTGTTAGAGAAAGGTGTAAAATGGGAATAGACAAGTAAACTAGAGGAGGAATTTCTTGCTTCAAAAAACATTCTACAAAATGCGAAACATTTGAATCCCTTTGATGAAAAGGCTAAGGTAGTACTTATGTCGGATGCACCTCCAGTTGGGTTAGGTGCGGTATTATACAATGACATAGATGGGGAGGTAAAAAAATAGCTTGTGCATCGGCTTCTTTATCAGAATCGAAAATGATCAATTATGAATTATCAATTTGAAAAAGATGCTTTAGCTATGATCGTCGGTGTTCGTAAATTTCATACGTTCTTATTTATTAGGATCTTTGAAATATTGACGGATTCCCAGCCTGTTAAATGGATTTTCGGATGGAAAGCTCTTCCTGATAGAGCTTTTTTACGTATGCAAACTGTTACTTATTCTGTATAATTATGACTATGATACCGTTATAGCAAGTGAGTAAAAGTTCCTGATTTTTTAAAATCTAGATTTTCTTTAAGTATACCTATGGAAGACGAGTTAATAGCTCCTTACTACATAAGTGAGATTTCTACTAGCATATTAATAAGAAGGCGATACAGGAAGAGTTCCAAAAAGGTTACACCGTGAGCATTTAGGAACTTATGGTACAGTAACATTGGCAAATAGAGAAGTATGGTGTCCTGATGTGAAGAAAGAACTATGTACGTATTTCCAAAACTGTGAAGTTTGTTCTACAGTGGCTAATAACGCATCTAGAAATAATTTTTCCTCGTGGCCCAAGACGGAAAGAGGGTTCGAGAAGAATTCATGTGAATCATTGCCAAATATTTGGATTCCTCTTCCTGCTCATGGTAGATTCGTTTTCACACCGGATTAAAGTTTGGAAGGAGTAGATACCTCGAACACTCGCAAAACATTGTCTTGATTAGAAGAATTATTTGCATTTGTGGGATTACCTGAAACCATAGTGACGGATAATTGTCCTCCTTTAAAGGTGGCGAATTTCAAGATTATTGTCTGAAAAGGTGCAATTAATTAGTTTCTACACCACCTAACTCGCCAGCAAGTAATGGTAGTGCGGAAGGAGCTGTGCAAACTTTTGAAAGAGAGATATGTACAAAACGGATACAAGGTTACTATCCATAGTATAGTTAGTTGGATAAATGAAATTAATTACGCTCTTCTTCATTCTCCAACTAAGGTTAACAACGCTTCTCCAGCTTCAATAATTATTTCGTTTAAGACCCTGACATGGTACAATATTTCATTACCATAAACCAGATTTACAGAGGGGATGACTATATGGGTGAGAAATTATACTAGTACCGTGAAACATACCTGTAAATTGAGCGCTCCACTGCGGAATTAACGCGTCTGACCAATTCCTTCCTAAAATTGGTTGAAACGCATCATTCTGCGCTACCATTATTAATAATTCTTCAACGTGACCTAAGTGTTGAACCCTAACAACACATTTATTTACTGTTTTAATAGGCGAGCCGTCAGCATTATTAAGACGCCCTTGAAACGGTTCTATCAATCTTCGGCTAAATACAGATGAAATGTGACCAATATCTGAAACAGCTACCCCTGTATCTATCAGACATTTTATTTTCCGCTCATCACAATTTAAAGTAATATATAATGGTTCTTTGGACATTGTAACAATCAAACTTTTAAGTCAATTGGAAAGTTGCTGAATCCTACCGACTTCGCGAGTTGTTATTTTCTATTTTTTATTCACACTTATACTAGTATCGGTTACAATTAAATTCAGATAATTAGTCTAGATTATTTAATATAATCATATTTCAAACTGCTCAAAACTAATATTTTAAGCACACATTCGTCAGAATCAAAATTGTGTTCTTTCTCTTTTTAGAACTCTCGGCATGTGTTTAAATTTAAGCTGTTTTCGCCAACCTCACCACAAAACTGCCAACATCTGGGATAGACTATTTTAATACGCTAACATCTGAGAGGTGCAATACTTCGGTGCAAAACTGGTCTAACCCGACATACAGAGGTATCAGGAATCATTCTGCATCTATTTTAGTACCTTATTGAACGAAAAAAAAATGCTTCTCACATGATAAATGGACTACTTGTTAACAACCTGATCAAATAAACAAAAGGTTTCTTTTTACCATGAAAAATTAGACTTTCTCAACTTTAGGGTTAATTTTCTCAAAACTAACAAAGTTTGGGTTAGACCACTGTTACGCTGATCTTCTCACTTGTACATTAAAATAGGAACCCAGGTCTGTTGTAGTCTCTGTGGTAATATATTAGGATTTATTTTTAAAACAACATAAATATCTACAATAAAAATAATGATTTCTTAATTATATTTATCTTAAAATAATACCAGAGTATTTGAATTTACCATCTATTAACTAGAAAAAGGAATAATATAAATTACCATGAGTAACGAAAGTTCAAGTTAAATTAGGCCCTTAAACATTTAAGCAAGTCTTCGATAAATCTTGCCAACTATCTGATTCCACTTCCATCTACAACACTAGTACAATGAGCATAGACGTAACAGGATTTCTTGGCATAGAGTAAATGACTTAGACGCCTAAATTTTGGTAACGAGTTCTCTGGTCCAAGCCAAATTTTTAAGCGTACAGAAACTGACCTCTCTTAAATTTTGGAAACTGCTAAATATAGAAAATTGCTGTGGGAATATAGGACCGGAGTATGTGTATCTTTAAGTTTGGGTATTCGATCTTGTTCCCTTTAAAGTGTAAAACAAATTGTCAAGAATTAACCTTTCGTATTTTGTTTTTTATCCATTTTGTCATTTTCAATGATGTTCTATTATCTCATATGGTTATATGGGTACAATTTAGTAATCTATTATCTTTCATAAGACATGGATAAATTTTTGTCCCCCCTTTACCTTTTGGCAGGAGTAGATATGACTGCCTCTTTAGGAATTGTTAGAGACAAAACTTGATAAATATTCAATAGGATTCTTATATATATATATATATATATATATATATATATATATATATATATATATATATATATATATATATATATATATATATATATATATATGTATGCAAATTTGTGTGGCTTTGCTTGCCTCCTCCTAGGTGTAAAAATTTATCTAAATATTTATATTGACATGTGGTCGGATATTGATCTAATTTATCATAGATAATGACCTGCTACTACATATGAATATATTTTCAGTACAGGTAAATTCTCCTTCCATAGGAAATAGGTACGTTGATACCCTTCTTCTAAATTTTGGGAGGGGTACACTGGCTCAATATTAAAGTTTAGAACTACGAAAAACAAAGTTTGGTAAGTTTTGTGTGTACAGTTTATTACCCTCTAAATGTAACAAAATTATTTAAAAGTTCAAACTTTGGAGGTTTTCACCTATTATATCCTCTTTGATGAGGCTTCATTATGAAATTTAAAACAACAAGAAATATGCATTACATTTTATATTCTAGTGGATGTTTTGATCACTGTTTCGAAACGTCTTTTCAGTTTGAAAAAAATTAAATATCGATATATTTAGAATCAGTAAGTGTGTTTGCACTAACTTCTTACAAAATAGTATAGACAAAATATGTCAACAGATATTCCTAGGGAAGTTAACAAGTACGCATCCTCCGAATGAATCCACAGTTTAGTTGTTTGATAGACTAGTAAATAACTATTGGAAAAGTATAAATTTAAGTAATAGAAAATGTGAAGATCCACTATTAGTTGTTGCAAATAAAAACTGCACAGTCTTATATGGATGTTAAAGTTATCCAGAAATACTACTCATTTTCGAACAAAAAACGCAAATTTCCTTATGTTCAGTAAACGAATTATACAAGTATGACCAAGTGAAAAGACGAATGAAAATGGATTCAGAAGGTTCTAACACAATTCCAGGCACTCTGAAGTTGTCGATCAGAGTGTAGTTTCATCTAACAAAATAAATTAAATGTACCACATTTAAAAAGCTAAGATCCGTTTAATATACACAACTTCTTTATTTTGAGATTCTCACGTATAGAGGAATACCGCCTGCGTCTTTTAAGGAAATATCTGGAAACGAGAACATAACCTTAAAGAATGTTCCAGTTGCAATAGGTTGGGTCCAATTCTAACTGAACGCAAAGAACCTCTTTCAGCACCTGTTGTGATCTCATCATAATTCTTTGGAACCGATATAATATCGATTAGGTAGACATTTATATGTCTAAAGTATGGTGAAACTTACTCAAGTAATGTATTTCTCAATCCTTACCGTTCTTCACATAGTTGATATTTCATCCTAAAATAAATTATTAATAAGAGATAAAATCTTACTCTGTTATAGCTTCCGCCAGTCTACGTCGATCTACATAATCTTCTGAGCACATAAACAAAGCAGGTAATGGCACAGCCCAATCTACAAAGTTCTTCTCGATGGTGACTACTGTCGGATTGTCTTTGAATTTCCTCCAGTTCCGAAAAATCATCCACACAGTGAACAAAAAAAAGATAGAAAGAAGTACTATCCAGGAAAGCCTTTAAAATATTAAAGATAAATATATTAATTTTCTTGTTAGGTGATAGGAATGGTTTCTTTATAGTTAATTAATATAGTACAAACCAACGGCATGCAATATTATGCAAAGCTATTAGTTTTTGCATTATGTTAGTAACGACATATTTATTGATGTTACTTAATATTATATAGGAAAAAGTTTCTCGTAAGTATTTTTCCTTAAATGCTACTAACAATTATTATTATTATTATTATTATTATTATTATTATTATTATTATTATTATTATTATTATTATTATTATTATTGAATTTGTAGCTAAAATATATATCTTAATAATCATGCTTGTTGTCCTTTATGGTTGGGAAACACGATCGTTTACTTTGAGGGAAGAATGTAGACTGAAAATATTTGAAAACACGATTACCAGACATCCTTAGGGTCATCAAATCTAGAAGGCACAAGTGCGCAAGTCATGTAGGCAGGATGGAAGCTTTCAAAGTCTTAACTGGAACACCAATCGAAAAGCGATCATTAGAATGACCTAGGCACAGATGGTAGGAAAATATTTAAATGGGTCCCGGAGAAATAGGAATAAAACTAGAAACTGGATGCAGTTCCTGAGGGTAGGAGTTAGTGGAGAGCTTTTGTGAACGAGGCATTGAACCTCCAGGTTCCATAGGCCATAAAGTTAGTCAGTTTATTATTATTATTATTATTATTATTATTATTATTATTATTATTATTATTATTATTATTATTATTATTATTATTACTATTATTACTATTATTATTATTATTACTATTATTATTATTATTATTATTATTATTAAATAATACTAGTCAACAAGATTTTGGCACAGAAATGAAAATACCTCACTCTAATAGAACTTTCCACGTGGAATTCGAATATGGAATCAGTTTTCTCCATCACCCTCAATTTCCCCCTGACAGAGAGATTATCGGAAAGTTTCCCCTCAAATTTCCTTTTTTTTTTTTTTTTTTTACAATTTTTGTACCTGTAGCTCCGGTACCCTTAGGTACACAAACACACAGATTGTATTTTGTGTTAGCTTGATTTATACTTAGTAAACCCTCTAAGTTTCATAAGAATCGCACTATTCTTTCTAGAGAAATAAACATATTTATATAAAAATATGCTATGTGTATTGTTCATTTTACTATATTCATTAGTGCAGGTAAAATCACATATGACTTCCACGAAAATTACAATATAAGCACGGCTTATACATCATTGGACTTTCAATGAAGCATATTTTCAATGATGTTTACACCATGTCGTCATTTTTGTATGAGGGAATTTCTAGAGGGATTTTGTGGGAAATTACTTCCAAAATGCAGTTTATAAGATTTTTTGTCTTAACTTGCTATTTGTATATAGTAATACAGAAACAGTTACTGCACTAAAACATAGTTTTATATATACTTAATAAATAATGTTAATTTCATGTGAATCGCATTATTCTGCCTAGAGATATAAACTATTGTGTCTATTTATAGGTGATAAAGAACATACTATGCAAGACTTTTACCAAACACAAAAACCTAACGTTGACGTATTATTGTCGGCACATAGATGGATACTCAAATACAAGCAGAATTACACGCATGCTTTCTATGGAAAATAAGTCGCTTTTTAATATTTTGGTCTGGCAACAATGCATAAAAAATTGATGACTCACGTAGTCTGATGACTGTTCGTAGCGTTGAGTGATGGTCCAAGCTGAACGGGTTTCAGATGTGGCCGCGTGTAAGTTGCAGTGTTTGTGCATTGTGGAGTTCGAATAGATTGTGTTGTGTGGGGATGCACTTATTTGGATTACGTTTGTGCTGCTTCATGATTCGTGTGTATGTGTGTGTGATACCTTACAGGATACACGGTGCCGAGGAAAATTGTAAATCATTCCTACAATTTCTGTTATGTATGTGGGGAGCTGACATTTAAATCGCAACGTCGATGTTTTACTCCACTTGTGATGAAGTGTTATCAGTTATATTTTGGTTGTTGTGTAGGAGACCAAGAAAAGAATTGAGCTCCTCACTACATTTGTTGTACTTGCGTGAAACGTCTGACTGGGTAGGCAAATGGTGAACGAAACATGAACGTCGCAGTACCGATGATCTGGAGGGAACCAAAAGATCATTCTTCAGACTGCTACTTTTGTACGACACAGATAAAAGGAATAACCAGCAAATCTAGGCACACAGCACAGTAGCCTAATTTGCCATCAACAATTAGGCCAGTTCCACACAGTGCAGTATTTCCTGTACCAGTACGTCCTGTTCATCTTACGGTAAATGAGGATTACGTACTTGAGGCAACTACTGAAGTTCCAAATGAAGATGATCCTACTTATGTAGGAAGCACAGCTACATTGGATCCCCATCTGATAACTCAGGGTGAACTAAAAGACTTCGTACGGGATTTAAAACTCTCCAAGATACTGGCAGAACGTCTTGCTTCTAGACTTAGAAGCAAGAATCTGCTCCATCGTGACACTAAAGTGTGTATTTTTCGAAACCGTGATACAGAGTTTCAAAACTACTATTCTCGACAAAACGATTTAGTGTATTGTAATAATATATGTGTTGTGATGGATACTCTCGGACATGCACATATACGTACAGAGTGGAGATTGTTTATTGACTCTCCAAAACTAGTTTGAAGGCTGTCCTTTTGCGCAATGGCAACAAATTTTCTTCAGTGCCTTTCGCTTATGCAACTAATACGAAGAATACCTATGAAAACATCTAAATAGTGTTTAAAAAATTCAGTATGAGAAATACAAGTGGACCGTTTGCTGTGATTTAAAAGTTATTTCTTTGTTAATGGGTTTGCAGTATAGTTATATGAAATATTGTTGTTTCCTCTGCGAATGAGACAGCAGGAACAAAGCAGAACATTACACCAAGAAGTAATGTCCACAGCGTGTATTAACTCCTGGACAAAAAATGTTTTTATTCCCTACTGATGACCGAGATAAGATTACCGTGAAATTGTGAGTGATTTCCTGCAGTCATTCAAAGAAATGGGTTGCAACATGTCGCTTAAAGTTCACTTTCTACACTCCCACCTGGATTTCTTTCCTGAAAACCTCGGTGCTCTTAGTGATGAGCATGGGAAACGTTTTCATCAGGACATTCCCTCCATGGAGAAGAGATAACAAGGACAGTGGAGTTCACAAATTCTAGCTGATTACTGTTGGACATTCGAAAGAGATGTTCCAGAAGCCAAACACAGAAGACAGTCGACAACTAAAACATTTTAATTAAGGTAAGTATGTGTTCATTTATTAAGAAGATACCGTCGACAACTAAAACATTTTAGTTAAGGTAAGTAAGTGTTCATTTATTAAGAAGATACCAATCACTTCTTTTGTATTATTTATTAAGTAAACATAAAATTGTGACACAGTGTATACACCATTAAAAATGTTTTTTTGGAAGTCCAATGAGGTATAAACCGTGCTTATATTGTAATTTTCGTGGGTTACATGTGATTTTATCTGCACTAATTAATATGATAAATTAAACAGTACGTATAGCATATTTTTATATAAATATGTTTATTCCTCTCTAAAGAATAATACGATTCTTAAGAAACTTAGAGGGTTTACTAAGCATAAATCAGTCTAACATACAATGTAATTTGTGTGTTTATATACCTAAGGGTACTCGAGCTAAAGGTATGAAAATGGTTTAAAGAAAGGGAAATTTGAGGGGAAATTTCCCGAAAATCTTTCTGTCACGGGAAAACTGAGAGTGATGGAGAAAACCTTCTTACAGATTCGAATTTACGTGAAAAGTTTTATTAGAATCAGGTATATTCTTTCGTGTGCCAGAGAGAAAGTATTCTTTTGTTAACTAGTGTAATTGTTCAATTTCACGAGAGCAATTTTTGAGTGTCAAATATTTGAAATACATAGTCATGTGACAAAGTAACTAAGTAACATTTTTGGAATATGGACCTTGGAGGTACAATACCACATTCTTGAAAGCTCTCCATTAAACACATCACGAGTACTTCCTTTCAAGGATAAAAAATTCTCAGAATAAGAATTTTCATAAATACATTATCATAAATATAAATTTAAATTTGAATCATTCCCCAGCAGATTTCGAGTCAGAAACAGTTTAAATTCCTCTTCGTCTCTATTCAATTAAGTTTCAGTAACTCAGTTTACGCTTCCTTTAAGTTCAAATCCAATTCACGTTTTAAACAATCGCTGCCATAGCATTGACCTAGAGTATAACATTAAAATATAAGCATATGAATGACAAATGAAACGTTTCGATAACCAAAGTTCTAAGAATGAACGTAGATATTTTATATCGGTTGTCAGAATCATTAGATATCTTACGCAATCTTTCAATGCGAAAATGACAACCATCCTTGCATATAAACCGTGGTTTGTATTATAAACAAATTGGTGTAAGCAATATTAAGATAACAGAGATATAATTTTGCGTACACACAGATATTTTATTCTATATCCCTGTACATGCCTAGTAATTTCTAATCCATCATTGGAAAACAGAAGAACAATCAATACCAAATTAATAATCACATACTTGTATTATATAGGTATATTTTCTCCTACTTTTATGCTAATGTGCGATTGCGATTAACATATCAAACTCACGTCAGTATACTAGCAGATCAAACTCATGTGTACATAAACTGAAAATCAGTAACTGCTATGACATGAAGAGGTATGGATGTCATAGTGCTGTATTGTAGCCAACAGTTTCTACTCAGTGCGAGGTTCATCTAGTGTTACTACTGGAATCTGAAGTATTACCGTCCATGTAGTTTCAGGGACGAAATATATTTCATAGGCAGGAGATCATGTGAACAAAGAATGTATACCTCTCACAGCGTAATGTCAAATTGATGGCGCAACTCAAAGAAAGGTTTATTGGTTATAATATGTGAAACAGGAGATTTGAGCCAGGGTACAGTTATAAATATGTATAACTGTAAATCTTCCCAAAACTCAGCACATGACTAAATGTTCCAAAACTCAGCACAATATCAAATTTGCAACCTTTCGAGGTAAACAAGAAGTAGTAGGCAATCCAAATAATTTATAGCCATACAACAAACTCTGGTCTTGTGTGTTCTTCCAAAAATTGTTAGAGTATTCGGAGTTTGTGTCTATGATCTATAATGACCATCCAAACATGATTACTCCAATATTTAACAATACCATTGATTTGATTCGAAATTAATAAGTTTATTTCAATTATCGATGTGAAAAGAGAACAAGGTTTTATGAAATCGTTAAACGCAATCACAGTTTGATAATTTCTCTTATCCATCAATAGCAATATTGGCTTAAAGTTAAATATTTATGTTCTATAGGATAGAGTATTAATGTAAGAGAAAAATAGATAAATGATACTGACGGATATTCTGAACGTGAAAATTTATATGTACGAAATTTCATTTTAAAAAGCCAATGAACTAACCACACATGACTTAAAATCAGACATATAATGTTTGACTGAATTCACATCCTTGATACAAAGTTTACAGTAATTTTTCATGTATCTTTATATATAATTTTTCGGTTGATATAACCGTAGATATAGGAATTTAAACAAACAAATGAAAAAACTTCAGGCAACGGCGACAATCTCTTCTTCCGTTATTTTTTTTTAAATTTTTATAGCAAGTGCATAATAGCAACTGCTTTTTGTGAAACTTTCATGGAGTGTAAATCACATCTTTCATTATACACAACTTGGAAACAAAACTTCTACAGCTGATTATATTTCACACGCGTATTAAACAAATTAAACTATATAATTGTGCTAACTTGAATGCATATACGAATAGATCAATCATTATTCTAATTTTCATGAAGATCGGGTAAGTTCACCTTAGAACCTCTAAACACTTTCTCCAACACAACTTCAAGAGTTTATGGCTCAAAGGATAAATGGTATATCCAGAGAAAAATCTCATATTCCTACTAAACAGGCCAATATCTAACACTCAATCATTATTCTAAAGTTCATTAAGACCCAGTAAGTTCACCTTAGTACCTCTAAATACTTTCTCCAACACAACTGCAAGATTTGGTGGTACAAAGAATAAATGTTACATCCAGGAAAATATTTCATGACCCTACTAAACAGACCAATATCTATACTCAATCATTATTCTAAAGTTCATGAAGACCGATTACGTTCACCTTAGAACCGCTAGATACATTCACCAACACAACTTCAGGATTTGGTGGTACAAAAGATAAATTATACACCAAGGAAAATATTTAATGTTCCTACTGAACAGGTCAATATCTAACATTATACTGAGTCTGATGTGAGTCGAGTGAATTCACGCGAGGGTGTACGAGTCATATATGTATAAGTGTAATTACTTTTAAACAATATGAATAAAAGACAAAAAGTTGTATATGTATTTAATGTTGTAGAATGCATGTTTCACCCTATAGAACGACAGGACATAATAAAAAATCGGACCGTGTTACGTACTATCAGAACTAAATTATAATTATAATTATTTGTTTGATTTTGTGCTACCATGTGACACATACTCAATTATATATCAAAAAGTGTAGTAAGAAGCGAAATAATCTCCGCGTGAGGGATTTGTTACATTCGCAATAACAATAGTCTATATAGTATGAACATATTTTTTTTCAATTAATATGAATGTTTGAAGTGTTATTTAATAATATATATTGCAATGAGGTGATCGCCGTGTGAGGAAACAATTGTCATGACAGAATAGGAAGCCTGGAGAGGTTTGTTCCAAAGAAATATCAAGCTAAGCTTCCATAATATACCCATATAGTATATTTATGACAAATAGGGAGCGCGGAGGCTTAGTGGTTGAGCGTTCACCTCTGGTGCTTGGGGTCCCTGGTTCGATGCTAGCTCGCGCCGTGTGTACTTTGTGGTGTACAAAAACCGTGCTCGTGGGTTTTCTCGGGGTTCTCCAGTTTCCTCCCACTTTCTTCATTTTATCTTTTCACATATATCTCATCATCAACGCCTTCTTTTTCCTAACCAGAATTATCGTGGGACGTAAAACTTAAATATTTCGTTTTCCTATTTTCAAAAAGACTCATCCTTCAACATTAATTTTAAGTTACAAATTATAAGCTAGAAAGTCATTTGCAAGTAAAAATATTAAATATTTTACTTTATATGCCACTGACACTTAAGTATGTATATGCATTGCAGTTTTCAAAATTATTTTAGTATATCTTAAATCATATTAGTCAGATATATATCTTTCGAACTTATTTGTTTCACTAAAATCAAAATAATGAAAAGCGACACTCATATGTATCACTAATTAGATTTTACAATTTTAAAAGCAGTTAACGGGGAAATATTTCTCCGAAAATGACATACATAGCAATCAAAATATCTCACTGAGTAGAACGAAATAATATTCGTCGATGCGTCATGCGTCGTTCTCGAGGAAATTCAGATAAGAAATAAATTATTTTTTAAACACCTAAAAATTCATGCTAAACGAGAGCTACCCCATGTGTTCAGGTGAAGCTGATACAGTAGCATATTTCTATGAAGCTCATCATTAGACACGTATAGGATGACACAATATGTAGAATATGAATAAGGAATGGCCCATGCTTCTACATTTTACTTCTAATTGAAGTCAAATATTCACCAAAATTAACACATATATCAGTTCATAGATCAAGTCAAGTTTAATGAAACTACATATTCAATGGCCAATACTGATGAGTAGTTCCCAGAAACGTCGAAAGACGGACCCTCTATGTTGCTATAAAGTATGCCGTTCGTTCCTATAATAATTTATAGTTTTAACAGAACAAATTGTTTGTAGCTACATTTAGGTATAGTATACGTTAAAATACTCTGCTAAATATAAGATCGTATATTCCTCTAATAGTAACACTATTACTCATAGTTCTGATACATACACTTCTTACGGATGTAATAAACGATTACTGAGTAATCAGAATTTCATAATTTATATATTCCAATGTAATTTCAAACATTTCGATAAGCTGAAAAGTATCAATTTTGAAATGTAACATACATAGCATCCGTCAAATGTATAACATAAATAAATAAACAGTAAATTTTCCAGAAACAGTGTGCAATAACATGATTATATGGAAATAAATATGTAACATGGAATATACGTATAAACTTTATAATTTATTAACAACACAGAATAACATGTCGCTCCGTAAGTATCTTCTGAGAGGGAAAGTTTTTGAAAGGAATGGGAAGTTTCACATTCAGTATGCAGAGTTTACTTTTCCTGGAAATCGATCAGAAACATTACTTCGCTCTATATAGAAGTAAAAACTTGGATGCATTACAATGTGTTTATACATTATCCTATTCTTCGGTTATACTGTAGAAATAGACTAATTTTAGATTTTGATTTAATGATAGAACGTACAACGTCCTTCCGACAGGACGTAACTTTCTATGAGTCCTACCATATTTATCTATAAATGGTCTCCTGGTGGAAAGAGCATGAACTATAGTGTTTAGCGCAGGAAAATCATGTTGGTACGACTGCCAGGACGCCAGCTCTGTATGAAAGTTCTTCCGAAAGATCCTTCCGGAAAGACGTGGCTTGTACATTCTATCACTAAGAATTATGTTAACGATGAAGTATGTTCCTGAGATGCAAATATATTTTCTGAAAAATAACAAAGCGGAACATAGAACTTCTAAATATTTCATATGTTTGAAAGCAAAGAGGAATGCCGTATTTCTGAAATTATCACACAGTCGTTGTTAGATACATCTTTAAGTTTTACGTCCCACGATTATGCCGGTTAGGCTAAAGGAGACGGTGATGATGAGAGATGAGTGAAATGGTGGAATGAAGAAAGTGGGAGGAAACGGGAGAACCCCGAGAAAACCCACGAGCACGGTGTTTGTCCACCACAAAGTTCACTTGGCGGGGGCTGGGATTGAACCCGGGACCCCAAGCCCCAGAGGTGAACGCTCTACCACTGAGCCACCGCGCCCCCCGTTGTTAGATACAATACGACATTATTTGCATTTAACGAAATGAAAATCTGTCTAATAATGAAACTATCAACATATAAATGTCATTGAAATTAACAAAGTGATATTGGTGAGTGTAAATTTTCATGAAAAAATTTTAAAAAAAGAAGTATTCTTTTAAGTAAATCAAAAACTCTGTGAGAAGCACTTTCTTTAAATGAAACTGATGCGGAATTATACAAGAATAACATTTTTGGTTATAGCAATAGCAACTCGGTATTATACAGCACAACAAATCAACGCTTGCACCACGGTCTCTCAGCCAACCGGCAAGGGTAAGATGTACGCCATGATGGTCTGCCATACAGTCTGTGTCGATCATTGTTATTACTTTGTGAATTACTGAAGAGCTAATAGACCTCTTGTTGTTCCCGTAGGCTAACCCTGAAGAAAGTAGGGTTAATCAGATATAGCCAAAATTATGATCGACTGATAACTTTTAATCTTTATTTAGTATGCTGTTGTACAAAGATAAGACAGATTTCAATCCATAGAACACATTGAGATGAGCCAACATATTTTCTCACAAGTGAATTACCGTACTATTATTATTTTTTTTTTGAAAAAATAATTTTCATTAACTTGTATGTGATTGTTACCAACCTGATATAGTTGATAGATCTTATTCTGTTACAGAAGAGTATTTTTAATAATAATGTGCGTACCGTATAAGAGAAATACGAACTCAGAAGGCACACATTATTGTTTCGTTTCTCCTCAAAGTAATGCACATTGTAATTGTAATACGGCTGGATTTAAAAAATCCAATATGTCCATCGATTCCTTATTTTTTCGATCATATCGAACTGTTCTTTTCCTTAATTCAAGAAAACTTACATGTTCTTTTCTATCTAAGGATAAAGTAATTAAAGGTTTCTTCCTGCTACATTGTATAAAGACTGATGCAATATTGTTCCTTTAGTAAAATTTGAATGTTCAAAATAGATCAAAGTTTTCCAACAAAAAGGGAAATCCGAAAAAATATTTATGTTATCTTTTTCAGAGAGTTCGAGCTTTCAAGACTTCCTACATCTCTAAATTCTCAAGGCTTTATTCTTCGTCGACTTTTCACTAACCTCACCTCTATTTATAAGCTTAGCATTTAATGCACTCGTTGATACTAGCAAAAAGGTACTTACCTTAAAAAGGGATATTCCCCTCTCTTTGTTGTGTATTGCAAGCCATGGATAGATGTCTCTGAGAAGTATCTTCGTAGGTGGATCATTGTTTCCTTTACATAGAATCATATTTCCCGGTATTTACTAATATATAAAGAAAAAGGTAACTGGATAAGTTATGTATTATTTAACTATGTATTATGTATAATTATGTATTTGTAGGCATTCCACATAGTTAAATATTATTTGCAAAAGCAATATTCGCTTCTGCGAAGAATAGTGTCTTACTGAAGGAAATATTATAGATTACGTTTAAAATTGTTACATTATTTCTAATTTACTGCACCAAAGAGGTTAGTGTGGAATACCTCGCATGCACACTAAACAAATATGATAAATCATACAACTATTATTATTATTATTATTATTATTATTATTATTATTATTATTATTATTATTATTATTATTATTTTGTTTTTGTCGCCAAGTAGGGTTTTATAGAAACCCTCACAAACGATGTTATATTTCATTTTTGAAGGTAAAGTTTATATCAGTCACATATGTAGTAGAAGACATTACGCTTAATTACACATTTATATCTACGTGAAGAAGCCATGCTCCAATTGAAATACTAGAAAAAAAAAGACCGTGCTTCACGCATATACAGAAGAATTTTCTTTTTAAAAAAGTAAGAAAAAAATCTTTCTTAGCTGTTGTCAATCCATATATTTTTTGTGCGGTTTAGTTTGTGTCATGAATTCTGTTTCGAGAAAATACAAAAAGCACTAAGTGCAAATATCAAATGCATTTTGTAACAAAAAAGATTTTTTTCTTACTAGTTAACGTCAATAAATTACTTCAACCATTGTTATTATTATTATTATTATTATTATTATTATTATTATTATTATTATTATTATTATTATTATTATTATAGTAATAGCTATTGTTGTTATTGACTGGTGAGGGCAATAACAGAGTTACTTGAGATTACATTACAAATATATAGATTACTGAAACATACAACAGGTAAAAACAATTGCGAGGCACGCCAGATCTTTCTTGAAAAAATTACAAGTTTAAAATTGCATGAAACCTATAACATTACAAGAAAACGAATTTAAAGTTTGCAATCACCGATAAATCCAGAAACCAGAAACAATTGAAAATATGCAACAGAAAAAGGAAAATATTTCCCAGTGCAGATTCTTATGTTCTTTATGGAAGAATTCGGTTAGAACTCAAATGGCATTTCAGTTGAATTCTCGTTGAATTTCAGGGTGGAAAAAGGAAGTTATATTCGAACTGATAATAACTGCAATAATGAAAATATACTAATATCCCTTCTAAAATATTTTGGTTTCAGTTAAGCACCATTTTTCAGCTGCAAGGATACATGATATTTCCGTATACAGCTTTACGTGAGATCCGAACATGAGCTACTAGTCCAGTAAAATTAGCTCTAAATTGCGTTAAGGGTGGAAATTTGGAATGACAAGCTGAAATTCTCAGCACGAATTATACTATATCTATATATGAACATACTGAAAGTACCAAGAAATCCCATTTGAGAAAACGGATATATGACGTCAGAAATACAGCTGCAAATCGAACTCGTCTCGCAAATTTCAAGCTATTACAACTATAGACCATTTAAAGATAACAAGTTCTTTTTTGCGTCTTTTATGAGAGAACACTTTGGAAAGCGTTTTATAGACTAAAGTGTTTGAATTTGATGCCGCCATTTTTAAATATGGTGTCATGAATTGAAAAAATGGAATGCTCTCAATTCTCTTTTTGATGTTTAAGCTCAAATATTTCCATAACCGCTAAGAATTCTAAAAAGCGACTTAAATATATCACTATTGGTTACTTCAATAGCTTTCGAATCAGGTATGTATGATGAACGTATCTTTAAAACTAACGTAGCTAATAGTTTTTATATAATGGAACGTGTAATGTTCAATTTTCCTTGACACTAATAACAGTGCTAGCACCAGATATAATAATTAAAAAATTTCGAGGCAACTGCAGTAATATTCTGAATAGATTGTACAATATCTTTAGTTATGATACAATTTTCCGGTTACAGTTTAGGATACATTACTTTGAACAGAATAATGTAAGCTTCCACCTTCAAGTAGCTACTTATAATTTATCATGCTTGCATTAATAAAGATATTATATCACATTGACTTGAGATAAATGAATATATATCAATATAGATGCAATAGAAACTTTAATGGAAGGAAGTGGACTCGAGGGACCTCGGTGTTTAGTTTATACGAATAATACAGTTTCTCATACACAAATAGATCGTGCCTTTTTCAGTGCTCTTAGTGCTCGGTTTTTTTCAACTGATACGGCCATAACATGTAATTCAATAATTTCAGATTTAATTGTACTATGAAATGTAAAATCATCAACTCTTTAGTGAGTAACAAAGCAGATACTCGAATTCCTGTATAGAGAGAACGTGGTGCCTCAGTGTTAGAAATATTACCTCTCAAACACGGGGATTCTAGTTCGATCCCCACGCAAGTAAATTAGTGGTAGATATGATCGTGTCCGTCGGTTTTCTCAAGTACTCCCATATTCTCATTCCACCAGTTGTTCCATATCATTCACTTATCTTGATCATCCGTCTCCCTTAGCTGAAGAGCATAATCATGGCACATTAGACTTAAAGGTTTCATTTTAAGTTTTTTCGAAACCTTGTCATATCTACAGTTCTTATATAGTTCTTATCTCCGGCACATATAAAACTGGTCGAAACAAGCAAAGCTCGTAGCAAAAGAAAACTTTTCGGTCAAAACCTCAAGCTAGTAGATAAAATCCATCTCCGTAGAAAAGCCAGGAGATCAGGTGACTGGGGCCTACATTTATACAGTGTCTAGCAAATACTTCCACTTTTGCATGCTTATGAATATATTAATTAAGAGAAATATGTGGCGTTATATCTACTGTAAATTAAGGAGTTAAATGCACAACTTCTCTCTGAAGGATTTAAGAAATTAGCCAAACACTGATTTTCAGCATAGGGCGTAGTAACCCCAACATTGCGCGTTCCTAGCCTGTGCTGAGAAAAGGACTGGGACCCAGTCTGGCCGCATGCGGATTACTCAGTGCCGGAGGGAGGAAGGCGAGCAACAATCTACCGGCAGAGATGATATTACGGCTACCCTCTGGAATTGGGAACTAAGTAGTGCCCTTGGGTGATGGGGATAATACTACGTGGTACCCCAATTCCTATGACAGAGGTGTAGTTGGTGTGCTCAGGGGGACGGATCAAATTCCCTACCGGGAGGTAATGTACTCACTGTCCACAAAGAGAGTTTCATGCGTGCTCATAGGTCCGGGATGGGATACATATGATCCTAACGCACAATCGTACCTCACGAGTTGTGAGGTAGTGGTAATCCTTCCTTCCAGGCTTTACTCTCGTCACTACAATCCACTATAGTAAGACTATCGGTGGCTTTGGATTGATTATTTTAACAAAATAAACACTGACCAAAGCTTAAAACACATTTTAATTTAATTTATAGTAACGGTTTCGGATATCTAACATATACTTCTTCAGACAATATCCGAAACCGTTATTATAATTTAAAATAAAATGTGTTTTAAGATTTGGTGATTGTTTCTTTTGTTAAAATAGAATCCACTGAACTGCAGGTGAGATTACCACTTAAAATTGACATTGTCTTTAAAGGAAGACACTCTATATCAGCCATTGGATCTGATAGTGTACGGTGTATCTCTACCGTAATTATAGGAAATTCCGTTTTGCTTGAACGACCCTATCGAAGGAGTGTGTGTGTGTGGTCTCTCCCAAGGGTGTGTACACCTACCATTGGATTTGGAATGTAGCTTTGCTACGACGCATAACTGGTACGTAACCACGTAAAAGATAAGTAGCGAAGTATTGCTCGGTTAGCCCACCAGGGAGATTGCCCTACTCCCAAATGAACATGCCTGCATCAAGAAGGCTGTCTACATCGATCATTACCTCTGGTAACGTATCGTGTACCTTTACCGTAATTAAAAAAGATTCCACATTGCCTGAACGAACCTACCGGGAGAGGACTGGCAAATTCCTACGTGCAGGGGGGAGTGAGCAGCCGCTCGAAAAAAGTTCAACCATAGATATACGAGGGCTGTCTAAAAAGTATCCGACCTTTGGCCAGAAAAATAGTTGCGAATACCTGACAGATTTGGGACCCTAATCCCCTTCAAAGTAGGCCCCTTGTGCTTCCACACACTTAGCCCACCGATCCTTCCACTGCTGGAAACACCGCTGGAAGTCTTCTTTTGGAATGTTGTTCAGCTCCGTCGTCGTGTTCCGCATTATGTCTTCTCTACTCTCAAAACGGGATCCCTTCAGAGGCGTCTTCAATTTTGGAAACAACCAGAAGTCACAAGGAGCCAGGTCTGGAGAGTAGGGAGGTTGGCGAACGGTTGTAATTCCATGTTTGGCTAAGAACGTGTGGATCAGTTGGGATGAATGTGCTGGGGCGTTGTCATGATGGACGTGCCAGTTCTTCGCTGTCCACATGTCTGGTCTTTTGCGCCGGACTGCGTCACGGAGTCGCCTGAGAACATCTTGATAGTACTCCTTTGTCACTGTTTGTCCTTCCGGTGCGTACTCGTGATGCACAATTCCACGGGCAACGAAGAAAACAGTCAGCAACACCTTGATTTTGCTTCGCACCTGCCGCGCTTTCTTCGGCCTTGGAGAATCGGGATGCTTCCATTGAGACGATTGTTGTTTTGTTTCTGGGTCGTACCCGTACACCCATAACTCATCTCCAGTTATCACGGAATTCAGATACCCAGGATCAGTGTTGGTGGTGTCCAGAAGGTCCTGTGCAACGTCAAAACGGGTGTCTTTTTGTTCCTGAGACAACTTGGGTACAAATTTAGCAGCCACTCGTTTAATGTTCAAATCGTCACGCAAAATTGCATGTGCAGAATCTTTACTCACTCCAACATCTTCTGCAATCTCCCGCACTGTCAAACGGCGATCTGCCATCACCAAATTTCGCACCCGCTCAACAACAGCTGCATTCCGAGCAGTTTGGGGCCTGCTCACTCTCGACTGATGTGCGGCCATCTTTGAATCGGTTGAACCATTGTTTAATTTGTGTTACACCCATCGCATCTTCTCCAAACACCTGCTGAATCTTACGAATTGTTTGGCTTTGAGAATCACCCAGCCTTTGACAGAATTTGATGCAATATCTTTGCTCAATTCGTTCAGTCATCTTGCGAGAAACACTAAATCCGACGAACACTACCAACAGCACCTCACTTCGTGACCACCAGCTCACGACTGGCACACGCGAATGCGGTGAAAAAATTCAAGCATGCGCATTAAGGTTCCTCCTTCCACCGTGCACGGTGGCGCCGCCTGAGAATCACTACTTTGCGTGGAAAAAATTAAGGTCGGATACTTTTTAGACAGGCCTCGTATGGTTAATCCCAGTAAAACGAAGAAGCCCTGTGGGATAATGACTGGATTCAAACACAAATGCAGACTTACACGTACATTTAGAACCAGGATGAGATACGGGAATATCTCCACGTATGCGTGGTACCTCTACATGAGAAGGAGGTTTCTGTATAATGATGGAGGTAAGCAGACCCGGAAATGAACAAACCCGCATAGCCATCGTCTGGGGCTCCTGCATTGCGTTGCACGCTATTAGTCTGTGGTCATACCTTGCGATTCGGTAGCTCATGGGAGCCAGTTCCAGGAATCTGGCAAAATGCCTGCAGAGCATGAGAGAGCTTACTTCCTGGAAGTCCGTCCCACAGGTAGGTAACTGGTAAGCACTTAAATCTTCGGTCTGGCCGCGCTGTTCTTACAGAATAGCGGTTACATCTCTATGGGGAGTCTAGTTTAATAGATACATTTTGAAGTCCACTAAATGTACGAGGACACTATACCCAAGTCAAAGAAACTACGGACCGTGTACCTCTCTTGACGGAACCGGTCCATTAAATAGGTCGATCGAACGAGGACACACCCTTCATGCATAAATCGTGGTAGTAGGTCACTTGTTCCTAATAGGGCGTAGAAGTAAGTTTTGGAGTGACATGTGTATTGAGCAGACTGCCATGAGATATATCAAGGCTAATGGTAGATTTATCCATGGGAGAGGAATTGAAACTCGCCACTATCAAAATAGGTGTAGTCCGCCTCATTGACTGCAAATGTTATACACGCAATGGAGAAATTTGCAGCTGTTTGTTTGTTTTGCTCAGAAGTCCAAATTAGAGATATGAAAAATATTGAAACATTTGTTGATTGGTTTTGGCTACACAACGCTTACCTAGGAAATACGAGGGGCAATCAAAAGATTTCCAGAATATCGTTGTAATTATTTATTACCGCAATATAGGTTCACATTCCCTTAATTGTCTTCAAAATAGCCTACTTGAGAGAATACACACTTGTTCCAACTTTCCTACCATTGCTGGAAACAACGTTGAAAGTCCTATTTTTTGAATGTTCCAAAGTTCAGCCATCCCATTGGTTTGGATGTCTTCTACGGTGAGAAAACAATTATCTTTGAGGCCATTTTTGATCTTGCGGAAGAGCCAGAATTTTGCTGGAGCTATATCAAGTTGGGGAAGTTGAGGAAAAGAAAACCTTTCAAGAAATTAACACAAACGGTTTCATTACAAAGAACAGTGAAGGTTTTCAACAATTCGGTTAGCAGATTTTAACCCTTGACCTTTAGGCCTGGCTTACACCGGCCTAAACTAGTATGTTGCTACGCTGGTATGAGGTAGTATGCTCTTGGACGCCCACTGTCTTGCTGTAGAAACAAAATGAAATATGCTTTCTCCTCTTTTTCTTCTCGTCGTGTATTTGGTAGTTATTTTGGACCCTCCACTCAGCCCCTTCTGCAAGCAGTGGAAGTGTCGATGGAAGCAGACTATATGAAATGTGTCGTTCGATCGTATTTGTCTTAGTTGCTAAGATGAATATAGTATTTTATAATTTTTGATAACGTGGGATAATAATTCGTATATGCAAGTGCCTGGCCTTGTTTCCTACGTGAAAGTTGTTGCAACACTAGCAGCAGCATTGGAATTTAGCCTTGGTCCTATTCCCTGGAAGATGCCTTTATAAAGAAGATGTAACTTGACTTTCCCAGGTCTTGAGTGAATAGTTTGTCATTTGGATTCCACTGAGCATGATCTAAGAATGGAAGATTATCATAGCATTTCATAATGTTTTGACAACATAAGATGAAAATTTGTTTACTCAACTCCCCCAGTGGCCTTATGTTGCACGCAAAAATTGTTATATGAAGAACTACATCAACGAGAACTATAATATATGATGATTATGTATGTAATGACGCAGTGATGAGATATTTTTACGAAACACATCCCAATCGAGAACGATGACTAGAAATCAAAATCGCTTATACAGAAAACCCAAAGATCAAATTATGCTAACAAATTTGCAGTTATTATAGCCTCGAGCTTACACGAGATTTTGGATGTGGTTAATGCGGCCCTGAACATTAGAAAGTGTATGAAAATTGAATAATACTTTGACTAATGTTTCAAAGTCATCTCTTTTAGCCTGAATGACTTGAGAACGTAATTATTTCTTATATTCATTAGAATATACACCTCCGTTTCATGTTATGACATGTTTTGTCGAATGTAATCACATGGTTTTTTTTTGTGTGTAGGGCCAGTAAAGAATAATTGTATTTGATAAATGACAAAGTGTGGATGTGCGGTGCTTCGTTTTCCTATTAATTCTAAATCTATGATCATCAGTTGGGTTTATGAAAATAGATAAGTAAAACAAGAACTTAGAAATAATAATTGTAAAGAATAACATTTAAGTTACACGTGACACAAATATTCCCGAAGTATTAAACCAGATGTTATACCTTCGTTTAAATACAAAGAGTTTGAGAGACATGTGCTTGATAATGAAGATGAATTCTAACGTTACCAAGGTCGGCTCCTTTCTGTTGTGCATTGAATTCGGCGTTAAAAGAAGACAAATATATTATGAAGATTCAATAGCAAAAGATAAGATGACAGACTATATAATTGTGTGTGTGTGTGAGTATTGATGATTCGTATTTCAATTCGTTCAGAGCTTAGTGGGAAATGGCTGTAGTCTTGTATCGGAACACCTACTGAACGTTGAACGATAAAGGCGTATCACTTGTTGTATGTTAAAATAATATTAGGAATGAAGATGTGTAATGTCTTAGTTTTGATAAAATCATGTCTAACTTTCTGTCTGTTGTATGTGCTCGGGAACCAGCCGAATGAATTGAAAATGAATCAAAATTTGATCATGGTCTGGAATCCAGACGAAGAGTTTTTTTTATGATCAAGTTCGAGTACACGTTACTTTCAAAGTTATCCCCCTCCCCTATGAGATAGGGAACACCCCTTATAGAGGCGAATTATCGAAACATGTAAACTAATAACAATAATTGAAAATTATCGATATTAGTATCAACGCTGTAATCAATGAGGAAAATAAGAACGCATTACATCATGTATCGGATCTGGCTACACTACATATCTATATGTAGTTCTCCAGATATAGGGCATAAAAGGAAATTTTTGATTGAAATATCATTATTGGGTCTTCGATCAGGGGTTACTAAGTTTCCGAACGACCCCTAAATCGAGTTTCTGTATTTTCTAAGGAATAAGAATATCATAGTCAGTTAAGTGATAGTTTGGGTTGGCTGCACTATAAATTGTTTTGAAATATATATATATATATATATATATATATATATAGGTTGACAGATAGATAGATATAGTATCCTCTTTTACATACTTATATATTCTGTGAAAATACTATATCCTTTTTAAATATATATATCCCGTTTTACATACCTAATTTTATTTCCTGTTTAAATACTTACATATACGAATATTCCTCTCTGAATTACTTATTAAACATATAGGAGGAATAAAATGGAAAATAAGAAAAGACGCAAGAAATATTAAAAGAGATTACAGACTTCATAATGACAGAAAAAAGAGGACGTACGAAATAAAGAGCGCATGTTCTTCTAAGGAAAATAGATGATGTAATCGGGATACAAGAAGAATCAGATGATCATCATAAGAAGAAATGATTCCATACTGAAGAAGAAGATGATGGTAAAAGGAAGAAGAAAGGTGCACATAAGGAAGAAGTAAGATTACCATCAAATGTAATTGCTCAAAAAGAAGAAGAAGAAAAATATGTAGTTAATGAAATTGAAATAGCAGAAGAAAAACGAGAAGAGATGATGAACATTCCCGAAGAATAAGAAAATTTGCAGTTAATGAAATTCAAACAGCATAAGAACAAGAAAAAGAAGAGATGATAATCGAAGCAGTAGAAGATGAGGAAGAAAAAGTGGAGGTAATAGAATGATCATTCAAGAATAATAAAAGGAAGCATCCGTCTGTATTGAAAGAAATAAAAATGGTTATAAGAAAAAGCAGAAGAAGACGTCGAAGAAAGGACAAGTGAAGAAAAGTTGTTAAATCTTATGTCTTCACTGATAATAAGAGTGGCTTAAAATGTGGAAGAGAAGAAAACATAAGAAGAAGAAGATTTTTACGAAAATGAGCTAAAAAATTGGCTTAACAACTTATTTCCAAATCCTTGAAAAGAAAAGGAAGAAGAAGAAATATCAACCGTTTATGGAAATATTAGCAGAGGGTAGTAGTGAACGTGAAGAAATGGAAGTTGATTTAGACAAAATAGAGCAGAGAACGGATAAATTGTTATCTGAGTTTCAAGCAGAACAAAAAACAAATTTACAAGTGGGATTTGGAAATAGCAGGCGTAATCATGGAGACAATAGATTTCATATAATAGAAGAACGTAGAAGACAGTACAGAAGATACAATATTGAGGATCCAATGCTAAGAATTCGTTTAGACCCCGTCCGTAGAGACGTAACTCTTTTTTCTGCTATTGTAACAAGTTTACGGGTTGTAATATAATATTTGTTACGTAATGTGGACCAACATGATTAGATAGGAATAACAATCACCAATGAAAGAAAAGAGCATCGCCCTATTTGGTTATGTTCAGTGACGCTAGAAATTTCTCAGCAGAAGTACTATGCACGAGTTATGAGAAAGTACTGCAAAGTAATGCGGCATATCTTATAAACGTAGATTGCATCGTGAACTTTAGTCATGTACGTATGCCAAGAGGACAAGTTCGTTTGATACAACATGTTATGAATACCGAAGAATATGTAAAGGCTGAACGTGGTACTGTTACAATTAAGAACAAACGTGCAAGATCTTTAACACATGCAATTGCCGTTGCCATAGGATTAAAATACACAAGGAGAAATCAATGCGAATATAGTAGCTATAAAAATCAAAGTAAACATATAATAGGAAAAGAAGCAGAAGACCCGTGTGAAGCTGCTGACGTAAATATCAGTCATGGGGGTGGAATTCCAGAAATTCGTAAATTTCAAGAACATGTAAAGGATTATAAAATGACATTGTATAGGGGATTTTAGGAAGTGATGTCATGTTTGAAGCACCACGAAGTGATAAGAAGAGAACATCTTCAAATTTACTTTACATAGATAATCATTACAACGTCATTCAAAGCTTAACATCATGTTTTAGCTTTAGTTATTATTGCGAGAGTTGTCATAAGAAATATGAAAAAAGCACGAACATTTGAAACATCATATAGCTGCATGTTACCGACGCCATCAGAAGGAACCATGTGATTTTAAAGATTGTCGTAATAAATGCAATAATTGTAATCGAGAATTTTATTCAGTCATGCTATGAATATCACAAGTCAACTCCTTATCAGAATGGAAAGCCTTTATGTTCAATTGTGAAATGTTGTCCCCAGTATTTGAAAATTTATGTAGTGAAAGAAAAAGGATCTAACGTATGTAGAGAAACGTATTGCAATACTTGTTATACTACAGTACCAGCTAATCACGAATGTTACATGAAAGTGAACGAAAGAATTTAAAACAAAGCCGATAAAAAGAATATAATGGAGAAGAAAGCTATGATTGTATTTTATGATATTGAATGTTCACAAGATACTAAAAAAGAAGATGAGGAAGCAAACATATATAAGCATATACCTAATGTCTTGGTTATTCAGCATTCATGTTATCATTATTATAAAAATAACAATATGAAAAATGATGGTATCGTTTGTGGAAAACGTGAAGATTTATTTGATGGAGAAAATGTAATGTAAGATTTGTTAACACATTTACAAAAACGACGTCCAAACATTAACACAATAAAATGCATTGCACACAACTCGAAAGACTATCATGCACATTTGATCATTAAGACGGTTGTGAAGATGAATGAGACATCTAGAAATGATCATGAATGGGGCGAAAATTCCATCTCCAACGTATGGAACGTAACATTCATTGACTCACTAAGTTTTCTTTCTATGTCTTTCAGTAAATTGAGAAGAAAGCGCTCGATCACTGATTTTCCCACGTGGTAAATCATTATGCTTATTTTTCATTCTAATTAAAACAAATAATTGCAATGAAATATAGGACTCGGGTTTTAAAAATTATTTTCTCTTTCGAAAACTGTATCTAACCTTTAACTAAAAGGAAAGATCACTAAATAACGAATAATTAAACAAATCTTATATACTTCTAAAACACAAATGTAGGTAATTTGTATGCAAGCTTGCTTTGTTCAATTTATTGAATATGTTAAAATTTCAAGTTACGAAAGAGTCTGCAACAATAAAGAAGCAATAATGGTCATGACAATGATAAATACGTTTTTCAACATTAAAATGTACAGGAAAGTAACACAGTATGAAACTTAAAATTGTAGATTTATGGTAGAGGTTTATAACAATGTGAAATACAAATATATATTTTCCCCTATGTCTTGCAATTTGGTTCCTATCGAATTATTAATTTGTTTCAATTTCCTTGCGGCACACCTATGTGCCGGGGCACATCGATTGGGAAACGCTGTTCTAGACATTAAATATTATGGAGCAGATACCATGAGAGTAGACGAAAGACTCAGGTTTCTGCAATGCTATACTGAACACCGAAATGACACTTTTAAAATTAAAGAAGAACTCATCAAGTATTCTGTACAGGATGTCGAAGCTTTACGCTAAGCATGTATTTCCTTTATGAATACATTTGACTCAGACGAAAGTAAACCCCTTACTTGAATGTATTACAATCGCTAGTGCATGTAACTTTGTGTATCGAAGAAATTTCTTAAAGGAAAATACTATTGGTATCATACTAGGGTGCAGCGTTTTACCACTTTTTTTTCGGAACGAAATGTAATACCTGGCAAAAGTGGCCCACCCACATGGACATTACAGGTATATTTTTTTTCGAATCAGATAATATCTTCTGTGAGAACTATTGCCTCAAAATTTAAAAATTTCACTGAAAATTACAAAAAATACCAAAGTTATTCATGAATTTTAGTTATGTTAAAGTAAACCTTTTTTTGGTTAAATATATGTCAGTTACTTAGAAAACTGGCATTCAAGTATAACATGCCAGTTATGTGCCCTTGGGGGGATAGGGATGCCTCCTCTGGGGCCAGAAAAAGGGGCAAATTCAGTACATTTAAGCGGTTGTGCAGGTTCTCGCTCACCTGGTCACATAGCCTGTCCAAGCGTCCCAGAGTCTACCACGTGGAGGTGGCTGCACCCAGGGCTCCTGCGCTAGCCCTACCCAACCAACCAACCATATATAGGGACGGATGAACTAATCCAATTCGTTAATGTCAGGAAAAATTGTCACAAATTGGTACTTTGATTCCAATTTAGACACAGCTTGCCTAGAAAGTAAGGTTTACCTGATTATTCTGTCCCTAGCATCACTGCCACATACTCGAGAGGCTGCTTCAGTGACTAATTTCACTATCCGTTCTACTGCCATCGTGTGGCATGGATAGACGGTGGAGGACTATTCTGGCACAATGTTGTCAGAAAGTGAAAGTTTGTCCATGAGCTATTTGTTTGATACCGTGCTTAGAACTGGTGGTAGAGTTATTGAAACATCAGTGCTTTCCCAAAAGATCATTTCAGTGTAATCTTTTGCCTCAAAATTCAGTCTGGGAATGATGTTATATCTAATAGTGTTATGAAGATTCTCTGCTTCGTATTTTCGAGCACTAAGGATCTTATGTAATGCATCTTGTCGGACAGCAAGTAGACCATCAGTCATCATGGCGAAAAGAATTTCTCTGGGAGTGCTAGAAATGCATTTGTCTGAATGGATGAACGGATTACAGCCTGGTATTCATTTGGTAAATATCTAGACCTGTGAATGTTCTCAAAGACGTGAGGACCGTCAGCAATGGAAGACTTGAGATAAGTATCTCAGGTCTTTACTGAGTTTTCCGAACTCTTCTGACTATGATGAGGTAAGTCACATTTTATTGGTTTGAATGGACCCACTAGAATCTTTTCACAGTCAGATAGTTTTGAACCTATGGGACCTGTGTAAGAATAGGGGCTTGAATTAGCGCTAATATTCGTGAAGAGAGCTCGAAAAGCCAGTTCATTAAAATTCAAGAGACAGATAGCCTGTTAGTTCCTTTAATTTTCGACGAATACCTCCCTTCCAACCAGTGTTAGTGTTTGTTCCATCACATCCAAGAACCTCAACTTCATCGAAGCCATCTTCCATTTGGTTCATAATGTACTCGAAAATAGCCGTGGTCTCGTCATGGCCAGAGCTAGAGGATGTTGTCACGTCACCAACGTATTGAGAGTTAGGTTCAGCTACAAGTGATAAGTGCTCTTCTCTAACGATGCCTGCGTGTGTTTCAGTGTCTTCCCTTTGACCATCAAAGTATAGGCTTTTAATGGGATCATCATTTCTAGAACTTTCTTTTAAATTCCGAGCAACATTAAGTTTCGCATGCCATATTTTGCTCCTCTCCACAATTAAAGCAGAGTTATGTTGCTAGATTGATTAGAAGTTGTAATTCCAGCCTTTAAAGCTATCTGAAGCACAGTTGAAGTTACATGTGCCGCAGCCCTTTCATTTACATTGTATCTCTGAGCAATCATAGCAGTTTCAGACAAATCTAGCTTCGGTTTAGATGTTCTGTCTCTGGGTTTGGTCTGTTCCTCAGAAGAGCTTTCCTCTGCTTTCTCTTCAAGGTCTGCTTCATTGTCACTGAAGTCATTTTTTTGTGATATAATAAATAATATTGACTTTTTTAAAAAAAAAAGAAATACAGAATTTTCTGTGAAAATAGTGTTTAGCAAACTATTGTCTGTAACGGCCAATTCATATAAGTTGAAGGCAACAGTAACCAAATATAGCGCTTGAGAAATGGTGCCCAATTTGAAGCGTATCCGGCTCGTTCCTGATAGTGACGCTGAGTTACGCAGATCGGGACAGAAGGGCGTAGCAGTATTGTGAGGTGGAGGGGTGGGAGTGTCATGTTGTAAAATAACAATGCTCTGCTACCACTATGAACCACCAGTAGAAGGAAAAGGCAAGGACGGAAATAGCTGTAGAAACGCTTAATTATACTGAATTTGCTCCCTTTGCCGGCCCCAGAGGAGGCACCCCTATTCCACCGCAAGGGCATATAACTGGCATTTTGAGACTTGAATGTTAGTTTTGATACTATCTGATGTATGTAAATCCAAAAATATTTTTACTTTAACATAACTAAAAATAATGAACAATTTTGGTATTTTTTGTAATTTTCAGTGGAATTTTGAAACTTTGAGGCAATAGTTCTCATAGAAGATATTATCTGATTCGGAAAAGAATCTATACCTGTAATGTCCATGTGGGTGGGCCACTTTTGCCAGGTATTACATTTCGTTCAGGAAAAAAAGTGGCAAAACGACCCACCCTAGTATCATACCAAAGATCGTACAAGAGATGTACAATCACTTGAAATTGTATAGTGGTTGGCTTGGGAAGAAAAAAACAATAAACATTCATATTAGCAATGCTGCACGTACTAAGGAAAAACGAATTGCATCAATGAAAGTAGATGTTGAATGGACAGACCCCAATAAAGGAAGAATGCACGTGTGGGAGTATGAAGGGTGCTTTAACCATAGTTGTATTTTTGCTGTCCTAACGATAGAGATAAATTCATATATAACAATGCTACAGACACCACACAATTTCGGTATGAAGCAACAAAGACGATTAAAAAATTAAAAGATTTTGGCCGTGGAGGTCACGTAATATACTGGTGTGAATTTAAAAAAAAATGGCAGGAAATGAAGAGATGAAGAAGTATGTTAGTAATCGTTTGTAACTAAAGAAAACTACATTGAATTTTCGTGACGCTTTTTATGGAGGACATGTGCATGCCATACGTTTGTATCATAGAACACAAGAGACTGAAGAAGAAACAATATCTTACAAAGATGTTATTAGCTTGAACCCCTACGTCTCTAAAAATAAGAAATTTCAAATTCGTCACCCCAGTATCAATTTGCCTGGAGATTCAAATATTACCAGCAATGAAGAAGTAGAAGTATTAGTTGAGATAGGTGTTTTCCACTAAAGACTCTCTTCCATCCAGTGCTTCATTATAAATCAAATAATGGATTAATGTTTCCACTTTGTCGTAAAAGTGTGTGAATGAATTAAACCAGGCACCTTGTAGTTACAGTGATGTAAAGCGAATTCTACATGGTACATGGGTAGCAGATGAAGTAAGAAAAGCATTCAAAAAAAGGTAATAATAATGGATATTCATGAAATTTGGGCTTATGATGTTCAATATGATGAAGAAACAAAATATGTTGGCTTATTTGCAGAATGCATAAACATCTTCCTGAAAGCAGAAACGTAAGTTAGTGGATGGCCATCATGGTGTGAAACAAGAGAGCTTAAGGAGAGGCACATACACCAATTTCATGAAAAGGAAGGATTACGCCTACATGCAATGAAAATTAAACATAATCCAGCACTTAAGGGTTTAGATAAATAATGTTAAACTCGTTTTGGCGAAAATTTGGTCCACGTGAGAACATGGGGCATGGAAAAATTATTAATGACCCCGAGGAATTATATGATAAATGAATATCCCATGATATAGACGTACATCAAATATTTCTAGTAAATGATGGCATGTATGTATATTGGTAATACACAGACGAAGTTCCTGTTTCACTACCAACAGTAAACGTTGTGATAGCCGCATATATTAAGGCACAAGCAAGATTGGAATTGTACAAGTAGTTAAAACAACTGCAAGAAAGAGTATTATATTTTGATACCGATTCAGTAGTTTATACTCAAAAACCTGGTGAACGTACAAGCCCAACTGGTGACTTTTAGGTGATTTAACAAAAGAATTACTTGTATATGGTAAAGAAGCATATATCTCAGAACGTGCATCAGCTGAACCCAAGAATTATACGTTAAGTATTTTTGATCGCAGTACGATGAAGGAGTACCAAGTATGCAAAATACGTGGATTTCATTAAATTATGAATCTTATAATACTTAAATTTTGATGTAATGAAGAAAATGATAGTAGATAATGATGACGAGGCAGAAGGAGAAGAAGACTCATCCACAGAAGTCAAAATTACAAATCAGAAAATATGCCGCAGGAAGCATCATACTATCGCAAGCATTTGTGATACAAAAGTCTATAAGTCGAATTGTGTAAAACGACATAGAATTCCAAATTCATATGATACACTTACGTACAGCTACACTCCTTCCAACTAAAGAAGAAGAGAAATGTAATACGGTCCATTATAAATATACGGATCAAGAGAGAATGATCATACTCTTTAACATGGATCCGACGTGGAAACATCCCTTTCCATGTATTGTTGCAGGACCAAGTGGATGTTCAAAAAGCCTCCTTTGTAATACGATTCCTGTCTTATTTACCACGCATGGTTAATACATCGTTTCGTCATATTTATTAGTACTATGCACAAGGACAAAATGCATACAGAGAAATTTCGACGAAAGTACAATTTATTGAAGGATTACCTCGTACAAAATACTTTTCAACTCGTCTTATTATTTTTGATCATCATATGTGTCAATTGAAGAATAATATAGTTGATTTCTTTACAAAAGATTCTCATCATAGAAATCTTAGTGTAATATTTATTACACAAACCATATTTCATCAGGGAAAATTATGCTATGAACTTGAAGGAGATATGAGCTCGATTTGTTCACATATCGTATTATTTAAAAATCCAAGAGATAAAAAACAAACTAAACCTACGAGTTATTAGCTAACTCCTGAAAATCCAAAATTTCTTCAAGAAAATTTCAACGACGTGACAAAATTACCATATGGGTATTTATTTATTGATTTAATACAGGATACGCCAGATGAATTTCGTTTTCGAACAACAGATTTTACATTTGTCCTCTCTTAGTGATAAACAAAAGCGGAATCAATATAATAATGTTCTTCAAAAATATTTAAAAAGAAAACAGGAACTTGAGACACTTACGATTACGTCAACTAAATCAGAAAAGCCTGAAGTGAAGAAGAAATATTGTTATCCATATCCTACATGTGTCTTAAAAGAGTTGAATTACTACTGCGTAGAATGAAACACGATAATATCACCTGGGATAATAAAGAATCTGTTTGTCTCAAAAGCGATAAACTAGAAAGATCTCATATTGTAGATTTAATTTGTAATGTATCGCGGGCACAGAAACACACAAATCTACCTAGATGGGACAACTTTGTAACTATTTATCTTCTAATAAGGCACGTCAAGAACTTATTGGAAATCCAAGACATTTGTCATATATTTTACCCCGAACTAAATCATCACCATTAGCAACATCGTCATGGGAAAAAATGCCTCTGAAATCGTTTGCAGAATATGAAGAAGCAGAACAAGAGAAAGAAAGAGAAATGCAAAAATAGTATCTCCTATAAGAAAAACGAAGCGTGCGTGTAAACGTCCAGTATGGTCAAGATGGAAACCATGAACGAACATTTAAACAAAATGTATTACAACTCTCATATTCTGCTTCGTTTTCTACTGTTAAAAAACTGTAGAAAGCTACTAAGATGAAAATTCCTATACGCTGTATAAGAAAATGTTTACTGAAACGATCAACACAGACATTACACAAACCTGTACGTCGTCGTTTTAAAAGATATTTATATCTAGTGAATAACATTGATGAAGAGTGGGAAAGTGATATAATGAACTTCAGTCTCTTCATAAATTTAATGAGGGATATCGTTATATTCTTACAGTGACAAATGTGTCCAATCGATATGCCTGGGCTCTGCCATTAAATTTTAATAGTAGAAATAATGTCCTGAAAGCATTAAAAATTGTTTTCAAAGACAAAAAACAATTACATTCCGAACAGGTAAGGGAAGCAAGTTTATTAATAAAAGAATACAGAAGTATTGAATGAAAACAAGATAAAACATATTACAACTAAAAATCCTGATTTAAAGGCTAGTATTGTAGAGCGTTTTAACAGACCTTTAACAGAAAATATGTGCTAGTATTTCAGAAAGTATCAAAAGTATAATTATGTAAATGTATTACCTCTTCTTGTGAAATCATACAATGAAGGTTATCATTCAAGCATTAACATGCCACCTGCAACCTTTTTCTCAAAATAAGCCATTACAAGTATAGCATAATCAGTATGATACTAAAATGAAGAAGAACAAGAAGAATCCGGATTTCTGAAAACATCTTAAGATTGGTGATACAGTACGAATTAGTGAAACTAAACCTACATTTGGTAATGGATTCATGCAAAACTGAACGTGTGAAATATTTAAAGTGAAGAATTTAATACCTTGAGATCCACATGTTTATGAAACAGAATATACAAACAAGGATCCACTGGATGGACTATTTTATAGAGAGGAATTACAACCTGTGACGTTATCAAAAACGTTTTATATGGATAAAATCATAGCAGAAAACAATAAAATATAAAAGAGGTAGCAGAAAACAATATCTTAACAATATCTCGTTCATTGGAAAGGATATCCTTCTTCTCTGGATTTCTAGATACCTGCATTATCCGTAAAGAAGATCAAGAAGTACAATGGAACCTGATGGAGAGTTTTGCGTTACGATTCTCAGTAGTAGTTCTATGAAATATTTTCCTGATAACACATTAACATCATACAATACTAAACTTCATCAAAGAATGGAATACCGTGAAAAAGTGGGAAGTGGCTATTGTTGAGAATCATTATTCTCATTCAATACAAAATTTTAATGAACTAATAATATTTTTTTCTAACCTGTAAAAAGTGATGAATGGAAGTATGTAACTATTTCTGTACGTTATTATACTGATATATTCAGAGATGACAAAGATGACTTAATACACGCAACATATTCACAAATTTACGTATTTCCTACATTCGTGGTAGTAATACCTGTTATATACGATGTGTTCATACAGGCATATATGTAGACGTTGCATTATTACCAAGTGTTAGTGCGATGTTGGGATTTGATCCAAATGTTGATTTAAGGAATATGCAAGAAGGCCAAAAAAATTCCAAATTTTGCATTTAGGACATCCATCTACAATGTATGTATATTGTGATATAATTCAATCCGTATCTGTTGGAGATACAGTAGCAACATTATTACGTATCACAAATATGAACACTGTGAATCATACATTTCGAAGTAGTGCTATAGACATTTTTAATCCTCCAAATTATGTGCCTATCGAAAAGATGCATTTTGAAAACATATATATAGTAAGGCTCTACAGATGCATTTATTTTCGGAACTGTATGCGGTAAACTACCTTTTTGACCAGTGTGCTATTATAAACAATTATGAATAATCCATATTTACAAGCAAGCTCTTTCTGAAACTCGAAACGTTTATGGTGGATAATCTTATAAAGTTGGAAACGGTATTGGAAGTTTCCTGGGAGGATTATTTCTTTCTGTCATGTCATTAGTAAAACAAGGCGCTAAAACAATAGGAAAGAAATTGTTAAAATCTAGAGCCAACGCTATTGATGATGGCATCATCGATCAACAACTTATTAACGTATCCTTTCATCACCAAATTGGTGAATCGAGGTCCATCTTGCAATACAAATCTAAAAATAAACTGAAATCTATACTAGGATCTCGATGTGAGGAAGGAAAAGAACAATTACACATCATTCCATCTTTAAGTCTTCGTCTTCACACATCATAAAGCGGAAGAAGAACAATAAGGGCAAGAGGAAACGTACAAAGAAGGAAAGAAAAAACAGTCTTATAAGAATAGAAAAATATCAGACGATATCTTTGATTAAATCTTCAACATCATGGCTTTCTTACATCATCAATCCTGCGAGTGTGTAAAAAGTGAACTAAATATTTTTTATACAAAACCAACGTGAACCAGTATATTAAATAATCATGTTGTTACATATAAACCAATCGGTTCGCTAGCTGATAATGCACCTATAGAATTTGTCATCCCAGAAACAAATAATGAATACATAGATCTGCCACATAATCTCCTTTACGTTGAAGCTCAAATCGTTAAGCCTGATTGAGCAGCATTAGGTGAAAGTGATAAAGCTGTGGCTCCTATTAATGATTTTTAAGCTTCTATGTTCAGTGAAGTGGAAGTGTATTTAAATAACTAGCTGATATCATTTCCATCTCATAATCAATCCATATGGGTCATGCATCGAGAGTGTTAAATTATGTTGATTCTGCTAAAAGCACTCATCTTCAATGTGCATTATTGTTTCAAGACACTGATGGACATATGCATGCAACATCTACTGCTAACTAGGGTTTTCAACAACGATATGAATTAACAAATAAACGTGCAAAATTTGACATGGTTGGATATCTTCATTGTGATATTTTTAATCAGGATACATTTTTAATCTGAGTAAAATTACGCATCAAGTTAATTCCTGCAAAGCCAAAATTTTGTCTCATCCCTAGTGATTCGTCTGTTGAGGCTAAAGTGAATATTTTAGACACTGCTTTACATATTAAAAAGGTTGATGTTAGTCCTACAACAAAACTAGTACACAACAAGCTTCTACAATTAACAACCGCCACATATCCTGTCAGAAGAGTGCAAATACCGTTACTTGTCATTCGAAAGGATCTTCAGATGAAAACAATCGATAATTTATTTATGGGATTATTACCAACTCGAGAGATTGTGACGTTTACTCAAAATGATGCATCTACAGGAACGGTAACTTCAATTCCATTTCATTTCAAACATTTTGAAATCAATTTCTTTTCATTATACATTGATGGAAAACGTGTACCTTCAAAACCTTTACAACCAAACTTTGAAAGCAACCTATCTGTTTCTTCATATCATACCTTATTCTGTGGGTCAGGTATTCACTTTTCCATCCATGACAACATTCCTCATCTTGACTTTTCTCAAAGATACATTATCTTTGTTTTCGACATTAGGCAAGATGGAGAAGCCAGTGCTGTGCAGCATTGGAATCTCATACGGCATGGATGTGTTCGTCTGGAAGGTCGTTTAATAACCGTCTACCAGCACCTGTCTCATGCATCACATATGGTGAATTACAGTCATTCTTAGAAATGGATCATCAGAGGAACATCTTCATGGATTTTTAAAGGAACGTTATTATTGTTTAAATACCGCAACATATATGTACCTGTCTGCATTTTTATACATGATGTCCTCTAGACTAGAATTAAGACATAGAATTCAGACAAATTCTTTATCTCACAATCATTACGTTGGCGTATTTGCCTGCAACCAATTGGAATTACATGTCCTGCTACCTGTAGCTATCATCATAAATACAGATCCAGCTAGTAAAATCGGTATCCAATTGGGTATCCGTATATATTAATACTGATGGACGTGCTGACTGTATCGATACATTTGGATTTCCTCCATATGTAATGCAACACACTCAATTTCTACGTAGAAATTCACTTTCTTATAAATTTAATAAACAAATTCAAAATGTGAAATCGCCCTATGTGGATATTATTCATACCTATTCCTTTGCTTCAAACCTAAACGAAAGTCATAAAATAATTTTCTTGATACGTTCTCATCCACACCGAAAAACGATCTTCGATTATTCTATCTATTACTACTAATAATCATTTCTCCTTTCTTTCTTGTGTATATATATTATCATGGGTTCATTATTGTAACTCCTATTTCTTTTTCTTCGATTGTTTTGAATACTTTTTGATATAGAAAAGAAATCTTCAATTCTGTCTATTATTGCACGTAGTCATTTCTCCTTCTTTGTTACAACGTGTTTTGTATACATATTATCATTTCTTCGTTTGTTTTCTATACGTTTTATTTGTTCACGATTATAGATAAAATAAATTTTCGTTATGTTTGTCATTTTTTTTGTTCATTTCAGAGAATAAAAGGTCGTCACCTTCCGTATGGACAACATCATTGTACAGTATGACTTCTAGTACGTTCCATCATCAACAGCATCAAATGAAACTCAATGTAGAGTCATCAACATCAACATGAAAACTTCAAATGCACATTTAAAGACTATTATTATGCTGTAAGTAAAAAGTGTATTTTTAAATAATTCACAGAGTGAGCATGAAGAAAGAACTGTTTAAACACGTTTATTTAAATGATGTACTATACTTATCATGTTTTTTTCTTTTGTAAATGTCATCATCAATAAATAATTTGTATCCTTATTTTTTGTTTTTGAAACAAAATGTTTTTTATTATTTCCTTACATTTCCTAAAAATATGTTTTATGATCAAGTATTTAATTAAATAAATATATCATAAAACATATTTTGTACTTTTCTAAAAGTCATTGAATTAAAAAGGGACTAACTACTGGATAAACAAATTTTTGAATCACGTGTAATACATGAATTATTAGTTTCTTGGGGTTTTGGTGTATTTTTTACTTTCAGTCAAGCAGCTACTGTATTGTTACTGTTTATTCTAGGATCATGGTTTATATGTCATTCTCTTCAGAATAGCACAGGCCTTCAAATAGTAAAACTTGCGTGCCCATACCATATAACAAGGGAGGGAAAAAATGATGCTAAAGGGAACATTTCGGAGGATAAACATTTTTTAACATTTTGAGCTCCTCTTGAACGGCCCTGTGTGACGTAGAGATCTCCAAAAACGCTGATGTATAGTGATCAATAGACTAAATAGGTGTGCCAAATTTCAAGTTTCTATCTTGAATAGTAAGGACGAGAGAAATTTTATCAAGAATCACCACAATGCCCCAAATTACCGCAAAAGACTCTGATCTCAGGTAAAAAAAAATATGAGACATCTTTATTTACCCTATGACTATAATCCGTAAATCATTCTCTTCAAAATAGAACTGCCTTTCAGGCGGTACTATTCACATGTCTCCATCATGTATCTAAGGCGGGAAAATCTCGAAGAGAGGGATTTTTTGGTAAAAATATATCACTTTTTTCAAGTTTTTGCCCCTCTGGACCCTGTTTTAACGCAGAAATCTGAGAAAAATCTGTTAAATACTATTCTGTGGACTGAATGGTAGTGCACAATTTCAATCTTCTAGGTGCAAAAGTAAGCCCGGCAAAAAATATACCGACAATATCCCATATTCCCCTATAGAGAAGGATATTCGATAAAAAATCCCTGAGATAAACCTAATTACCGTAGGATCATGGCTTGCACATCATTCTCTTCAGAATAGAACTGCCTTTCAGTCGGGACCATTTACGTGTCTCCATGATGTATATGAGGTTTAAAATAGTGGAAAAGTTATTTTTGAAAAAATATTCTTTTTTAAATTTTGCACCCCCTGGACACCCCTTCTGCTAATGCAGAAATCTGAAAAAATCTGGTAAATACTACTCGGTGGACTGAATGTTTGTGCAAAATTTCAATCTTCTACGTGCAAAAATAATCCCGCCAAAAATAATGAACCTAGTCTTAATAAAAGAAAATATATTGTTTAAAATCATGACGTCATCACCTCCTATGTCTCGACGCAGGAAGGTTCGAAGCCTTATGTAACGGCTTGTACAATGCCTCTGGATTTGAAAAACAAAAAACAAAAAAAGGACGAAAAGGCTCAGATGAGTGAGTTATAACACAACGTACCATGAAACACCCCTATGGTATAAATTGTACCATAATATCCCGAAAGGTTTTATCAGTCATTCTTTCATAAAATGAAACCAAGTATGTGGAGTATGAAGTGTGCCTTTCTTCTCTAATATCACTAATTTTTCACCCATTAGTTTTCGCACCATCAGTTCGTTTTTTTCGTCCACGAGATTTTATAAATATAATTTCCACTTGAGAATGCAAATAGTCTTAAACAAACGGGGCCAAATGTACAAGTTTGTCCCACTCTCCCAAATGTAACTTCACTACAAACACGTGTCCTCTACCAGCACGAATCACTGGCTCAAATGTGTCACTATCCAGTCCAATTCAAATTAAATTGGTTTTCCTATAATTAGATCCATATTAAACATTTAACTAGTACTCTTTGTTAGTAGACATAGTTGTGCAGAAGCACTCAGACATGTTACTTCAGTAGCTGACCAGCAAAGAATAGCGACACTATGCATACAGAAGACTGTGCATGCATTAAGGGGAGGATGAAGAGGAAAATTCATGTTTCATATTGTTTTTACATGACACCATACACTTACGATGAAGATACCAATTCAGTAAATTCAAGATTGTGCATGTTACGTCCAGATAAATTAATCTTCATTCATTTATTTGTTAAGCGTACATTTCCACTTTGTAAATACGTTAATAATGCACCATTATCTCCTTCCCATTATTCAGTACAGCGTCCTGGTAAAATCACTTTTTGGCCTGCTTGAAATGTTACACATGCCTTCCTGCCATATATCGTTGGAATTTACAATACAGCGACACAGTTTACAATACAAAATGGTGCACCAATCTCCAAATCTCGCATTTTTGTAAAGGGTTAAAATGATTGCATATTAAACTTATCTAATAAGTTCATTAACAATGAAATCTTTAATTTGACGTTTCTCCATTCACAACAGATGCTAATAGAATGATCTACACATTCATATACGTGTACGCTCTACGTTCACTTTCCGACGTCACCATCCTTTCATTCGCTACTTTTCGTCACGTGATTCTTAGGTATTCACTAACACCTGGGAAATGACCATTGCACTTAACAACGATCAACATGTCATGTTTTATCTTGTGTACACAGCCAGTTGACGTACAAGAGGATACTACCTTATTCTACCATCGTATCATACCAGTTTATCCCAAACTAGCCCGGGACTAAAGGTGAAAGGTCAAAGTCTGCTATCCGGACCTATACTTATATATATATATATATATATATATATATATATATATATATATATATATATATATATATATATATATGAATGGTGTATGCCAAGGACTGAACAACAGATATAGCATGTTTCTCATCTATTTCTGACAGATTCTCCCAGAGGTCATTTCGTACTCAGCCTACATTGATCAGTATTAAAGATGCATTCACTGTTGTACTGTTTCTCATGTATTATTTTACTAATTTTATCTCAAAGTTTTGGGCATTATCCAGTAATTCACCTTTGTTTTCAACATCTCTCTTCGTTACAAATTGAGTAGTCTTTCGTGATCGAATCTTCTGCTTTTTATAATTTGCTAATGAAACCATGAGAACCACGGAATTGATAGTTCAAGTTCCTAGGTGTCAGTAACATCTAGGTTTTCAAATAATAATCATGGACCGTAAGTCCTTTAGTACGATAAATGTTGAATTTGTTTAGTTCTTCGTATTGTAATTGTGATATGATATGAGAGCTAGGAGGATTGTTATGGAACTTCAAATCTTTTACACAAACGCCGTATTGCATTTGAATTCCTTAACTGCAGCTCCAATAGTGTTGCGTCTTCCATTCATCTTCAATAATGCAACGTGCTTCCGAATTCGTTTGTTCTTTTTTACGACAGGTTATGGTACACGTACAGATTTATTCCATCTTGGAGATGACATCTCATACTCGCTCGTAGATTGCTCACTGTCACTAATTAATGGACTACTTGTTTGTTGCAAACCAATTTCGTTTGTCGAATCTTCATGTTCACCCTCTGTGTCAGTGTCTACATCTAATGTGTCATTAACTGTTAGATAAATATCACCATCCTATTTGCTTACTCTCGTTGCAAGCAAAGTATTTGCAAATGTCATGTCATGTACCCAATTCTCACTCACGACACTATATTTTCCCACCACTACTTGATTAAAATGCTGGCGACGTTTATCGGATTAATCGTTTGCATTTTATGAACGAAACGAATGTATCACTGGTCTAACAAATGAGTTCGTGCCAAACATCACACGCCTGCCAGCACCAAAAATTGCTGTACTACTACCATTTGTTATTCGAAGACAGACACCATACACCTCACTGCACACCCATTTTGCAATTGCCTGTAGGAAATACTCTAAATTCTGCGTGCTTTGTCTTAAAGCCTTAAACGATAGTCTAAAGTCAAGAGAAGTAATAAGTACACTTCGTCAGTTTTACAATACGGAATACAATAATACGGAGTACAATATTCGGGAAGTTCACCATATTCCGATAGGGTATTTCAAACACAAAAAGAACCATAAATAGCATTGTAAGTATTAAAGCAAATTAATAAACAAGTCCCAAAGTGAAATTCTTCAGTTGTCAAGAACGTGATTTAAATAATAAATCCTCTCACTTTAAGGAACACCTGCTACAATTAGTTATTTATCACAGTTTTGATACGAAAAGTTGTTTTGCCCTTATTATAAGCGAGACTTTTTATCGTTAAATGTGGGAAGTTGCATATATTTAATTATTTAATATTGAAGGAAAAAGGAAGAAAGAAGATTGTTTTATGGATTACAACTTGGTATTGAATCTTGTAATAATCTTTATTGCCATCAATTCTTAGTATGTGTGTATGCATTCTCTTATCACTAATAGCACAACAGACACCAGGAAAGTGGATTCTAAGTTTCCAGGTGCATCGTCTTCTAAGAATAGGCAGTGAACTGATAATTTGAATCCGCTTGATTGTTGAATGCGTCAACGCTAAATCGATTTTGTTTAGACAAATTGAAAACAAATACATTCAAGTATTTTAACTTCGTAATATGTACGGTAAATTATAGGCTGTCAGATACGAGTATTGGAAAAGAACGCGATATTCTGCAACAATGAGGGTCTTTGCTTAATGTTTCAAGAACCAAGAAGATACCTTAACACACTATAATGGACCATGTACAGTTACCTAAAATATAGTTTTGGTTTGATTCAGTTTATCGTCCCACACTTATGCCTGCTACGCTAAAGGAGACGTGGACGTACTGATTACAGTCGAATCTGAAACACTTTGGTCCTTCTACAAATACGCAACAGCTTATATCATTTTCTTATATATATGAGAACAATCCCTTTGGCAATCTCTGCTCACAGTACTATTAACCATGTGTTTCATCGACCACCAGTATATTCCATTGCGCCTCGAAATAGGTATAATTTCTAGCATGCTGCTATTCCATTGTATTAGTTAAAGCCATGCAACTGCTCGCTCGACCATGCTTCATAACACAGATCGAACTCGCACAGTTTTTATGTGTTCCTGTGGATGAGAGATCTCTTAGCTTTGAAGTGAAAACAAATATGCAAACTTTGATTTCGGAAATGGATTGAGGATTAAATTTCAGTGCTACTTGATACCTTACTATAAATGTAATTAAATTGTCACTTTTACTGTAACAAAACTGCAACAATAAAATATTGTTAAAGTATAAAAATATTATAGAATCTGTTCACAATGTTGCTGCAAATTCCTCGAAATTCTTAAATTATTGAATCTCATGATATCACTATTACGCAACAACACCTTTCATTATAAAAAGCTACGTTAGTTTTAAAGAAACGCCAATGATACATACCTCATTCTAAAGCCCTTGAATTAACCAATAATAATTGTTTCAGGTCGGGTTTAGAATTCGTAGTGGTTACGGAGGTATTCAAGCTTAAACATCAAAAACAGAATTGAGTTCATTAACTTTTTAAATTCATGACGCCACATTTAAACGTGAAGGCAACAAACAAAAACACTCTAGCCTATAAAAGGCCTTCCAATGTGTTATTTCATAAATGGCGCAAAAGCGAAGTTCTTAACTTAAAATGATATATAGTTATAATAGTTTGCAAATTGGGAGACGAGTTGCGTTGGCAGCTATATAGATGACATCATATCTCCTTTCACTGCAATTGGATTTCTTGGAAGTTTTAGTGTGTTTATAGACACCTACAGTAGAATTGATGCTGAAAAGTTCAGCTTGTTATTTTAAATTTCCAACCTTAACCCTTTGGTGAATTTGGTGGCTCAATTTTTCAACAAGTGATGGAACGATACCTCCCCCATGTTACCCAACACGCACTCAAAACAACCAATCAATCAAAATAAATTATTTCTCTAGTGCAATACCCATTTCCATGTTGAAAACTACTCATAAACAATAGGAATATCGCTCTCAAGTGGACCAAATAAGATCACACTTATGTTCCCTAGACGGTAACTATTCTTCCCACTGCCCACGAATTAACGTCTCCTTTTACTGGGCTGTAGCGTCTGAAATAGAACACTCCCGCAGTAAAATAAAGTAAACAAGATTACATTTGAACGTTATTGACAATTCAATATAATACGGATTTGACTTTCTCTGCAGCATCTCGTGTCTAATCTATTAGCATACGCGCCTCTGATGTGGGAGACCCGGAGTCGACTGACAACGGGAGTTCGTGTGGATCTGAATGCAAGTTAAACTGTAGGTGCAAGTCTCATATAGCTTCGCTGCTGAAAGATTACGATGCTAAACTAAAAATCAGATCGGACAATTTCATAATTCTTAACTGTATAATGGTATTTATGATAAAAATAAAACAATAATTTTAGGGATGATCAAAAAATGCACCAAAAGAATACGATCTAGGCCAATAAGTTGTTTTTGGATCAGGGGCCACGAAATTTTTGAACGGCTCCTAAATCAAGTTTTTGTATGTTTTACGGAATAAGAACATCATAATGAGTTAAGCGATAGCTTATGTTTGGCTACACTATATGTAGTTCACTATATGTAACCATTTCACAAATTATTTTCACATCTTTAATTGCTATGTAACGATGTACTTTCAGTATTGATTTAAAACAAGGAAAAAAGAGAAGTCTGCGGGAGCAAAATCAGTACTGGGGGGTAGGTGGGGTAGCGTTGCCACATTAGATTTGGTCAGGTAGCTGGTCACGATGAAAGCAGTATAGGCTGCCGCGTTGTCATGATGGAGTTTCCAATCACCGCTAATGTCTGATCTGACGCAATGGATCCTTGATATCAGTCTCGTGAGTACTCATACGTAAAATGTAAAGTTAATGGTTGTCCTTGGACATACAGACTAACGGTGGACGATCCAACTTATTTCAAAAATCACAATGAGCAACGTCTTGATCTTAAATTTGCTCGTTCGAGCTTTTTTGGAACGAGGGGCGCCGAGTTGTGCCACTTGGCACTTTCCCTCTTCCACTTGGAGTCATATTGGTACATCTACGTTTCATCAGCTGTGATAACATTGTCCAGAAAGTGAGGGAAACTTTCACACATTTCCAAAACGTCTTGAGAAATATCCACTCGGCGAGAATGTTAGTTTTCGGATAAAATTCTTGGGACAAGCTTTGTTTTTGTTTTCTCGTATAAAATGCTTATAAATCGTGAACAAACGAAAATTGTATGTAAACAATCGTGAACAAGCGATGAACAAATGATCTGCATGCTTTATTTTCGATTTCCGAAAATGGGTTCTGCCAGAATAACGCGCATGGTATTTTTGATTTCTCATATAAATTATTTATAAATCATGATCTTACGAACATTTAGCGTCAACAATCGCGAAAAAGCAATGAACAAATGATGTGCATGGTTTATTTCTTTTAATATTTTTCAGGTACGTAAAGTTGACACTGCCCATTTTGTTTTCCGAAAAAAAATCGTGAAGAAACGAAACTACTATGTCAACAATCGTAAACAGATGATGAACAAACAATCTGTATAGTTTATTTTCGATTTCTGAAAATGGGCTCTGCCACGCAATTCCATTTTTTATTATAAATTGTTAATAAATCGTGAACAAACGAAAAGTTTTTGTGAGCAATCGTGAACAAGCAATGAACAAACGATCTGCATGATTTATTTTCTATTTCCTGTATTTTTCAGGTACGTGAAGTTGGCACCGCCTATTTTGCTTTTCGTATAAGTTGTTCAGAAATCGTAAAGAAACAAAACTTTTATGTGAACAGGCGTGAACAGATGAGCAACAAACCTGCATGGTTTACTTTTGATTTCCCAAAATGTGGTGTGGCACGTGAAGATGGGACCCCCATTTTTTGGTATAAATTGTTTATAAATCGTGAACAAACGAAACGTTCATGTGAACAACCGTAAACAAACGTACAAAGGAGAGGCATGGTTTGCTTTCGATTTCCGATATATTTTTAGGTACGTAAAGTTGACATTGCACATTTTGTTTTTCGTATAAATCGTTTATAAATCGTGAACAAACGAAAATTGTGTGTGAACAATCGTGAACAAACGATGAACAAATGATTTACATGATTTATTTTTCCAATATTATTCAGGTAAGTGAAGTTTGGCACTGCCCATTTTGTTTTTCGTATAATTTGTTTATAAATCGTGAAGAATCAAATATTTAAGTGAGCAATCGTGAACAAACGATGAACAAACAATTTGTATAGTTTATTTTCGATTCGCGAAAATGGGTTCTGCAAGTTGTCGCATATTCCATATTTGCTTTTACTTATGTATTTGGAAATCGTGAGCAAACTAAACTTTTATGTGATAATCTTGATCAAACAATGAACAAGCGATCGGTATGGTTTATTTTTTATTTTTGATAATGGGCCCTGCCAGGTTGACGCACATGCCATTTGCTATATTTTCCAGGTAGGTGAAGATGGCACCGCCCATTTTGTTTTCCGCATAAATTGTTTATAAATCATGAAAAAACGAAACTTTTATGTGAACAGTCGTGAACAAAAGAGAAACAAACCTTCTGTGTGGTTTATGTTCGATTCTCGAAAATGGGTCCTGGCACATAAAGATGGTACGCCCATTTTGTTGGTATAAATTGTTTATAATTCGTGAACAAACGAAACGTTTATGTGAATAATCGTGAACAAACGATCTATATGGTTTATTTTTGATTACCGAAAATGAGTTCTTCCAGGTTTAGGCACATGTATAATACGTCCTTTTTCAATCTTTGTGGACCGCCCAAGAGTGCGGTCGACTACGATGTCTTTATTTGTCTCTACTCTTATCAATATAGTTAAATGGTTTTGAAAAGTTGGAGTTCGATCAATTTTGTTACTATGAACTACATAAAAGTGAAGTAAATCGGGTATAGGACAACATACTTCTCACGTTTTGCTGCTTAATTGTAGAGCAATAGATTTTCTCTCAATATTACGATTTACAGATCTATTATATTTCAGAAATTAATTTACATTTAGTGACATTTTTATTTACTTTCGTCTTCGTTGGAACTACACATTGGAAACATCACAATTCTATAATTATATTACATAATGACAAATCATAAATTCCTAAAATTTGATTAGTCTGAAACGTTTTCTTTGCCAGAGCAATTTAAAATCTAGAAAATCTGATTACTAAATTTGAGTATAGAATATTAAAAACTAGCAAACTACTTAGTTAAATATCCTTCGAACAATTAGCAGACATCTTCGAATAGTAATCACCGAGATGGCGTTATACTAATACACTTGAGTATTGGAGATTCACATCTTACGCAATCCTATTTGGTGAGGTAACAACCGCCCGTATTGTGAATACAGTATCATTATACTGAGTATAAAGTACATTCTTCTAGAATGCCCAAAACAATCAGAGAACGTTTAGGAATCACTGTCAGAATTTGATGCAAAGATTACTTCCGTTTTTGTCTTTGAACCAGCAACTTACAAGAGATTTTCGCAAATTCTCTTTCTACCAGCTTGTATTGTACCCAGTTTTCTCATTCCTAGATTTTTCTTATTGTTTTTAAGCATATATTAGTAATTAACGCATCGTCGTTCAGTGTTTCAAATGACTCTTTAACCATTTGAGATAATTCTTCTTCCAGTAATATATTTAATTTTCCATCTTCAAGCTTTTTCGGCGAACCCGATAATTCTTTGCCAGTCACCTTAAAATCCTTGTCTTTGAAACTTTCAAATCAATCTCTGCAAGTTGCTTCAGATTGACTATGCTCTCTTTACACCTCCACAAGCAAACAATGACGTTCAGCAGCAAATTTCATGGCATGAAAGTAGTTCACATAATTGCTTTGTTTCTAGCACTGATCCCGAAATTTCCAAAGCAATAAATAATTATGTTGTTATTGATAGTATTGATACTTACGCTATTGATAGTATCTTATATAGTCTGTCACTTTCTCCTTTATTGAGGTAGCAAAATTTGTGATCTCTCTTAGTTAATAACATGTACCTAACATTACCAGTCTTTCTTGATAATCTAACTGCTAGCTTCCGCTTCTTTACTGTAAGCTGTCAGTAATTCGATCCATGCCAGTAAAGCATTGAAATATGAAGAGATTACTTTGGATTTGGTTTCACTTTAAAATGTAGGGTCATCTTTAAAATAGCCTGGATGCTTATAAACAGGGATGTAAAACTCCAACAACCAAAACAGACAGGGATCTAATACAGATTTTATCGCTATGTCGACAAGCGATGAGGCAAACAGTTGTTGATTTTTATAACAATTCCTGTTTGAATGTAGAAAGAAAATCGAAATGAACGTCTCTGATATTTCTTACCGTTTACGCTTCAGGTATAGAGATGGGACTAAATCGATGTTGCTGGTCGCATATCACAATATGATTTCCCTCTAGTTCGTTCCGCTTTTCCCTATGGGTATAAATATTGCAACCGCAAATTATAGTTAAGTTTTACTACTTATGGTTTTAGTAGGGATGATATAGAATATATTCTTAGAAGAGTGAATCTAATGCAAAATTCAGCTTTCCGGTTCATGTTACATATATGCTATAAGGCTATCATTGTCCAAAACAGGAAAAGTATTCTTTCTGTCGTTTCTGACTTGAGTGGAAGGCTACTCGAGGAGATGGGTTCTATATTTAAGAAGCTTATACGATATTTGGAAATGCTTTCTTTCTATCTTTTACCATTTTGCTCCGATATTTCCCGAAAGACAGAAAAACGGACCAGCATAGCTGTTCTAATAGTTCTATCGGCTAATTGGCATAATCGCTCCCTCAATCGTCAATGACTAATATCAACGAGAAATAAAATTTTTCATATTCACCCTCAAGCTTGTTCTCAAGAATTCAGTTCTTTAATTTGAATTTACTTAACAATGTCGGAGATATTGTACAGGACTCTGTGTGTTTGTGTTGGGTCCCACATTGAAGACTGTTGTGAATGATTTGTTATCGATTTATTGATTTTATACATATTTGTTGTAGCAGCAAACAATGATGTGCGCTACATATTTTTGTGTTTGCTATTTGTCTTTTGTGAGTTTTAGTGCATTTTGGTAAAGGACAGACACCTTTTATTATATGATTATATTACGCCATGAGAAACAAACGTGTTGTGGACTAGTGCTCTGAAGAGTCGGTGACGGACTGATATATCTTTCGCTGAATCAGCATTTTACAATCGTGATGCGATTTATGTAATTTTAATTATTGTTTTGTAATAAATCATGAGAGACACCATTCTGACTCCTCCTACTACCTTTACCACACTTCTTGTGTCGTCTGGTACTCGCTTCTATTCTCACTTGTAATAGTCGCCGAGCGTCGGGCCCGAGCTTAAATAGGACCAAAAAATTCTTCTTTGTAAGTGGCGGTCTATGAAGAAGAGGCTGCAGTCGAACTTGCAATCGGAGTCGAGTTGCGATTGAGATTCTGAGAGGAATTGCTGTTGGACTCGTATCAGATTTTAAGTCGAGAGAGGACTTCGCCGACGCTGTGGGACCAGGGCCACTGAGGGAGTGTGGAGCCAAGCAAGAGGACGCGGTGCCACGGCGCCAAAGAGAGCCAGCTTTACGGGCAGACGTCAAAATGAAGGTACTCCTGTCAATTTCCTAACCTCCTTCCCGCACCCAGTCTCTCTTGTTTATGAAAATCTTTTGCTAAATTCATTTCTGATAATTATGCTTTCTCTTCAAAGGATATCCGTTCGATCTGAGCACCTGTCTTGAGCTTGAATCCCCAATCCTTTCTTCTGACAGTTTGTGTGAAGGTGGAGTTTCTGCAGTCTTCTCCTCCTCTTACACACACATTTATAATAACTGTCAATATACCTTTGATTTTCTACCTCCTTCGTCAGATCTCGGATTTCTCGCAATATGTAAGCTTAAAAATATGATCGCTTCACTTTCTTGAGCAACTTTCTGACCACAGCAAGTTCAAACGGTTCAATTACGTCAACCAGTCCTATCGGGTCCAACAGTTCTATCGGATATAATGGTTCTAAACAAGTATATTCGATCAACTCTTTTCATAACGTAAAAATCCAATACCGATTTCACCGATGCGTAATCCAAGATTGATTCAATTTTTCTAATACTATTCAAAAATGTAAAATTTATGAGCATTCTAAACAATCAGGTGGCACTCTCAGAGTATCTTTGGAGCTCAAATACTGCCTACAAAACATCCAAATTATGTGCAACTACGCTCTAACTCTTGTGTTTGCTATTAAGATTTGTGAAGGATTTGTTCGCAAAAATTTACAAACAAAGATTATAACTTATTTTTTTCATCAGTTTATATTGCACTTTAAAAGGACCTTCATATTCATTTATACATGGTGCTTGAGAAAATCAACAAATTTGTTAATACATATATTTATTCAGCCTATTCACACACCAGAACTAGTTTAAATTCACATATTGCGCGTTACCGAATAGTATCACTGCAACCAGAAAATTAAACGGTTTCCATTTAAATATATAGATCATGTTGGGTCTATTATATAAGCATATGTTCTGACAAATCTCAATTTCTACTTCTGGATGTTCACCAAAAATAAAATGTATAAACCACACTTACCGGCTACTGTTGCAGAACTTTGTAGAAGAACTATGTAGTAGTTGAAGAACTTATGCTTAACATTATAGTTTGACAGGAAATCTACTTGAGATGGAATATCTGTAAAATCGCAAGTGAAATTCATATTAGATCTATATAGCTGTAACATTGAAGAAAACACGATTTATTCTAATGAAATAACCACACAACAAGCGCTATAACTAGCCTGAGTATTTTTATCGAGTCAATAAATTATAAATAAAGTTTCTATTTCGATCACGCTGTATTTCATGTTAAAATTTTCACACATGTGTGAATTGCAGCAAAAATGTAATTGTCATACGAGGGTATTTTGGACTTGAATATCATAAAGTTTATCGCAAACCATTTCGACAATTCAGAAAAGAAGAACATTCATCATAAATCTTTATCTTTTGGAAACTTTATACTACTATATTCTGCTGTAAGCGTAATTGCACAATATCATAGTAACTCATATACGATCTCAGAAACTATACTAAAGATTAGGTCGAGCACTCAGTTATTTGGAAGTATTAATTTAACACCAAAAGATGTACATTCTTAGATCTGGTAGAAAAACACTGTGAAACACTATACGGCGTTTATACAGTCCTTAAGCAGTGTGTTGTTAGAACAGGATTGCATAAATGTGGATCAGAGAGGAAACACTATTGTAAGTGAGTGGGTTTCTTAACTGGAACGTAGACATTTTGCACATCTATCTCCGCCACCGATGGCGAGAATTATATTCTGAGGAGTACCGTAAGAATCGACATAAGCCCTTACAGATGTATGTTTGTGTATAAGCAATTCTATGAACGTACTCGTTGCCGTAGGAGAGGGGGAGGGTTTTCTTAATTGAATTGCCAGAATTGATGAAAATATAATTTAGGACGATAATCTAAAACATGAAGGACAGTGTTCAGATCATGAGTAACCTCGGAAACAGTTTTCAAAAATATTTCCACTCACATTGAGTGTTGTTGATAGTATATACACATAATCCACAATTTCTCCGTCCAGGCCAAATTATCTGCAAATAGTGGTACTGAACTAAATCAGATAAAGAATGAACTTGTTCGCAATCATCGAGAAAAGACCTACAGACATGGTGTTTATATATTCCACAACAACGTACGCTAAAAGAATGGAAGAGATGTGCATTAGTGGTATTGCGAAACCTTTCCTCATGCATATCGTTCTTCTCACGACTTCAGAACAACTAATAACTATTTCCGGCCCCTTGGCAGAGGTGCTGCATAACATGAAGTGGAATATTCGCATTGCAAATATTCTTTCGTAATGATATCTAATCATTAAGTTTGAAATGCCAAACTAGTGTCTCCAGACTTAGATTACATCCAATTGCCAGATATTCCTGTTTATTTTTCCTTGATTTAAAAATGATAACCCCGAATCACATATTTCAATTTTTAAAATTCAATAAAATTCTTGTGGTAGGTGATAGACAATGAGAAATATTATTTTTGTATGTACTCGAATTACTAAAGTTATGACATTTCCGGACTGAGACATAAGGTATGAAGTATTACAGCGTATTATATTGGCAACTGCATTTAAGTATCGGTGTTTGGTATCCCTATTTAAAGAAAGTGTTATATCACAGCACTTTGGAGGGAAGATAGATAATATGAGCACTTTATCATCAGTATCTTGGATGAAGAGCAATAAATTTCAGACAGCATTGCGAAACATTAGTAAATCAAACGTAGTTTGTTTTTGCGATAATCAGTTATTAAATAAAACTGGGTTATATTTTAAAAGAATATGTACATGCTTACCTAGTAGGAGTATCATTCGACTACTCGACATTACGCGAGTGGCCTCTGTATCACTTGAAACATACTAATTACGTGAAAAATAGCCTCTATATTGTTAGTATTGTTTGGTTTCTTTTCGTATTCTATTTTGAACGAAATAACGCATTGCAAACGGATTGTTTGATTATATCATTACGAACAGACTATATTTATCGATGGAGCTTGCTGTCATGCAAGCTCGAAAGCATACATTATTATTACGAAACAACATTCACTCTAGAGGTTTGTACTGCGGCAGCATTTTTAATGACGTGAGCAAATTGACTGTTTCAGGTAGAAATCAATGTAAACTATATACAATTCTTCCGAGGTGGTATTGATTTAATGATAGAGTAAAACATTGACATGCAATCTCGTGCACATTAAAATAGGATAAAACGTCCACACATATATATAATTTCGTATATAAAAATATATGTTTATGTAATGGCAACCAAGAAAGTTCTGCCGCTTTTTCACCCACGACCTTCAATTTTCGATATTTCATTTAAGAATTATCTGGAAAATAAAAAATATTCCCTATCAGGATCGACGACCTTCTGCTAACTTTCTAGAAAGCTACGGATTCCATGACCCGAGAACTTGGTGGACCGTGAAAGGAAGAAAATATCAAGTGCATTTAGCACTTGTACTAAGGATCTGCACTGTCGTCCTTGTGTAATTAGTGGAACAGGTGATAATCTGAATTTGCAATGTGCGTGAAGTATGGCAGATGAAATTGTATTTCCCATCCAAGACGTAGAATGGTTTCCCGGTTCATCCTAGCCACGTGGGCCTTGCATTGTCCAGTATCAGAACACTCCTTTACGATTCATAAATGCTGTCTTCAGAGTTTTGAGTTTTTCTTAAACATGTCTCAACTGCTAACAGTACACTGTTGAACTGATGCTTTGACCAGCTGGTAACATTCTCGATGCAGGATGCCACGAGCAGTCCACTAAAAATACAGGAGGACCCTTTTCTTTTGCTGTGCTGGTTTCAGCTGATTTGGAACCGGTTTATCGGATACTAACCAATGATGACGGTGCCATGGAGCTTCGTACAGGACGCAATTCTCATCACCCTGTCCAGAAATGGCTTCTTTCTTTGACTGCTCTCCAAATGGTTTCTCCACTTACACTGAATTGAAGTATCTGTTCCTCACATAAATGGCAACTATTTGCCTCAAGTTTTGCCCGTAGATATTCATTTTGCACATGTATTGGTCTTTTTGGCACGTGCTGCGTCTTCAATTGTTTGTGACCATCCATAAACTTGTTAAGCCACAGATGCAGTGTCTGTGTAGTCATGATACCCTCACCAAGAGCCTGGCATATCCTCCGCCTCTCTGCAGTCCCGTTTGACTTCACTTTGAACTCTGCAACATACACACAATCATGACACTCTCTGGAGGTCTAATGTTTTTTCTTCTAACTCAAGTCCTGGTGTGACTGAACTGCCACAGCCAGCTGGTATGTTCGATATACTGACACCAACAACTGAGTTTCGCCTTATCACCATTTGCAATCAACTAATTATATGAGGTCCAATGAACACAGTTCTCCATTAAAAGCTATAGAACTTTCCTGGTAACCTTTATATGATCCACCTTAACTGTGGAACATCTGGACCTACTTCAACAAAACGTTGTACACATGTGAATCGTAATCTTGAGAAGAAACAAGGTGCTGTAATATTCATTATCTTCCCTAGGAAATGTGAGAAATAGCAAGTTTAAGAATAATCGAAACAGACCGTAATTACTCTTGAAGACATAGGCTGAGAGTTGCTGAAGTGAAGACTAATACTTGCGATCAGTTTCAGTACGTCCGTCAAGCTGGCCCGCACAAATTTCATATTCAAACTAAAAAAGTACCAAAAATTTGTACCCAATATGTACCAATTTGTACCACTAAAATTAGAATTTGTACCCCCACCAATTTCGAAAAAATTGAATTTTTGATGGCGGGCCAGCTTGACGTCAAGCTGGCCCGCACAATTTATTTTTCTTTCCAATTCGAACAGAAACGGTACCAAAAATTTGTACCCAATACGTACCAATTTGTACCACTAAAATTAGAATTTGTACCCCCACAAATTTAAAAAAAAATGAATATTTGATGGCGGGCCAGCTTGGCGTCAAGCTGGCCCGCACAATTTATTTTTCTTTCCAATTCGAACAAAAACGGTACCAAAAATTAGTACCCAATATGTACCAATTTGTACCACTAAAATTAGAATTTGTACCCCCACCAATTTCGAAAAAATTGAATATTTGATGGCGGGTCAGCTTGACGTCAAGCTGGCCCGCACAATTTATTTTTCTTTCCAATTCGAACAAAAACAGTACCAAAAATTAGTACCCAATATGTACCAATTTGTACCACTAAAATTAGAATTTGTACCCCCACCAATTTCGAAAAAAATGATTTTTTGATGGCGAGCCAGCTTGACGTCAAGCTGGCCCGCACAATTTATTTTTCTTTCCAATTCGAACAGAAACGGTACCAAAAATTTGTACCCAATACGTACCAATTTGTACCACTAAAATTAGAATTTGTACCCCCGCAAATTTAAAAAAATGAATATTTGATGGCGGGCCAGCTTGACGTCAAGCTGGCCCACACAATTTATTTTTCTTTCCAATTCGAACAAAAACGGTACCAAAAATTAGTACCCAATATGTACCAATTTGTACCACTAAAATTAGAATTTGTACCCCCACCAATTTCGAAAAAATTGATTTTTTGATGGCGAGCCAGCTTGACGTCAAGCTGGCCCGCACAATTTATTTTTCTTTCCAATTCGAACAAAAACAGTACCAAAAATTAGTACCCAATATGTACCAATTTGTACCACTAAAATTAGAATATATACCCCCACAAATTTTAAAAAAAGTGAATATTTGATGGCGGGGCAGCTTGACGTCAAGCTGGCCCGCACAATTTATTTTTCTTTCCAATTCGAACAAAAACAGTACCAAAAATTAATACCCAATATGTACCAATTTGTACCACTAAAATTTGAATTTGTACCTCCACCAATTTCGAAAAAAATGATTTTTTGATGGCGAGCCAGCTTGACGTCAAGCTGGCCCGCACAATTTATTTTTCTTTCCAATTCGAACAGAAACGATACCAAAAATTTGTACCCAATATGTACCAATTTGTACCACTAAAATTAGAATTTGTACCCCCACCAATTTCAAAAAAATTGAATATTTGATGGCGGGCCAGCTTGACGTCAAGCTGGCCCGCACAATTTATTTTTCTTTCCAGTTCGAACAAAAACAGTACCAAATATTAGTACCCAATATGTACCAATTTGTACCACTAAAATTAGAATTTGTACCCCCACCAATTTCGAAAAAATTGATTTTTTGATGGCGAGCCAGCTTGACGTCAAGCTGGTCCGCACAATTTATTTTTGTTTCCAATTCGAACAAAAATTGTGCGAAAAATTCGTACCCAATATGTAACAATTTGTACCACCAAAATTAGAATTTGTACCCCTACCGATTTCGAAAAACTTGAATTTTTGGTGGCGGGTCATCTTGACATCAAGCTGATCCGCACAATTTATTTTTGTTTCCAGTTCGAAAAAAATGGTGCGAAAAATTTGTACCCAATATGTACTAATTTGTACCACCAAAATTAGAATTTCTACCCCTACCGATTTCGAAAATATGATTTTTTGATAGCGGGCCAGCTTGACGTCAATCTGCCTTGCTCAACGCATTTTTCTTTCCAATTTGAATGAAAAACTGTACCAAAAATATGTATCCAACATGTACCGATTTGTACCACGAAAAGTATAATTTGTTCCTCCACCCATTTCGAGAAAATTGAATTTATGTAATTTTTAAAACTATACCTTATCTTGGGCAAACCAGGAGGTAGTGGAAGTACCAAATAGACAATATTCTAATCTGAAACAGATTCAGAAACCAAGTGAAGCTCTGTACAAGTTACTCAGGTGCAGATGTGGGCACAGATAACTCCCTCGGGTTGGTTATCGATCTCTATAAGATGACGCGAATATTATAACCGTGCACCAAGTGAAATTCACTCAAACTAAGAAAGATGTCAAGACTCATAAAGAATTCTGGAGAGCGACAGATAGATGAGTTACCACAACAGATACCACAACAGAAAAATATTATGTAAGAGGTGCTTAATGGCAGGAATAATCAAAAGCTGTGATGATTACATGGGGAAACAGAAAACAATAACTACAAGGCATGGATAATTGAAGAAATATTGAAATTAGTGGAAAAGCGAAGAAGTTGCAAACTAAACAAGGACGACGAAGTATACAAGCAATACAGAAACCTGATAAACAAGAAACGCAAGAGGAGAGTGGTTAGCAAATGCTAGGAAATTGATGAAAATATGAAGACTGGAGACATAGAACAAGCTTACAAGAACATGAAAAATTAAGTTTATCACATCAGAACCACTGCAAATGTAATAAAGGACAAAGACGGAAACGTTCAAGTATAGGAAGAAGATAGAACACATCGATGGAAGTTACGCAGAAGTTTACAAAGAAACTGAACCGGGAAGAAACGATGGTAGATGAAGAAGTACATGAAGATTACTTGGGACCATCAATTTTAAAAGTGGAATTTGAAGAAGCAGTGCAAACACTGAAGTCAGATGCAGCAACCGGACCAAATGAAATACCAGCTGAAATTATAAAGAATTTAGGATAAAGAGTGAAAGGAGTTTTGTATAAACTAATAAACAAAATTTACGTAACAAGTAAAGTACCAAAATTTTGAGAGTTAAATGTGAAAACAATAGTGTTTGATATTACTTGTGTCAAAAATACTTATAAGAATACTTCGAAAACGTGTGGAAAAAAGAATAGAGGAGAACCTGTCCGAAGACTTATTTGGCGTCAGTTAAAGGAACAGGAGAGGCTAACGACTGATAATCGAACAGTTTCTAAGAGTAAACTTTAGTGGTTGTAACAGCAACGTTCATCGATGTAGAAAAGGCATTTGATAACGCGAAATGGAACACACTGTTTGAAGTTCTGAAGAAGAAAGGAATAGACTAGAGAGATAGACGAGTAATACATGGACTATAAAACCAAACAGGTCTTATAGGAAGACAAAGAGATGAGAATAAAGAAAGTTGTAAGACAAGAATGCGGACATTCACCATGGATATTTCGAATATGATCAAATATGATCAAAATGATCGAATATAAAACGATGACCTACTGTATTCTCAAATACTCTGTCTGCGTTCTTGTAAGCGACCATGTTTTGCAACTATATAGTTCAACAGGCATCGTTATCGTTTTATAAATATTTTAAGCTTCAAGTTTTTCAGCATAATTCATGAAGATCAAAGATTTTGAACTGAATAATAACACGAATTCCCGGCTTTCAGTCAAGATGTAATTTCTTCTTACATATAGTTTTGGTCTGCTAATCCACTTTGTCGAAAATCCACAGTATCCACTTTGTCGAAAATATTATTTCATATTTTGACATATCCATATGCAGTATTATAATCCCAGCGAATTTCCATGTATTTAGATTCCTCTCTATTTACTTCTAAACCCATGTCCCTACAAGCGTCCAATAAAACCTCATTATTATATTCTCATTTCTTTTCGAGTATTAATCGAATGGTAAATTGATTAATAACTAAATTGATCAATTGAACCTAAATCTACAAAGATAATGTCCAGCAATTTCATCCGCGTATGGCATCAGTCTTGCTATGTTTGAGAGAATTTTATAGTATGTTGACAGAAGACAGATGCCATGATCAGTGGCATATTTAAGGGGGAAGCTTCCGAGCTTAAGCCCCTCCCGAAATCTTACTTACTATAGTAAAGTAAATGAAATATCTTGCAGAATTTTCACATTTCCAGGCAAAGCCCCCCGAAACAAAATCGAAAATACGCCACTGACCTTGATAATTATTACAGTCGATCTTGTCGCCTTTCTTGTGAATCGGAACAATGATTGATTCGTGGTGGACGAAATCGTATCCGTGAGTTTTCTCGGGATTCTCTCGTTTTTTCCCTGTTTCTCATTCCACCATTTCTTCCATCATTTACTTACAATTTCATCCGTCTCCTTTAGCACTTAGCTTGCATAAAAATAGAACTTTAAGCTAAAGAGTTCATTTCATTTTTCGATGATTGATTCCTTCTAATCTCGTGGCAATTCCTCCCTTTTTCAGATGAGGAAAATGAGTTTCTGTAACTCGTTTCACAATTACCTCCCCCCAGCTAAATTTCGTCTACACCCAGAGATTTGTATTGTTTCCATTCTTTAATCAATCTGTTTAGTAGTTTAGACGTGGTAGATGTATTTTCTTTCTTTTTTCCTGATTGGCTCTATATTAGAGCGAAATTATTATTTTTAACTTAGTTATTTTCCCAAGTTAAATGATACTTTCAATAGAACACGCGAAGTTTTGCACAGAATACATAATTATTAGTAGTACATACACCAGTCTATGTAAGAAAATTCGGACAAACTAACATACACTGAGCAGTGTTTATTTCAGAAAATAATGTTCAGGGGGGAGGCTCAACGGTATTCGGAGGAGCACTTATTATTTTCACATGGTACTGTTCTATTTATTATTATATTATAGACGTATTATTCTGGTCTCCTTCGGAGGCACTCACAGAGCTCCGGGGGGCACTAGCCCCTAAAAAACATGTCTGGAAAACATGTCAGCCCCGAAAAACATATCAGAGTTCCGGGGGACACTAAGTATCTAGTTAAAATTATTACAACTATTGTAGATACACTTTAGGTTTTAATTACGGTTAAAAGCACTCGGGCCCCTGACAAAATCCGGCCCTCGAAACCATTTCGTCAGGCCTGTTGATCGGTTATATATATATTTTTTTTTAATATACTAAATTGAAATTTTTCCAACTCTCAATACTATAGTGTTAAACTACGTCAGTCAACTTCCCTCCTGCAACCTGACCATGATGATAAGACTTAGATAATGGGAGCTGTAAGCGGGGGTGATGGGGAACGCGTCCCCCCAAATTTTTAGGTAAAATACCAAAAAAGATAACGCAGTAATATGAAATTTAGTGAACTCCATGCATCTCCCCCAGAAGTGAAAAGATAACAAAGAGTATGCTCAGAGGCCAACATTATCTTCTCTTCACTCCAACTCCTTCCCATTGCACTGGAAAATGCCCTCGACGTTGGTTAGCCGACCTGCGACGCCAGCACGATCCATATAACTAGTTCACTCCCTCTTTTAACTTGCTTATGCTAATTCAGAGACCTTTCTGTGTTTTATTTATTGGGCGGAGCTATGGGGCACGGTACAGAGATGGAGTGGGTCAGTGGGTCGGTGGGTCAGTGGGTCAAGTGGGTCAAGTTTTCTGGGTGGATCAGTGGGTCGTGGGTCAACAGCATGTGACCCACTGTGACCCACCGTGGCCCACTGTGATCCACCACCCACCATGACCCACTGCGACCCACCACCCACCGTGACCCACTGCGACCCACCGACTCAGTATGATCTACCGACCCTCTCTGCTCACTGCATTGTAGACAGTATCTTCTAAGGACTGGTAAATTTTGTCTCCGTTTTACTTAAAAGACCTTCATTTCCCTGTCTTTTCTACTTGTTTCTGTCAACTTATCTGAGGTGAGTTATCTAACCAAGTGAAAAAAAGAACTTCAGGCACTTTTGGATATTGATATTTTAATAGTAATAATAGCAATAGGACTTACACTACTACTTGGCTTTCGAGACCTGTGAGTTTCTAGAGCTAACTACTGAAAAAAAATACATTTTTGAATCACTGTAATATATAAATTGTTATATAAAATAATGAATGTAACTATGTGTGCCTGATCATCACGGTCAAATTGCAAAGTCAAATGAAATTACTTTTGATATATAGTTCGGCCTTAATCCAAATTGGGATGTTATATTGCTTTTATTATAATGCATAATATCCTAAGGAGGTAGTGAGGATCCGAATTTTTGCAAAAAAAAATGAGTATCTCGCAAGCCGTTAAACTTACGGAGATGAAATTCAGTGTATTAACTCTTTATTGAAAATAAACAGAGTGTGTCCTAGCATTTTTTTAAATTCTCCTTTATGTGGAGGAGGAGGGGCACTTTCTATATATGGAGAATTGGTAGTGAGTTGGTTTGTAAAAATGATCGAAAACGATCGATGTTATTTAAGAAAAAAATAGAAACAAAAGATATAGTGCTTGGCTTCATATATCCATTGCTTTCTGCTATAATAATTGCTGAAGCTTATGTTTATTATATGGAGCGCTTACTACATAGGGCAATCAACCCATAAAGTTGTGAGAAAAATATGCATAAAATTTGTACTGTAAGCTTAATTACACGGAAATTCTAAGTTTGGATTGTACGCATAAATATATGGAAATTTTACACTTTTTTCCCTTACGTTGGTCTACTTACCTTAATTTGGAACTTTCAAATTTTATCCTTTTTTCCACTCAAAGTATTGATAATTCAACAAGGAAATAATTATACTATGATAATTTAATTTAAATTCATCGTAATTTGGCACATGGCAAACAGCAGTGTGGTAATTGAAGCGGAAGAAGGAGGGAAATTCCCATTCATCTCTGAACACTTTCCAGAAACCTCGTTCCCTTTCGCTTTCTAGAAGGGGTAGGGAACTTGGTAATAGCATCAAACCTTCATGTGTAAAAATTAAAATTATAAACAAATAAGAAATCATCAGTTTATCAGGCTTTAATTGATAATTTATTCACAAGATTTCCTATCGAAGGCGTGGTAGATGAAGTTTCAGTTCTCCATGAGTCGACATTGCCAACTGACATGGTCGATATGGAAAAGATGTTGTATGATAATAGAGAGATGATACTTCTTGCTGAATATTTCAAACCTGACCAAGAAAAATTGTTATCAGACTTAAGTCTAACAAGTGGATTGTCGATGAGAAGTTGCATAAATCGGGTATAAATATTATCAATTTCCACGACAGAGTGCGAACGGGGATTTCCCCTTATGAATTTACAGATGACTATTAGAAATACACTAAGTGCTCAAACATTGTCTAACTTGTTGCTCATCAATGTTAATGGCCCACCGCTAGACAAGCTCAAAGTAGACGAGCTACTTATTTCTTGGCTGAAGGATGGACATCATTCCACTGCGGATGATTTACCGCCAAAAAGTTACCAACAGGAAATAGATCCGATTTCAGATTTGTTTTAAGGTTGAAAATTATAAGTTATGGAAAATGTATATGTGTATTTCTTATGGCTTATTTGTGTTATTCAACTTTTTACCTAATTTTTAGTAAGTCTCTTCTTTGCTTTAGGTAAACTACTTTGAATAAATATTCATAATAATTTCAATTATGCATATTTGTAATTTAAATTTAACGTGGTGTTTTAGTGATTAAACAAATTACAATTATGAACATACTTTATGGAGATGCTCTCACAGAGGGTACCCGAGCACCTTTATACCCTATGAACAACTGATTTTTCAAGTCTTTTGTGAGAAAAATACTGTGAACTGAGAAACCATAACCTTTTCCATATTGTACAGGAGTATTTTCCTGCGAATAGAAGTTTCTTGTGGAATGCGTTCAGAAATTAACACTTGAAAGAATACTCTCGTAGTATAAGTGTATTTTAGGCACACACTAATTTCCCCCACCTCGCACTGTTTCTATTTCCTCACTGACAAACACTTTACCATTTTATATCGTAAAGGTCAGATCCACTGTTATTGTAACAGAGTGGTGCTTGAGCGATTGACTAGAACTCCGATCAGTGACAATTTCACAGTCTTGTTTTATTACAAGTGTAAACTCTTTAGTCAGTTCAGAAGAGACCGTGGATCGTGTTCAGAGTTGAGGACGATGGATTTTGGTGAGTCAGAGTAGGTCAAAGTGGATGAGAATGGTTCATGGTGGGTACTGGGTCAGAGTGGGTCACCATGGGTGATGGGTCACGGTGGGTGGTGTGCCAGAGTGGGTCACGGTGGGTGGTGGGTCATGGTGGGTCAGAGTGGGTCACGGTGGGTGGTGGGTCAGTGGGTCGTGGGTCACGGTGGGTGGTGGGTCAGTGGGTCGTGGGTCAAGTTTTCATTGACCCACGCCAACTCTGGCACGGGAGGTATTGCCCCTCCAACTTTTTGACAAAAGTAAAAATGCCACTTCTTTGATGGCCATTTACCAAGACCTGTCAAAATTTGCGAGACTGTACTGTAGGTCTTTCCCCCCGCAGCAGACGATTCCTAACTCCGCTTCTACATGTTTCTACGTTTTCATATGTGTATCTACTCAAATTTATAATAGGCTATATATTTGATAAGTAATAGAATTTTCTTTCATTATTACAGTATTGTATACATGCATTTTTATTTAAATGGCTTTTAAGTTGACAGAAACAATTCACGATGTGAGTTTTCAAAACAACTCTTTTCGTAAGTAACTTGGTGGTTTTATTAATTAAGAGAATACGTACCATCTTGAACTACTTCCTCCTTATACTTCATGATTTCCTCTTCGATATAACGCTTCTCAATAGAGGATGGTTTGCCTCGTTTTGATTGCATGATGAATTCTTGATCGATCTACTTTTATTCCTCTAAACAGAAGTAAGAACTGGATACAAGATTTTCTTTTTTAAAAAAAAAGGCAAGAGGGAGGAGGATGAAGTACGCACTTGCTAAGTCATGTGATGTATAGAAGCAATCAAAAGCTTTAACCTTATCTCTAAACTAAATGGAAGACTAAACTAAAGATTACACTATAGACGAATTATATTCGGATTGTGAAATCTCACAATGAACCTCAGTTCCATAAAATTATTCCTCAAGACGGATGAGGAATTAAATCCAGGATGGGAAAATTAAACAAGTAATTGACAGAAAAGAATAAATAATGCTTTGTTTTTAAACTAAATGTATAAACACTGAAGAGAAAAATTCAAATTTGTCAAAATTGGTGGGGGTACAAATTCTAATTTTGGTGGTAAAAATTGGTACATATTGGGCACAAATTTTTGGTACCGTTTTTGTTCAAATTGGAAAGAAAAATAAATTGTGCGGGCGAGCTTGACGTCAAGCTGGCCATCCATCAAAAATTCATTTTTTTCAAAATTGGTGAGGGTACAAATTCTAATTTTAGTGGTACAAATTGGTACATATTGGGTACAAATTTTTGGTACCGTTTTTGTTCGAATTGGAAAGAAAAATAAATTGTGCGGACCAGCTTGACGTCAAGCTGGCCCGCCATCAAAAATTCATTTTTTTCGAAATTGGTGGGGGTACAAATTCTAATTTTAGTGGTACATATTGGTACATATTGGGTACAAATTTTTGGTACTGTTTTAGTTTGAATATGAAATTTGTGCGGGCCAGCTTGACGGACGTGTTTCAGTCCATACTCTGACGCATTAGAAACGCTAAGCGATAGCAAGACCGTGCCACGTAACAATAACTGAAAAGATTGATATTAATATGGAATCGAATATATTTGGGGTCGCTGAGACGAATAGTGACATTCACTTAGCCGTTTGAAGTGCACGTTCAATCTATGGTGAGGAACCATATCTTAGTACCTCTATGGATTCATAGAAATGGAAGAAAGAGCAAAAAACAACGTGAAATGATTGGCGGTGTGCCCAATCCATAACTTCTGTTATAGCTGAGATTTATGGCGATATTTTCAATTCCGTATAAGTAAAAATTGAGTCCCTATTAGCATCGATAGGGGTTGGAAAACCCAGACATGTAACAATAATCGAAAATGATCGGCAATGGTGTTTAATCCATTATCTCTGGTTTTCTAGACACATTTCGATACAGTTAAAATCCAAATTCAGCGTCGTCGCCTTTTGAGTTTAGAAGGAGTCAAGAATGAAGTGTTTCAAGTGAATGAGATTAATTTGGAATCCATGGTTTTCTGAATAGTGATAAGTGATAAGTTGATAATTGAAGTTCAATCCCTAGTGGGGGCAAAACACTTTACCACACAGCAATGAAATTCTTTCAAAAGTTTTTAAAACGTACCATCATTTCCCTGCAGATAATGTATCCTACTTCCCTTAAGGGAATACATTCCATATGTTGTTGAAAACATTTTCCAAATAATACTGAAAATATTCTCTGAACACTCAGAAACGTTGTAAAAAAGTTTTCCAAAAAAAAATGTTTTCTGTACGATTTCCAAACATTACTGGAAATGTATTTGAAATGTTTTATACAATGTTAACGGAATGGTTTTTAAAATGTTTCGCATAGAATATTTAAAATTATTTACCAATAACAGAACATAATTTGTCAAGAATGAAGAAAAATTTAATAAATATCTTTACAATGTATTGGATACATTAGTTGAAATGTTTTCTAATTCATTTTTAACAAAGATTAATGTTCTATAAAAATAATAATTTTAAACTATTTTTCATACATGACAGAAAGTGTTTTCTGTGCATGACAGAAAGTATTTAGATAACAAAAAATGAATAGTGACAAAAAATGTATGACAAAAAATATATAGTGAATGTTTTTTGTACATCATAGAAAATATTTACAGAATATTTTTTGTACATGATAGAACCCGGAGTCGTCAAGCCAACTCGGTTACTATTGCAGATATAAAAACAAGGTAAGATATATATAAGGAAATTTTTAAATTACAGCAACAGTTTTGTTTTTATATTAGAATACCACCCAATAATAACGAAATGTACAACGCTGCCACTGTTGGGCAACACTGAATGGAAGAAAGTGTGGTTTGAAATTCTTTGGACCAAAGAGAATGGAAAGAAAGACACAGTGAAAAGGTATAACACAAGACTCAATTTCGCGTCTTTCGAATTTGCTCTCCCCATTATCCGCTTGGTTGCTGCGCTACTGGCTTGCATATTGAAGTCGCTTTTTTATCATTCATTGTGTGCCCTTTCAATTCTTTTTGGTGTAGCTAATTTTAGGCCACACATTCTTTCATTCATGTAATCCAACATGACGTTTGGTAAAATATTTTCTTTATTGGGCCGTACACTAGTACAGAAACAAAACTGTTGCTAGAATTTAAAAATATTCTTACATATCGTACCTTGTTTTCATATCTGCAATAGTAATATAATTGGCCTATGGGATCCGGACTTTGCGTCACTCTCTACCGCCTCCTTGCTGGAAACAAATAGTGTGTTGAAAACAAGCCGGCCAAACTGCGACATAGCAGTTGGAAGAAAACAAGGTTGCTCTGTAGAATTTTACCTCCTTCGATGCTTTTCTCTCACTCTGTCTTCATCACGGGGAACAATTGCTGCCCACAACCTCTAAAAAATCGCGCTAGAGTTCATATACAATGTATATCTACATATAACAGTCCACTGAGGATACCTTAGTTACTCAAAATCCTATTGAGGAGAATTCAATGTACTCAATTACCGTGTTTAATTATCTCTCAATCATCTGAGAGCAGCTTATTTTGAAAGGAAGACTATTGCATATAAAAAAGAGCACGCCAGGTACAGAAAATACACGCGACGGAAATGCGACATCTCTGCGACCTCCAAATGTCCACTCTTGTTACATCCCATGCAATGCGGTTAGGATAATCGATGCGATGTCCCTGGTGTCTCCAAATGTCAGTTTTAGTTGCATACTGGGATATCCCACGGGATGTCCCAGTGATATCCACGTTACAGTATCTCATTGGAACATATGTATATTGTGAGATGTCCCAATGATTTGGCACTGCTACTACTGGTGTGTCGCCACGCCGTGCATATATGTTTGGGTATCTTTTGTGACGTTGCGAGATTCAAACTGCATATCAGTGCGTTCACAATCGTCACCCGTCAGTTTTTAAAGTGGCTATATCGGATTCATTTTTTTAAAAAAATAGGAAAAGGTTTGCAGTTTAGACATCAAATTCAAAGAACAATTGTTTTAAAAATTAGAACACCAATATAGCCGCTTTCAAAACTTACAAACGATGACTGTGAAGACACTACTAATATGCACTTTGAACCTCATAACATCACATAAGACACCCCAACATATCTACAAGACGCAGCCACATACCAGTAGTGGCACTGGAACACCCAGAAACATTCTGCTTGTAAATAAGATTTTGAGTAAATAGAATGCTTAACATTATGAGAGGAAACGAACATTATGTAGTCATAATTTACACTGTCCACTAAAATATAGATACATATATATATCAGTTTATCTCGGTTTGTAGTTAAATAAAAACATAAATGTACACTGTTTTCGCTTTATTTCTTTATATTCACTTCGGCATAATCTTCTTCATGCTGCTGGTATTATTGTTTCTATACATTGATAACCTCCCTCGCTCAGTGTCTATATTTTGGGGTTGAAATTGAACGCAGAAAAGTCACCTTCCGTTCACCTTCTAGAATGAACGGGAATATCGAATTAAACATAAACTATAAGAGAGGTAATGACTTGCATGAAATAACAACTCAATCTTAACCATTAATTTATTCATGCATTTTCAATTCGAGTGTAAATTCTCGTGTAGTGTATTGGAAGGTAATATCGGTATTTCAGTTCTGCCAAATCGAATACGACATTTCTAAACACTGAATCGCTGACAACAGATTTAGAAAGTAACACATACCGCCAATGTTCCTTGTAGTCCTTGGAAAGATGATCGGCTCCTCTACAGCTATTCCAGATGGTTTGTGTGATAACTGGATTTAAGTCTCCTGGACGTCGTGGTGAACTTCTCGAACAGCGAGTCGGTCTTATTTATGTTAACACAGTAACGACGATAAAATACAAATTCACCGAGTTCAACGTAAACTAATCATTTTCCTCCTTCGAAGTTTCTCGATAATTGTAATAGTATAAGTCTGTAAACTTAGAATGCAACTGTGCGGCTCCGCGCTCGGAAGTTATTCCGTTTCAATCTCCGTCTTAATCTCCGAATTCACTCTCTCGGTTACTCTTCTCAATCACCCGAAATCACTCTCGAGACCTTTCATCCCTGGGGTTTTGTTGACTTCCTTAAATCTGGAATCTGCCTTCTCAACATGATGTCAGAAGCGTGTTCTCTTTCTGCTCCAGGAAACTTTTCAAATTCATCATTCTTGTTCAGCGATTGCAATCCATAGAATACCGGTGTCCGCGATACTTGGCAATTCTGACATGCCAGAAATTGTGTCTGTGTTAACACACATTCTGCGAACTTCATGATATTAGATTTCTGTAATTCTTTCCAGTAATACATAATTTAGATTTAGTTCTCATTTTTAATAATTAGAATAATATGCCAAATTGTAGTTTCCTTAATGCCAATGTTATATAATCGTTTCACACATTAAATGAAATGTCAAGCTTTTATGTAATCTGTTTTATTGTTCGTTTCTTAACTCTGTTTTGCTGAACGTTAATTAATAAATTAATATCTGAAATTTATCTGTAAATGAAAAGATAAAATGAAAAATAGAAAATAAATTAAATAAAATTATCAAATATATGCGTACTGCCACAACATTAAGAACAATCTTTACAAATATCAGGAATTCATTTTCTAACTTGTAAACACTTGTTCTAGAAAACTGTCACTGGCACGCTAATTATTATTATTATTATTATTATTATTATTATTATTATTATTATTATTAATAATAATAATAATAATAATAATAATAATAATAATAATAATAATAATAATAATAATAATAATAATAATAATAATAATATTTATGTATGTTGATGGGAACATATTCTACAAATCTACGGAGCATTGCGAATCTACGGAGCATCTTTTCAGGAAATATCACTTTTTATCACTTACTAGAAATATCGCATTGTTGAATTACAAGAAATGCATATTTGTTCCTTTATAATGCTACATTTCATTACTAACTCTAATTTCGACTCTGCGAATTGTCAGTGAAAGTTATGTGGAATTGCAGCTGAGTTTTTAACTGATTTTCTTGTTCGTCTCTGTTTGGCATATTGAAGCCAATTCAAAACAATCTCTTTAGTTACGTTTCTCTTGTGTTGGCGCAAACACTTTCTGAAAATAAAAATAATATGCAATGTTTTAAGAATAATAAAGGCAAGGAATGATTAAGAATGGAGGAAAAATGATCGATCTGGAACATTCCCAGACCATACCTAGGCCATAGGAGGCCAATCCAGGTCCCGCCTGATCCGAAGTACTCGATAGTCCAGTGTCGCACGATACGCCATGACCCATGTACCGTCCAACCATGGAGAGTTGAACACCCCGATAACTCGTTCTCTTTTATGAACACTTTCTGAGGGTGTACTCGTTCCCTTTTATAAGCATTTTTCACCCCTATTTTAACATAGCAGAAATTACATAAGACTCTGTAACATAGCAAAGACTACCAACATAATAAGGGGTGTACTCGTTTCCTTTTATGGGCGCTTTCTCAACCTCTATTTTAACATAGCAGAAACTACATAAGACTATGTAACAAGGCGGAGCTAATAAAAGGAGTATGGCATATTTTTCCACCTCTATTTTAACATAGCAGAAATTACATAAGACTATGTAACATAGCAAAGGCTCCCAACATAATGGGGGTGTACTCGTTCCCTTTTGCAACATAGTATAGAATACACAGAGACTACGAACGCATATTTTAGCAGCACTCCAAGTGTTTTATTTAACTCGGGAACACTAATACGTTTTTGTAGTACACTATTACTATGAATTCGCAAACAGAAAGGCTCCTATTAGTTTTAACATAGCAAAAATTATTTCCTTTTACGGGAGGTAGCTACCACACCAATCCTCTTTTCGCATCCAGGGCTTGGGACCGGCAATGGCGGAGTTAAAAATTAGGCTAATCGCTTTGTAGCCTTTTACGACCGTTTTATAACATAGTAGAGCAAAGATTAAAAATAACATTACCATTTAACACACAGACACACACACATGGTTTACGGCCAATTTAATCCCGCTCCAATGACCATCACATTCTCATAAACGAATAAAGCATATTATCATTAGCATCAGTAGTGGTGAGTGAGAATTTGTTTAAAAAATCACGTAGTGAATAAGCAGATGCACGAGATGCTAGATATAGAAAACAGTAATGTCCAGAAAATGAAGATAAGTTACCTTGAATACGTCTATTATTCCATGTATAATACAGTTTCCTTCTTTTTTAAACTTATATGATATTGTATATAAACGGGTATACCATAGGTATCGAAATACTCACCCACACGCATATTTGATATATAAATTGCAACCCAATGTTGACCATGCTTATTACTAGATTGAGTATTTATAATTATGGCAGCCAGAAATGTGTGAATAAACAGATAGCTCGTCTGTAGTATATACACCTATAAAATTATTTTTAGGCAAATTGTGTTGTAGTGCCTCATGAAGTTCAAGAGTATTTCACGTTTCTTAATTAATTAATATATATACTTTCTCTGGAAATCAATTTCTACTTCTGAGGAGAATTCACCGTAAATAATTGGTGTAAGAAGGAAATGGCAGTGCTTCTTTAAAATGAACCTCTAATCATACATTTCCTTGACGTTGTGGACTAGTATGAAATGCAGCACTAGCACTAGAATCGGGAATTAAATCAAACACGAGTATAGTATAACGATTAGGATATTCGACAAGTGAAATATCATTACCTTGATTAGAATAATAAATACCAGAACCTGTAAATAACGTAGAATATGCTCGTCTATACAGCTTATTATCAAAATCTGGTTGTAGTGGTTTGGATCATACAGGCGTTTAATCAACATACAATGTAAAAAAATGACATACTAAAATGTTGAAAATTGAACGGATTTGTCCGATAAATACCATTGAAAGCAGTATTAGTAACAAACCCAATAATAATACGTTTAGGCACTATGCCAGAAAACAGATCGGGGAGTGTACTATCCATAATTCCTTGTGGCAAAATTTCTGTCTTCACCTGCATTTTTGTAAGAGGATATTTTATTATAAATTTAGGATTTTCCAATTATTTTATTTTGTGCTATTTTAACTTCGGGTGATACATCAACCATTTTCACAAGCAATGTTACATCTGTAATTCCAACTTTTCCATCAGTCTCTGCTACACCCATTAGACAAAACGCAGGTTTAGCTGGAATTAGTTTCTTACGCAGTTGTACACCATTCAGTAGAATTTTTTCCTGATTGAAAATAACCCAATATAACCCATGAATGAATATAACCCAATAATTCAAATGACTGACTTAAAGTAGTGAGAAGAAAACGTTGCTTAAATCCTAAACTACCATCGGCCACAGTGTCCATATGACCTGCAGTATCTTTAAATCACACTGATGTTTGAAAATGCATTGATTTAGAATTACCATTATAATTTAGTAGTTTTTCAATATACGATCTATATGGATATATATGTCAGGAGTAGGAAATATGTTGATTATTCAAATATATTTGCACCTCGCTGAACACTGCATTTAGAAAATCATTTACACGACTAATTTTCTGATCGGCAGAAGGTAAATTAGAACCATCTATTTTAGTAATTTTCACCTTTAATATGTAACATTGTATGAGTCAAATCAATGTAGTCATCCCCATGGCCGCGGACTACAAATGCTATTGGTGCATTATCAGATATTGAAGCCACAGGCTTCTATGGAACTATTTTATTACCTATAATACTAGTTTGAGTGGGTAAACCAGCAAATAAATCTAATTCTGATTTCATACACTCACACTGCATTTTGTTTTCTGACTATTAATACTCACACAAGTTAAATTTACAATGCCGTATTACGTCTGCGAAAATGTAATTTTACACATACACTGCCATATTGGAAAGGAAGTGTACCTGTACTATCTCTTAAATCAATAATAATTTGATCACAGTGTTTACGTTGCACGGGGACATAATGAGGATTTTCAAAAATATATACATTATTAATACCATACTCTAATATTTGTATTTATAATACGTAACAATGGAGCTATAGTATCACCTACCAGTTGTGGTCCTACAACCGAGACCGAAGCCAATTGTTTGTTTTTCGTTTCTTATTGATTGCTTTGAAGAAATAATCGTTTCTTTCGATAAAAGTTACGGAGATTTTCACTAAATAAAATTTTGGGGTGAGCAATTTCCCGCTGGGCTCTTTAGTATGAAATTTTGAATCCAAACCGAAGACAACCATTTGTTTTCCGTTTATTGTTGATTGTGTTGAAGAAAAAAATCATTTGTTTCATAAACCTATCGCTATAAATATACATAAATATGGGTAGCGATTTTTGTAAATCTGTTGAATAAAGACCATTACGCACAACTGCAATATCTTCTTGTTCTATATGAACAAAAGCTAGTATTCTGGCTAGTTCGGGAGATATGCGTACTTCTATATGCTTCTGATATTTTCTTACTCTACACACCTCAATTCGTTTTACCGATGCTTAAACTTTTAATTGTAAATTCAATGTATCAGTTTTATGATTTTGTTAATACATACATTTATTCAGCCTATTCACACACCAGAATTTCATTCATTCTGTAGCAAAATAGAACTAGTTTAAATTCACATAGTGCGTGTTACCGAATAGTATCACTGCAACCAGAAAATCAAATGGTTTCCATTTAAATATATAGATCATGTTGGGTCTCTTTTATAAACATATGTTCTGACAAATCTCAATTTCTACTTCTGGATGTTCGCCAAAAATAATATGTATAAACCACACTTACCGAGTACTGTTGCAGAACTATGTAGAACAACTCATGTAGTAGTTGAAGAACTTATGCTTAACATTCTGGTTTCACAGGAAATCGACTTCAGATGGAATATCTGTAAAATCGCAACTGAAATTCATATTAGATCTATATAGCTGTAACATTGAAGAAAACATGATTTATTCTAATAAAATAACTAGACAACCAGGCTATAACTAGCCTGATTATTTTTAACAAGTCAACAAATTATAAATAAAATTTCTATTTCGATCACCCTGTATTTCATGTTAAAATATTCACAGATATGTGAATTGCAGCAAACAAAATATAATTGTCAAACGAGGGTATTTTGGACTTGAATATCGTAAAGTTTATCGCAAACAATTTCGAAAATTGAGAAAAGGAGATATTCATCATAAATCTTTATCTTTTGCAGACTTTATACTACTATATTTTATTGTAAGCGTAATTGCACAATATCAGAGTAACTCAGATACGATCTCAGAAACTATACTAAAGATTACATCGAGCACTAAATTATTTGGAAGTACTGATTTGGCGCCAAAAGATGTACATTCTTAGATCTGGTAGAAAAACACTGTGAAACACTACACGGCGTTTATACAGTTCTTAAACAGAGTGTTGTTAGAACAGGATAGCATGAATGTGGATCAGAGAGGAAACACAATTGTAAGTGAGTGGGTTTCTTAACTGGAACATAGACATTTTGCACATCTATCTCTGACGCCTTCGGCGAGAATTATATTTTGAGGAGTACCATATGAATCGACATAAGCCATTACAGATGTATGTTTGTGTATAAGCAATTCTACGAACGTACTCGTTGCCATAGGAAAGGGGGAGGGTTTTCTTAATTGAATTGCCAGAATAGATGAAAATATAATTTACGACGATAATCTAAAACATTAAGAACAGTGTTCAGATCATGAGTAACCTCGGAAACAGTTTTCAAAAATATATCCACTCACATGGAATGGTGTTGATAGTATATATACATAATCCACAATTTCTCCGTCCAGGCCAAATTATCTGCAAATAGTGGTACTGAACTAAATCAGATAAAGAATGAACTTGTTTGCAAGCATCGAGGAAAGACCAACGGACATGGTTTTTATATATTCCACAACAACGTACGCTAAAAGAACGGAACAGATTTTGCATTAGTGGTATTGCGAAATCTTTCCTCATCCATATCGTTCTTCTCATGACTTCAGGACGACTAATAACTATTTCCGGCCTCTTGGCAGCGGTGCTGCATAACATGAAGTTGAATATTCGCATTGCAAATTTTCTTTCGTAATGATATCGAATCACTGCATTTGAAATGTCAAATTAGTGTCACCAGACTTAGATTACTTTCAATTGCCAGATATTCCTGTTTATTTTTCCTTGATTTGAAAATGATAACCACGAATCACATATTTCAATCTTTAAAATTCAATAAAATACTTGTGGCATGTGATAGACAATGAGAAATATTATTTTTGTATGTACTCGAATTACTAAGGTTATGAAATTTCAGGACTGAGGCATAAGGTATGAAGTATTACAGCGTATGTATTTTGGCAACTACATTTAAATATCGGTGTTTGGTATCCCTATTTAAAGAAAGTGTTATATCACAGTACTTTGGGGGGAAAGGTAGATAATATGAGCACTTTATCATCAGTATCTTGTAGAGATGCAAAGAAGCCGGCTTTTTTGAATCGATGGTTTTTTGGAAATTTTGGCTTTTTTCATTTTCATGATTTTTCTATATAAATAGCTTTCTTACAGTATACTCTTACAGAAAGTTAAATAAGATTTCATGACCTAGATGCTATATTTCGCTCTGGAATTCACCATCGTGATGGATGGAACACATGTTTTAAGAATTATAGTAGACATAAAGTATGTAGTATTTGAGGGCAACTGTAGAATATATTTAACTTTATTTTAACTTCTGAGTTATCGACATATTTTTCTTTTCTAGATCATTTCTTTTTAATCCTCCGTGTTTCATTTCCTAGAGACTAGTAGGTCTACTCTAGCTTCTAGCACATAAGTTAAACTTTTGTTTTTCAATCTATCTTTCAGAACGTACGTTTGTCAGTATATCTGTCAAAGCGTACTTCCACTTTCTTGTTATATTGTAGCTGTGCAATGATTTAGCATAATCTTCCGCAATCTTTGCAATAATCTGTGCAATAATCTTCCGGATATAAAATTGAATACAATTTTATACAAATAATCAGTAGCGGACTCAGAAAAGTATTTTGGGAGGTGTATCTCTGCTCAATGTTTGTTTTTTCTAAAATTCCCCAATTTTTATTTGGGAGTTTATGAGTACAAGCATAACTAATATTTCGTTTTGTTTGTATATTCAGCAATAACCTTCCAGATACAACCTTGAAGACCATTTTATACTGATAATTATTGGCGGATTTAGAAAAGTATTTTGGGAGGGATTTTCTTATTAATGTTTAGTTTTTCTAAAAATACCTAATTTTTATTTGAGAAGAGCTTGAAATTTAAGAGTAAAGGCATAACAAATATTTCGTTTGTTTTAGAAATTTTGTAATTTCGGGGTACAAGCTTCACCCGTAAAACATCCCCACCTTAACTCCCTTCGCTAATCCGTCACTGCTGGTAATTAGTAATAACAAAGATTTAAAAACGATAAGAAAGGAAGTCGGCCAGAACTCACAGTACACGCATTATCTCTACATTCACAGATACAATTAAGAAAAAACTTTTGTCAAAATGGTCTAATGCGGAGTTGAATCCCGAACTTCCCGATAGAAGCGCGAAACCTAACCACTCACTCATGGTTGTTGTGCAGTTTTGCTTAACTTAAATATATTCTCTCTTTCTATGACCTATGGAATCCGAAGGTTCAATGCCGCGTTCGCAAAAGCTCTCCACTGACTTCAATCCTTAGGCCACTGGATCCAGTTTTTACTTTGTGTTCCCATTTCTCCTAGATCCATTTTAATATTGTCCTCCCATCTGCACCTAAGTCTTCCTAATGGACGTTTTCCAATTGGATTTCCAGTTAAAAGTTTGAAAGCGTCCCTACATTCTTCCATTTTGGCTGCATGACCTGCCCACCTGAGCTTCCTAGACTTGATGACCGTTTGAAGAACGATGTTTGGTAAAGCGTATAAATTATGCAGTTCTTCGTTAGGAAGTTTCCCTTATTCCCGTTTCTCTTGGGTCCGAATATTCGTCTCAGGATTTTATTTTCAAATACTTTCAGTCTGCGTTCTTCCCTCAAACGACCATGTTTCACATCAGGCATGATTATCGTTTTATATATTTTAAGCTTTAAATTCCTCGACAGAATTCGCGACGACAAAATACTTTGAACTGAATAATAACACGAATTTCCTGATTTCAGTCGACATTTAATTTCTTTGTGGATATGACTTTGGTCTGGTGATATTGATCCCATGTATTTCAAAGTATCCACTTTGTCGAAAGTATTATTTGATATTTTAACTCATTCATAATTTGCCATATTACAATCCCGGTGAACATCCATGTATTTAGTTTTCTCTGCATTTACTTCTAAACCAATGTCGCTGCAAGCGTTTAATAAGGATTCTGCATTTATTTCTATTGTTCTCTTACCATCCCCTATTAAATTTACATCATTAGCATACGCCGTAACCTCGTGAATACAATTCAGCTCTAGGGCGTGGTTGCTATCTTTAATTTTCCTTATAGGGTACTCCAGAACAAAGCTGAACAATAATGGCGATAACGCATCTCCTTGTTTTAGGCCATTCTCGATGTGGAAGTTCATGGACAAGAATTTTTCTGCTCGGACTTTACTCTGGGATTCATTTAAACACATTTTAATTAATCTAACTAGCTTTTTCGGTATTCCGAATTCTGTAAGAATGTTGTACAATGTTTCCCTCCTATCCGAGTCGTAAGACTTTTTAAAATCAATAAACAGCTGATGTAGTGGGTAATATATTCCCATTTCTTTTCGAGTATTTATCGAATAGTAAATATCTGGTCGATAGTTGATCGATTTCCCTAAATCTACACTGATAATCTCCAATAATCTCATCTGCGTATGGAACCAATCTTGTTAAGAGAGATGCCCAGATGATTATTACATTGTTTTGTCGCCTTTCTTGTGAATTGGAACAGTGATTGATTCTTTCCACTCTTCTTAAATGTATTCCATAGCTTTTCTCTTTTTTAAAAAAAAAAGTTTCGTAATGATATGTTGAATTCCTGTTGTTAAAAATTGGGAAACCTTCAGAACTGGGTAATACGTAATGGTGGTTACAAGTATAGGAAACCGCACAATCACATGAACAGTCTATTACGCATATGATCCATTAACAGAAAATTTGGTACTTTCCCGATTCTGAACAAGCTTAAGGAACAGTCAGTGCATTATAGAATACGGAATTTTACCGATTTTGCAGATTCTAAGCACCTGATAGGTGGTAACATTATTACGTATGTGATCAATGAATGAAAAATTTGTTAGTAATATTCATACAATATATATGAAAGTTAAAACTTAATAATTTCAAGAATGTACAGAACCACCCGAAACCAAGCTCTTGATGTGCAGCTTTTAAGATTATCATATAAATGTATTTTTCTCATGTTTTATTTTTTGTTTCAAAATGAGGGTGTGTGATGATTTGAAGTAAAAATACTACATGCAATTTTGCTAGTTATTTGTGTATCTTTTTTTTTAAAAAAAAAACAAAAAGTACTTATTTTTGTGTATAAGAAATAAAAAAATATTACATATATATATATATATATATATATATATATATATATATATATTGGTTAATCCTTTGGAATTCATTGGTTAATGTAAATATGTTAACAATATTAAAAAATATTTTCTAATACATGGTTTATTTTAGAGGTTCTATATTATTATCTACATCAACCACTACTCAAATGAGCTCTTATGCTGCAGAGAAGCGAAACAAAGCCTGCTTTATCAATTTAAAGCAAAATTTTGAAAAAAAGCCCAAAATTCCCCAAGCAAAAAAACGAAGCAAAAAAAACCGAGTTTTTTTCAAAAAAGCCGTTTTTTTTCAAGCCCTTGCATCTCTGGTATCTTGGATGAAGAGCCGATAGCAACACTCCATGCAATAAATTTCAGACAGCATTTTGAAACATTAGTAAATCAAACGTAGTTTATTTCAGCGATAATCAGTTATCGTAATCGCAGTTTATTTAAGTAAAATTGGGTTATATTTTAAAAGAATCTGTACATAGTTACCTAGTAGGAGTATCATTCGACTACTCGACGTTAAACGACTGGTCTCTGTATCACTCGAAACATAATAATTCTGTGAAAAATAATCTCTATATTGTTAGTATTGTTTGGTTTCTTATCATAGTCTATTTTGAACGAAATAACACATTGCAATGGAACGTTTGCTTACATAATTACGAACGGACTATATTTGTCGATGAAGCTTGCTGTTATGCAAGCTCCAAAGCATACATTATTATTACGAAACTACATTCACTCTAGAGGTTTTACTGCGGCTGCATTTTTAATGACGTGAGCAAATTGACTGTTTCAGGTAGAAATCAATGTAAACTATATACAATTCTTCCGATGTGTTATTGGTTTCATGATAAAGTAAAACATTGACATGCAATCTCGTGCACATTAAAATAGAATATAGCGTCCACACACATACACACACACAAACACACACACACATATATATATATATATATATATATATATATATATATATATATATATATATATATATATATATATCAGACTGTTCCATAATTCGTGTTATTTTCTACAGCGCTGGGGGAAGATGAAGTTTATACACTATTAATGTAAAATTTGGCACTCTTATTGAGAAATATCTGAATTTTTTGAATTTGTAAAGAAAATAAGAGAAAATTGCTGTTTAGCCCCCTTTTAGGGGTGTAAACACGAAAGTTCATTTTCCTTATGGGAGATTCAATGTTAAATTTTAGAAGCAGTTTTCACCAATAATTATTCGTGACAATTTTGGAGCAAATGGGTTGTATTTGTTACAAAATGCAAAAACACTCATTCACAAAGCTAGTAAAACCGTCTCAAACATTATTTAGCGCAGGTTCCCATTTTGGGGGGCAAGGGGGCGTAAATAGGTGGTGGGTGATATGTTACCAAAATCCCAAAATTTATTTCAGGAATCCCAGTAAGCGTGAGATTAATCACAAATGTCACAGAATTAATGCTCCAATGTCCTTACATGTAAGAGTGACTGATAATGGAGCTACAGCCCCCTTTCAAAAATAAAAAAAACACCATAAATATCCTTAGTAAGGACATACGAGAAGAAGGTATTTTTTAATTAATGTAAAATTAGGCGTCATTGTATCAAAAGAGTATGCGTTTTTTAAGTCTGGGATGTTATTTTGATAACGCACCGCCTTAGGGGGACACAGGGGGCGAAACATAAAATGATGGATGTTTATAAAAATTCAAATTTTATTCTGGAAGTGTGAATGAGTATTAGATTAAACACAAATGACCCAGAATCAATATTCCGATGCTCCTTGCATGTGCCAGTGATTGATGTGGTGCTGCAGCCATCTTCCACAAAGCAACCAAAAATCACGATAAATACTCTTAACAGGGACTTACCAGAAGAAGCGTTTTTTCTATTGATCGATTATTGTGAAATTGGGCGTTATTGTAATGAAAAGTTATGTATTTTCCAAATCTGAAATGTTATTTTGGTAACAGAGGACAAAGGGAGCGGTTGGTAATTTTTGGATTTGGAGGGCACAGGGGCCGAAGTATAAAAATTCCAAATTTTATTTTGGTAGTGCCAATGAGCATGAAATTAATTGCAAGGCGCACAGAATTAATGCTCCTATGCTATTTCCATGTACAATCCGCAGCAAAGAACCTGCAACATGAGCATGTAAGTGTATTGTGAAACTACGACTAACAGCACAAGGAATCAACATAACGTCTAAGTGGCATAAATCACGCCAGGAGAAACCTCGGCGTATTCCCCTGCGCACTAATTTTGGAGCAAAAGACTTCGTCGTTTCACAATAAACATATGTGCTCATGATGCAGATTTTTTTGCTGCGGACTGTACCAGTGACTGATATTAGGCTACAATCCCATTTCATAAAACAATAGAAATTCATGATGAATGTCCTTATACGCAAGGACCTACTGGCAGAAGGTAAATATTTTTCATTATTAAAGTGAAATTTGGCATTATTGTCGAAAAATGTTTGTTTAGAAAAAGAGCTAAAGCGACAATATGATAATGGTCATGTGTTGATCTCTTTTAGTGGCGTCAACTCAAAATTTGATTGGCCTAACTGGAGTTTCAATCTAAAATGCGGAAAGCAGTTTGCTCTATATTTATACGAATTTTGCTGTAAATTAGCAGTTTTATGTAGAAAATACGATACCATTCCTCTTCTTCCTCCCCTTTCATCTATGATGGTACATGCGTTTCTAGTTTTATTACGCAAACCTCCAAATTGGGGAAGATAGGCAGTAAGAAAAATTCAGACTTTTCGTTATTTTCCGTGAGCGTCAAAATATTTGGAAATATACCAAAATTAATGCTTAGAAGGTACCTCCATGTTCCAGCGACCACTTTAGTGACTCAATTCCCCCTTCCCGGTCCCAAAATCATTTAAAGAACCACACCACTTTGTTTTATTATCTTCCATGCTTCTCTCTGGCCTATTCAGAATGCATGCTAAAAGAAGTGTGTTTAAGAAGCACTGAAACACGTCGGAATCATTTGTTGGCGTCCCACTGTAAGCTGATTTTAAGCAATGTCAACAAACTTTTGTTTATAAAACACCCTCTAATTCCTGACTCAACTTCTTGTTCATGTGTGGTAACAACAGTTTCAGACCTTTTCTTATCACAATACACCAACGATTTACGAGTTAACGTGTTGACAGTTCAATAGGATTTCGTGTCTATAATCAACACCTGGGTTAGATTGACTTCTTCGGAAATGGACATTACACAGTAGGTTTATCTCGGGGATAGACTGGCTTCATTTGATAATTACTTGTCGTTTCCAGGATACTTTAAGAGTGCATTCACTGTACTGTAGTGTCCTTTGATCATGCAGTCTTTAGCTCAGGATCAGCGTGCTAATGTAATTGAATGGTACATTTTATCAGAAAAATCTGCAAGAGCAACAAGATCCCGTATAGTTAAAGACTCGGATTAAAAGTACACGGTATGCAAATTCACCGTTTGTACAAACAGTTCCGCAACAATTGTTTTCACACTGCCCATCTTGCATCTAGAAAAAGTGCAGGAAGATCTCAAAGTGTATGTACAGAAGAAACAAAAAGACAGGTGTTATTATCTGTTACTAGTTCACCGCGTAATCCCTTGCTCGTCGAAGCTTAGGCTTAAGTATTAAGAAAACTACGCTACAAAGAATTTTAAGAAACTTTAAGGTAAAACCATACAAGGTCCGAATGGTTATTAGTTATTATCTGTTACTAGTTCACCGCGGAATCCCTTGCTCGTCGAAGCTTAGGCTTAAGTATTAAGAAAACTACGCTACAAAGAATTTTAAGAAACTTTAAGGTAAAACCATACAAGGTCCGAATGGTTTTACACCCTACACAAGTCCACAGCAGAGCTCCTTCGTGGCTAAGCGGTTAGCGTACGCGCATTTTGCTTGGGAGACCCGCATTCAACTCCCGGCGCGAGCTCATGTGGTTCAGATTCCACGTTAATCATAAGGTCAACGTCTCATATAACCTCGCTACTGAACGAGGCGTAAAACTCAAAACACCTTACAAGTCCACAGTGTAATTAATTTAGCTCCTACGGGAGATTTTCCTTCACAAAGGATTTTTAGGAACCCGCTATACAGCTGTCCCTAATTATTATCTAGTATTATTAGTTATCAGAAATCATTGTCGTAATTAGCTTATACCATTAAGCTTACATGCTCAATCCTTTCACTGGGGCGTGGCAATGGTATTTGTGGCTGTTGGTTAGAACCTATTTTCAAAATTAAGAATTCTTTACGTTTAGAATGTAATGCTTTTAAAATCAATTCATGGGGAGACCGGGGAGGAGGAGACCGCGTAAGAGGGGGAGACCGGGAAGTACCACTGGAGACGAGGTGGTAGGTGCTTTCGTAGGACCAGAGTAGAAGGAGATATCGAGAGGGAAAGGAAATTCTTGAAAGTTTACACTTGTACCTCGTAGTACATAGAAGAAAGAAAAAAAGCAGTTGAGAATGCTCTAAGAGCATTGCCAGAATGAACTTTAAAAAGAAACATTTGCTGTCCATGGCTAATTGCTTTTATTAAAAAATGGTAGGCTATTAGGGAGAGTAATTGCATATGGAAAGCTGGAATACCTAAAAAGCATGTTGCTTGAACCATGAACCTGGATATTAAAACAGTAAGATATTCAATTGAACGATTCTAAGTAGAAGGGGAATACGGATTACATACTAAATAGAAGCTGAGTAGACCGCAAGCGGCAGCGGGATACGAAAATGTTTCGACTATTATTGAAGCTAACGCTTCAAGCCCGTTCGCTGCTGCAACAAACCTGAAAACAACTTTAGATCTGGAATGCAGTGCAGAGACCTGTAACTGTACTCATATTATTTGTTCTGCTTTGCAGGTCAAACTAACAGATGAACATATACATGCTGACTTAGAGTTTGCAAGGACGCACATCAACAAGCAATAGGAAGCTTGTAATCGGGAGCAGTGTTGAATTCAGACATATTCACCCCGGAACGGGGGGAAGAACTCCTGGGAGGAGAGGAGTTTGGATGAAGTAATTTCTACATTTTGTGATTGAAATTTTGGGAGTGTCTCCGGGGGGCAATGGATTTTCTTCGGGGGAGAGATTTCCACCCGGGCTACCTTCTGAATTAATCTCTGATCGGGAGTGATAAGAAAGTGTTTAGTTTATACCAAGGATGGTAACTGTTAAGAAGTTCTACGATATGCTTGACGCAGACATGTAATCAAAATAGAGGGCACATAATTTAAAAATAGGCAAAATATAATCTATGACTTACGGTTCCCGAGATATGGCTCCTTAAATCTCCCGAAATTGGATTTTTTGTCCAATATCTCGGGAACGGTAAGAGTGACGCCAAAAATTCCATCACTTTCTCTGATAGCTTTTGATGCTCTAACGAATAGATTGTTCAAAATTGAAAAAATCGCAAATAACACACACACACACACACACACACACACAGACGTGGAGAATTCAGTGACGAATTTTTCAAGTTCGTTGAAAAATAGCCAATATCGGTTGGGGGAGAAATTGCATCTACGTATGATTTTTTTCTCTAATGTCTCAATTTGTAGTATAAAAGTATATTATAAGAGGCAGAGTGTGGATGCAAGGACAGGGGGCAGATCTTGTAATCTTATAATTTAATATACTCGTTTTTGGCCTAAAAATAAACACAAGCTTCATACAGTCAGTGCTGTTATTAACAGGTTCAGCTCTAGGCAGTCAATTCCCTTGACACGTTGCTCCAATACAGACATCCCCACCAATAGCTGATTATTTGTAACACATTAGAAGACTGTGTGGATCTGTTATGGTAGGAGCCTGATCTTGTTACGTTATAGTCAAGGTGTAGCTGAGGGGGGTCGAATCTATCCGAGCCTAACTATACTGTTTCAGAGTTCGTAACCTATTTAACTACATTTTGGTAAACATAAAGAAGGTTCCCATGTCAGCTTCTCCCAAACATGTTTCCCGTCACCGGATAGCACTATGAATTATGAAGCGTTAACTGTTCAAAAAGCAAAATCGAATCAGGTGCGAAGAATCTTTACAATAAATATCGACAAAAAAATACATAGTAATACGTATGTGATACTACACGTACTCCTAGACTCTATGTAGTACTGTAAGAATGTTAAAGAATCCCTAGAAGCTTATAGATGCATGATTATCATTATTTTATATAAATTCCAAAAAGTTTTCGGTAAATCAAAATATTTCAATTATGTTTACGATTCTTAACAATTATGTATTCACCAATTATCAAAAAACAAACAAAAAAACACGGATTTGGGCGATAGAGAGTTTATTATTACGCTACTCTTTATTCTTGTTAAAAATTAGAAGGAAAGCGTCAAAATACCTGTATCATTAAGAAAAAGTTATATTTCTAGCAAGGAATTACTTTACAGAAGCCCATTGGAGTAGGTAGGCTAAGAAGCAATGGAAATGTTATAGCTTACGTGCTTTTGTTTTCGTCCTTTTAGAGGTGAAAGTGAACAGGAAATAGGATAGTATAAACTTCTATATTCTGAAAAATTAGCACCGTTTTGGGAAGATTCGCAGATTGTAAGATTTTGAACTTTCGTCCTTGATTCAACACTTGGAGCCCCCAGTAATAACTATACTTTAAAATAGATAGATATGTAATATCATGTTATACAACTCATTTATTTAAAATAAAATGTTGCCTGTTACAATATCTATTTCTGGATAGCTTTGTGATATATCATTTTGCATTAAACACATTCTTTCTGTTACTCAGCAACCGCATTAGTGTTTCATTTGGTATTCTATCTTTAGGCTAATTTGAAACTGCTCAGAAGTGAATCTACAGTTTAAAATTAACGAACATTTAGAATTTCTTAAACGTAAACTCGAGACCACGCTCACGAAAAGCAAGCGAATTTACTAACACATAGAGTAAGCGTGAACCTTGACCGTATTTGTGCACTGCGTTCCCTAAGAACTACTTCCTCTCCGTATCAATGCGTATTAAAATACAAGGACGGTGGGTGGCGTAGTGTTATATCAAACCCGTTGAATAATACAATAGAACTATTTTCGCTAATGTGTTGATTTTGATCGAGAAGTCTAGTACAAAGTCTAGTTTTCGATTTCCATTAACTATTCATCAAGAGCTAATTGGGATTCCAGTATAAACTGTCTAACCCCTCTTACAGGTGCTGAACGGAAGAAAATTTAAGCTATGTTATTCATAATGATTATTTGGATGTTTTATAAACAACATCACTTCAAATCCTCAATCAATTCTACCTTCAGCTGCGCTTCTGACTTCATAAAAGAAACATGTACAGTATATCGTTTTACAATATAAGAACATGCGGCATCCGCTAGAAATGAAAATCTGGCAACAGTGCTGGATTCCATATGACTTTAAATTCTACATAAATATACTCAAAAAGACGCCAAATGGTAATAAACTTATAAATGGAATATTCTCGGACGCAAGTTGACTTCAAAGTGAAAAGACGCCACATGGAATGTATTATGTAAACAGCCGAATTTATTATTTTATCGAAAATCTGAGAACGTAACATGATTCTCCATATCTATAAACTATATATATACTGTAATCAAAATGTAATATACTCCAGTATTTCAAGGGGATGCCAAATGACTGCAATATGAAAAGACGCCACATGGATAGCGAGATGTATATATATATATATATATATATATATATATATATATATATCAGACTGTTCCATAATTCGTGTTATTTTCTACAGCGCTGGGGGAAGATGAAGTTTATACACTATTAATGTAAAATTTGGCACTCTTATTGAGAAATATCTGAATGTTTCGAATTTCTAAAGAAAATAAGAGAAAATTGCTGTTTAGCCCCCTTTTAGGGGTGTAAACACGAAAGTTCATTTTCCTTATGGGAGATTCAATGTTAAATTTTAGAAGCAGTTTTCACCAATAATTATTCGTGACAATTTTGGAGCAAATGGGTTGTATTTGTTACAAAATGCAAAAACACTCATTCACAAAGCTAGTAAAACCGTCTCAAACATTATTTAGCGAAGGTTCCCCTTTTGGGGGGCAAGGGGGCGTAAATAGGTGGTGGGTGATATGTTACCAAAATCCCAAAATTTATTTCAGGAATCCCAGTAAGCGTGAGATTAATCACAAATGTCACAGAATTAATGCTCCAATGTCCTTACATGTAAGAGTGACTGATAATGGAGCTACAGCCCCCTTTCAAAAATAAAAAAACACCATAAATATCCTTAGTAAGGACATACGAGAAGAAGGTATTTTTTAATTAATGTAAAATTAGGCGTCATTGTATCAAAAGAGTATGCGTTTTTTAAGTCTGGGATGTTATTTTGATAACGCACCGCCTTAGGGGGACACAGGGGGCGAAACATAAAATGATGGATGTTTATAAAAATTCAAATTTTATTCTGGAAGTGTGAATGAGTATTAGATTAAACACAAATGACCCAGAATCAATATTCCGATGCTCCTTGCATGTGCCAGTGATTGATGTGGTGCTGCAGCCATCTTCCACAAAGCACCAAAAATCACGATAAATACTCTTAACAGGGACATACCAGAAGAAGCGTTTTTTCTATTGATCGATTATTGTGAAATTGGGCGTTATTGTAATGAAAAGTTATGTATTTTCCAAATCTGAAATGTTATTTTGGTAACAGAGGACAAAGGGAGCGGTTGGTAATTTTTGGATTTGGAGGGCACAGGGGCCGAAGCATAAAAATTCCAAATTTTATTTTGGTAGTGCCAATGAGCATGAAATTAATTGCAAGGCGCACAGAATTAATGCTCCTATGCTATTTCCATGTACAATCCGCAGCAAAGAACCTGCAACATGAGCATGTAAGTGTATTGTGAAACTACGACTAACAGCACAAGGAATCAACATAACGTCTAAGTGGCATAAATCACGCCAGGAGAAACCTCGGCGTATTCCCCTGCGCACTAATTTTGGAGCAAAAGACTTCGTCGTTTCACAATAAACATATGTGCTCATGATGCAGATTTTTTTGCTGCGGACTGTACCAGTGACTGATATTAGGCTACAATCCCATTTCATAAAACAATAGAAATTCATGATGAATGTCCTTATACGCAAGGACCTACTGGCAGAAGGTAAATATTTTTCATTATTAAAGTGAAATTTGGCATTATTGTCGAAAAATGTTTGTTTAGAAAAAGAGCTAAAGCGACAATATGATAATGGTCATGTGTTGATCTCTTTTAGTGGCGTCAACTCAAAATTTGATTGGCCTAACTGGAGTTTCAATCTAAAATGCGGAAAGCAGTTTGCTCTATATTTATACGAATTTTGCTGTAAATTAGCAGTTTTATGTAGAAAATACGATACCATTCCTCTTCTTCCTCCCCTTTCATCTATGATGGTACATGCGTTTCTAGTTTTATTACGCAAACCTCCAAATTGGGGAAGATAGGCAGTAAGAAAAATTCAGACTTTTCGTTATTTTCCGTGAGCGTCAAAATATTTGGAAATATACCAAAATTAATGCTTAGAAGGTACCTCCATGTTCCAGCGACCACTTTAGTGATTCAATTCCCCCTTCCCGGTCCCAAAATCATTTAAAGAACCACACCACTTTGTTTTATTATCTTCCATGCTTCTCTCTGGCCTATTCAGAATGCATGCTAAAAGAAGTGTGTTTAAGAAGCACTGGAACACGCACGTCCGAATCATTTGTTGGCGTTCCACTGTAAGCTGATTTTAAGCAATGTCAACAAACTTTTGTTTATAAAACACCCTCTAATTCCTGACTCAACTTCTTGTTCATGTGTGGTAACAACAGTTTCAGACCTTTTCTTATCACAATACACCAACGATTTACGAGTTAACGTGTTGACAGTTCAATAGGATTTCGTGTCTATAATCAACACCTGGGTTACATTGACTTCTTCGTAAATGGACATTACACAGTAGGTAAATATCGGGGATAGACTGGCTTCATTTGATAATTACTTGTCGTTTCCAGGATACTTTAAGAGTGCATTCACTGTACTGTAGTGTCCTTTGATCATGCAGTCTTTAGCTCAGGATCAGCGTGCTAATGTAATTGAATGGTACATTTTATCAGAAAAATCTGCAAGAGCAACAAGATCCCGTATAGTTAAAGACTCGGATTAAAAGTACACGGTATGCAAATTCACCGTTTGTACAAACAGTTCCGCAACAATTGTTTTCACACTGCCCATCTTGCATCTAGAAAAAGTGCAGGAAGATCTCAAAGTGTATGTACAGAAGAAACAAAAAGACAGGTGTTATTATCTGTTACTAGTTCACCGCGTAATCCCTTGCTCGTCGAAGCTTAGGCTTAAGTATTAAGAAAACTACGCTACAAAGAATTTTAAGAAACTTTAAGGTAAAACCATACAAGGTCCGAATGGTTATTAGTTATTATCTGTTACTAGTTCACCGCGGAATCCCTTGCTCGTCGAATTTTAGGCTTAAGTATTAAGAAAACTACGCTACAAAGAATTTTAAGAAACTTTAAGGTAAAACCATACAAGGTCCGAATGGTTTTACACCCTACACAAGTCCACAGCAGAGCTCCTTCGTGGCTAAGCGGTTAGCGTACGCGCATTTGGCTTGGGAGACCCGCATTCAACTCCCGGCGCGAGCTCATGTGGTTCAGATTCCACGTTAATCATAAGGTCAACGTCTCATATAACCTCGCTACTGAACGAGGCGTAAAACTCAAAACACCTTACAAGTCCACAGTGTAATTAATTTAGCTCCTACGGGAGATTTTCCTTCACAAAGGATTTTTAGGAACCCGCTATACAGCTGTCCCTAATTATTATCTAGTATTATTAGTTATCAGAAACCATTGTCGTAATTAGCTTATACCATTAAGCTTACATGCTCAATCCTTTCACTGGGGCGTGGCAATGGTATTTGTGGCTGTTGGTTAGAACCTATTTTCAAAATTAAGAATTCTTTACGTTTAGAATGTAATGCTTTTAAAATCAATTCATGGGGAGACCGGGGAGGAGGAGACCGCGTAAGAGGGGGAGACCGGGAAGTACCACTGGAGACGAGGTGGTAAGTGCTTTCGTAGAACCAGAGTAGAAGGAGATATCGAGAGGGAAAGGAAATTCTTGAAAGTTTACACTTGTACCTCGTAGTACATAGAAGAAAGAAAAAAAGCAGTTGAGAATGCTCTAAGAGCATTGCCAGAATGATCTTTAAAAAGAAACATTTGCTGTCCATGGCTAATTGCTTTTATTAAAAAATGGTAGGCTATTAGGGAGAGTAATTGCATATGGAAAGCTGGAATACCTAAAAAGCATGTTGCTTGAACCACGAACCTGGATATTAAAACAGTAAGATATTCAATTGAACGATTCTAAGTAGAAGGGGAATACGGATTACATACTAAATAGAAGCTGAGTAGACCGCAAGCGGCAGCGGGATACGAAAATGTTTCGACTATTATTGAAGCTAACGCTTCAAGCCCGTTCGCTGCTGCAACAAACCTGAAAACAACTTTAGATCTGGAATGCAGTGCAGAGACCTGTAACTGTACTCATATTATTTGTTCTGCTTTGCAAGTCAAACTAACAGATGAACATATACATGCTGACTTAGAGTTTGCAAGGACGCACATCAACAAGCAATAGGAAGCTTGTAATCGGGAGCAGTGTTGAATTCAGACATATTCACCCCGGAACGGGGGGAAGAACTCCTGGGAGGAGAGGAGTTTGGATGAAGTAATTTCTACATTTTGTGATTGAAATTTTGGGAGTGTCTCCGGGGGGCAATGGATTTTCTTCGGGGGAGAGATTTCCACCCGGGCTACCTTCTGAATTAATCTCTGATCGGGAGTGATAAGAAAGTGTTTAGTTTATACCAAGGATGGTAACTGTTAAGAAGTTCTACGATATGCTTGACGCAGACATGTAATCAAAATAGAGGGCACATAATTTAAAAATAGGCAAAATATAATCTATGACTTACGGTTCCCGAGATATGGCTCCTTAAATCTCCCGAAATTGGATTTTTTGTCCAATATCTCGGGAACGGTAAGAGTGACGCCAAAAATTCCATCACTTTCTCTGATAGCTTTTGATGCTCTAACGAATAGATTGTTCAAAATTGAAAAAATCGCAAATAACACACACACACACACACACACACAGACGTGGAGAATTCAGTGACGAATTTTTCAAGTTCGTTGAAAAATAGCCAATATCGGTTGGGGGAGAAATTGCATCTACGTATGATTTTTTTCTCTAATGTCTCAATTTGTAGTATAAAAGTATATTATAAGAGACAGAGTGTGGATGCAAGGACAGGGGGCAGATCTTGTAATCTTATAATTTAATATACTCGTTTTTGGCCTAAAAATAAACACAAGCTTCATACAGTCAGTGCTGTTATTAACAGGTTCAGCTCTAGGCAGTCAATTCCCTTGACACGTTGCTCCAATACAGACATCCCCACCAATAGCTGATTATTTGTAACACATTAGAAGACTGTGTGGATCTGTTATGGTAGGAGCCTGATCTTGTTACGTTATAGTCAAGGTGTAGCTGAGGGGGGTCGAATCTATCCGAGCCTAACTATACTGTTTCAGAGTTCGTAACCTATTTAACTACATTTTGGTAAACATAAAGAAGGTTCCCATGTCAGCTTCTCCCAAACATGTTTCCCGTCACCGGATAGCACTATGAATTATGAAGCGTTAACTGTTCAAAAAGCAAAATCGAATCAGGTGCGAAGAATCTTTACAATAAATATCGACAAAAAAATACATAGTAATACGTATGTGATACTACACGTACTCCTAGACTCTATGTAGTACTGTAAGAATGTTAAAGAATCCCTAGAAGCTTATAGATGCATGATTATCATTATTTTATATAAATTCCAAAAAGTTTTCGGTAAATCAAAATATTTCAATTATGTTTACGATTCATAACCATTATGTATTCACCAATTATCAAAAAACAAACAAAAAAAACACGGATTTGGGCGATAGAGAGTTTATTATTACGCTACTCTTTATTCTTGTTAAAAATTAGAAGGAAAGCGTCAAAATACCTGTATCATTAAGAAAAAGTTATATTTCTAGCAAGGAATTACTTTACAGAAGCCCATTGGAGTAGGTAGGCTAAGAAGCAATGGAAATGTTATAGCTTACGTGCTTTTGTTTTCGTCCTTTTAGAGGTGAAAGTGAACAGGAAATAGGATAGTATAAACTTCTATATTCTGAAAAATTAGCACCGTTTTGGGAAGATTCGCAGATTGTAAGATTTTGAACTTTCGCCCTTGATTCAACACTTGGAGCCCCCAGTAATAACTATACTTTAAAATAGATAGATATGTAATATCATGTTATACAACTCATTTATTTAAAATAAAATGTTGCCTGTTACAATATCTATTTCTGGATAGCTTTGTGATATATCATTTTACATTAAACACATTCTTTCTGTTACTCAGCAACCGCATTAGTGTTTCATTTGGTATTCTATCTTTAGGCTAATTTGAAACTGCTCAGAAGTGAATCTACAGTTTAAAATTAACGAACATTTAGAATTTCTTAAACGTAAACTCGAGACCACGCTCACGAAAAGCAAGCGAATTTACTAACACATAGGGTAAGCGTGAACCTTGACCGTATTTGTGCACTGCGTTCCCTAAGAACTACTTCCTCTCCGTATCAATGCGTATTAAAATACAAGGACGGTGGGTGGTGTACGTGTTATATCAAACCCGTTGAATAATACAATAGAACTATTTCCGCTAATGTGTTGATTTTGATCGAGAAGTCTAGTACAAAGTCTAGTTTTCGATTTCCATTAACTATTCATCAAGAGCTAATTGGGATTCCAGTATAAACTGTCTAACCCCTCTTACAGGTGCTGAACGGAAGAAAAGTTAAGCTATGTTATTCATAATGGTTATTTGGATGTGTTATAAACAACATCACTTCAAATCCTCAATCAATTCTACCTTCAGCTGCGCTTCTGACTTCATAAAAGAAACATGTACAGTATATCGTTTTACAATATAAGAACATGCGGCATCCGCTAGAAATGAAAATCTGGCAACAGCGCTGGATTCCATATGACTTTAAATTCTACATAAATATACTCAAAAAGACGCCAAATGGTAATAAACTTATAAATGGAATATTCTCGGACGCAAGTTGACTTCAAAGTGAAAAGACGCCACATGGAATGTATTATGTAAACAGCCGAATTTATTATTTTATCGAAAATCTGAGAACGTAACATGATTCTCCATATCTATAAACTATATATATACTGTAATCAAAATGTAATATACTCCAGTATTTCAAGGGGATGCCAAATGACTGCAATATGAAAAGACGCCACATGGATAGCGAGATGTATATATATATATATATATATATATATATATATATATATATATATATATATATATATATATATATATATCAGACTGTTCCATAATTCGTGTTATTTTCTACAGCGCTGGGGGAAGATGAAGTTTATACACTATTAATGTAAAATTTGGCACTCTTATTGAGAAATATCTGAATGTTTCGAATTTCTAAAGAAAATAAGAGAAAATTGCTGTTTAGCCCCCCTTTTAGGGGTGTAAACACGAAAGTTCATTTTCCTTATGGGAGATTCAATGTTAAATTTTAGAAGCAGTTTTCACCAATAATTATTCGTTACAATTTTGGAGCAAATGGGTTGTATTTGTTACAAAATGCAAAAACACTCATTCACAAAGCTAGTAAAACCGTCTCAAACATTATTTAGCGAAGGTTCCCCTTTTGGGGGGCAAGGGGGCGTAAATAGGTGGTGGGTGATATGTTACCAAAATCCCAAAATTTATTTCAGGAATCCCAGTAAGCGTGAGATTAATCACAAATGTCACAGAATTAATGCTCCAATGTCCTTACATGTAAGAGTGACTGATAATGGAGCTACAGCCCCCTTTCAAAAATAAAAAAACACCATAAATATCCTTAGTAAGGACATACGAGAAGAAGGTATTTTTTAATTAATGTAAAATTAGGCGTCATTGTATCAAAAGAGTATGCGTTTTTTAAGTCTGGGATGTTATTTTGATAACGCACCGCCTTAGGGGGACACAGGGGGCGAAACATAAAATGATGGATGTTTATAAAAATTCAAATTTTATTCTGGAAGTGTGAATGAGTATTAGATTAAACACAAATGACCCAGAATCAATATTCCGATGCTCCTTGCATGTGCCAGTGATTGATGTGGTGCTGCAGCCATCTTCCACAAAGCACCAAAAATCACGATAAATACTCTTAACAGGGACATACCAGAAGAAGCGTTTTTTCTATTGATCGATTATTGTGAAATTGGGCGTTATTGTAATGAAAAGTTATGTATTTTCCAAATCTGAAATGTTATTTTGGTAACAGAGGACAAAGGGAGCGGTTGGTAATTTTTGGATTTGGAGGGCACAGGGGCCGAAGTATAAAAATTCCAAATTTTATTTTGGTAGTGCCAATGAGCATGAAATTAATTGCAAGGCGCACAGAATTAATGCTCCTATGCTATTTCCATGTACAATCCGCAGCAAAGAACCTGCAACATGAGCATGTAAGTGTATTGTGAAACTACGACTAACAGCACAAGGAATCAACATAACGTCTAAGTGGCATAAATCACGCCAGGAGAAACCTCGGCGTATTCCCCTGCGCACTAATTTTGGAGCAAAAGACTTCGTCGTTTCACAATAAACATATGTGCTCATGATGCAGATTTTTTTGCTGCGGACTGTACCAGTGACTGATATTAGGCTACAATCCCCTTTCATAAAACAATAGAAATTCATGATGAATGTCCTTATACGCAAGGACCTACTGGCAGAAGGTAAATATTTTTCATTATTAAAGTGAAATTTGGCATTATTGTCGAAAAATGTTTGTTTAGAAAAAGAGCTAAAGCGACAATATGATAATGGTCATGTGTTGATCTCTTTTAGTGGCGTCAATTCAAAATTTGATTGGCCTAACTGGAGTTTCAATCTAAAATGCGGAAAGCAGTTTGCTATATATTTATACGAATTTTGCTGTAAATTAGCAGTTTTATGTATAAAATACGATACCATTCCTCTTCTTCCTCCCCTTTCATCTATGATGGTACATGCGTTTCTAGTTTTATTACGCCAAACCTCCAAATTGGGGAAGATAGGCAGTAAGAAAAATTCAAACTTTTTGTTATTTCCCGTGAGCGTCAAAATATTTGGAAATATACCAAAATTAATGCTTAGAAGGTACCTCCATGTTCCAGCGACCACTTTAGTGATTCAATTCCCCCTTCCCGGTCCCAAAATCATTTAAAGAACCACACCACTTTGTTTTATTATCTTCCATGCTTCTCTCTGGCCTATTCAGAATGCATGCTAAAAGAAGTGTGTTTAAGAAGCACTGGAACACGCACGTCCGAATCATTTGTTGGCGTCCCACTGTAAGCTGATTTTAAGCAATGTCAACAAACTTTTGTTTATAAAACACCCTCTAATTCCTGACTCAACTTCTTGTTCATGTGTGGTAACAACAGTTTCAGACCTTTTCTTATCGCAATACACCAACGATTTACGAGTTAACGTGTTGACAGTTCAATAGGATTTCGTGTCTATAATCAACACCTGGGTTAGATTGACTTCTTCGGAAATGGACATTACACAGTAGGTTTATCTCGGGGATAGACTGGCTTCATTTGATAATTACTTGTCGTTTCCAGGATACTTTAAGAGTGCATTCACTGTACTGTAGTGTCCTTTGATCATGCAGTCTTTAGCTCAGGATCAGCGTGCTAATGTAATTGAATGGTACATTTTATCAGAAAAATCTGCAAGAGCAACAAGATCCCGTATAGTTAAAGACTCGGATTAAAAGTACACGGTATGCAAATTCACCGTTTGTACAAACAGTTCCGCAACAATTGTTTTCACACTGCCCATCTTGCATCTAGAAAAAGTGCAGGAAGATCTCAAAGTGTATGTACAGAAGAAACAAAAAGACAGGTGTTATTATCTGTTACTAGTTCACCGCGTAATCCCTTGCTCGTCGAAGCTTAGGCTTAAGTATTAAGAAAACTACGCTACAAAGAATTTTAAGAAACTTTAAGGTAAAACCATACAAGGTCGGAATGGTTTCTGAATTGTGTGCAAGTGATTATGGTGATCGTGTTTATTTCTGTAACTGGTTTATCGAGAAGTTAAATGAAAACCCCATGTTCCTATTTCAAGTGATGTTTTCCGATGAAGCAAAATTCTTCTTAAATGGTTCTGTGTCCTCATCCCGTGCAAGATATTGGTCATCGATACAGCCAAACGTGAGATCAGAAGTGTCAATGGACAAAACGAGGAATAATGGTTTGGTGTGGTATAACTGCGACTGAGGTGATAGGACCTTTCTTTTTTGATAAAAATGTAACAACGTCATCATACCAAAAGCTACTAAGAGAAAAAGTATTTGCTGAACTTGATCGTTTACATTTAGGTCAAAGTGATGAATTATTGTTTATGCAAGATGCAGCGCCAGCGCATAGCTCAAATACGACTATACATCTTTTGAGATAGAAATTTGGGGAACGGATTATTTCTATGGGGTCAAGTGTCGAATGGCCGGATCTAACACCATGCGATTTTTTCTTGTGGGGATTCCTAAAACAAATTTTCTAAAAAAAAAATCATGTAACAGTGTAGAGGAGTTGAAACAGAGGATTGTCCACAGTACAGAGATCACTCCAGATATGTTGGTGAAGGTGTTCACAGTTTCTTTAGTAAATTGCATTAATTTATGTCTTGGGCGTTCAGGAGGGCATGCCGAATAGAAGTAAGTTGATTTTATGGGTTTTACACTTAGGTTAATGATCTTTTTAAACAATTAGTGATAGTAGAGCCAAAAAGAGTTGTTTTCAACAAAGAATAATTTCCAGAAACTGATTCTTATTCCTCGGGAAACATTTGTTTCTATTACAACCGTGTGTCCGTGTGTATTACGTCTGCAGTACATACGAGTAAGTTGTTATATGGGAAGTTGGATAATACGATTATTGTGTAAGAAGTAATGAAAATACATGCTTTTTCTTTTTACGAATAAAGCAAACAATATTGAAACTTAAAGCTCACTTTTAATTTTCAAGATCTTACTTTTCATTAAGATTTTTTTTGTTCCTTCTACGTTTTCGATTGTCATTTTGTGTTCTATTTCGAGATGGTTCTGCTTAAGTGTGCAGAAAATACCTAGGTGATTTGTGTGTGAGATTTTCTGCTATAAAAAGAGCCCTAATTGATTTTTTAAAAATATAAAATTCTTTGATTATATTCCAGTGACACCATAACAACAAAGCTATGCATAATCAGTTACACTGACAGAAGTTATTCATTTACAGTAATTTCCAGGTTTATTGTATATCTTTTTGTTTTGCAATAATGACAACTTACATATTAATTATGACATATTTATTGTGAATATTTGTGATTTTTGGAAGGAGGCTGTAGCTCATATAATTCACTGGGACATGCAAAGAGCATCGCAATATTAATTCTGTGACATTTGTGACTAATCTCACGCTCATTAGCATTTTCAAAATAAAATTTGGAATTTTCATAAAGATCCACAATCTTATGCTTCGCCCCCTTTGCCGCTAAAGGTGGTGCGTTATCAAAATTATACCGAATTAAAAAAAAACGCCAGCGCCAAATTTCACATTACATGATTTTAAAAAAAATAGCTTCTTCCGGTGTGTCCCTGTAAAGTATATTTATCGTGATTTGTAGAAGGGGGCTGCAGCCCCACATCAATCACTGGCACATGCAAGGAGCATCGGAATCTTAATTCTGTGTCATTTATGATTAATCTGTTACTCATTCACACTTCCAAATACAAATTTGGATTTTTTTAAAATAAAGATTCAAATGCTTATGCTGCGCGCCCTGTGCCCTCCTAATCCGGTGTCACCAAAATAACATTCTATATTTCAAAAACGCGTACCTTTTTCTAAGACAACAAATTATTTTACATTAATTTGACAAGAAATAATGGTTTCTGGGATGTTCCTGCTAAAATATTTATGGCTAATTTTTTATGTGATTTTTTGGAAGAGGGCTGTAGCCCCATATCAATCACTGGCACATGCAAAAAACATCGGAATATTAATTCTGCGAAATTTATGATTAATCTGATGCTCACTGGCATTTCCAGAATAAAATTTGGAATTTTTATAAACATCCATCATTTTATGTTTCGCCCCCTGTGTCCCCTAAGGCGGTGCGGTACTAAAGTAACATCCCATATTAAAAGACACATACCTTTTTAGCACAATAACACCAAATTTAACTTAATTGATTTTTAAAAAATAGTTTCTTCCGGTATTTTCCTGCTAAGGATAGTTATGGTGAATTTTTAATATGATTTTTGGAAGGGAGAGTGTAGCCCCATATCAGACACTGACACATGCAAGGAGCATCGGAATATTAATTCTGTGACATTTGTGATTAATCTGACCCTCACTGGCATTTCCGGAACAAAATTTGGAATTTTTATAAAGGTCTATCATTTGATGCTTCGCCCCCTGTGCCCCCCTAAGGCAGTGGTTACTACAATAACATTTCAGATGTGAAAAAGTCATACCTTTCTGCTACAACGACGCCAAATTACACATTAATTGATAAAAAGTACCTCCTTTTCGTATGTCACTACTAAGGATATTTATGGTGATTTTTTTAGAAGGGGCTATAGCCCCATATAAGTCACTGGCACATGCAAGGAGCATTAGAATATTAATTCTGTGATAGTGGTGAAAAATCTTACGCTCACTGGCATTTCCGGAATAAAATTTTGAATTTTTATAAAGATCCATCGTCGAGTGCTTCGCCCCAAGTGCCTCCTAAGGCGGTGCGTTATCAAAATAACATTCCAGATTTGAAAAACGCATACTCTTTTGATACAATGACGCCTAATTTTACATTAATTAAAAAATACCTTCTTCTCGTATGTCCCTACTAAGGATATTTATGGTGATTTTTTTTATTTTTGAAAGGGGGCTATAGCCCCATATAAGTCACTGGCACATGCAAGGAGCATTAGAATATTAATTCTGTGACAGTGGTGAAGAATCTGACGCTCACCGGTATTTCCGGAAAAAATTTCTGAATTTTTATAAAGATCCATCATTAAGTGCTTCGCCCCCCGTGCCCCCCTAAGGTGGTGCGTTATGAAAATAACATTTCACATTTGAAAAACGCATACTCATTTGATACAATGACGCCAAATTTCACATTAATTAACAAAAATACCTTCTTCTCGTATGTCCCTACTAAGGATATTTATGGTGATTTTTTTTTTATTTTTGAAAGGGGGCTGTAGCCCCATTATCAGTCACTCTTACATGTAAGGACATTGGAGCATTAATTCTGTGACATTTGTGATTAATCTCACGCTTACTGGGATTCCGGAAATAAATTTTGGGATTTTGGTAACATATCACCCACCACCTATTTACGCCCCCTTGTCCCCCAAAAGGGGAACCTTCGCTAAATAATGTTTGAGACGGTTTTACTAGCTTTGTGAATGAGTGTTTTTGCATTTTGTAACAAATACAACTCATTTGCTCCAAAATTGTCACGAATAATTATTGGAGAAAACTGCTTCTAAAATTTAACATTGAATCTCCCATAAGGAAAATGAACTTTCGTGTTTACACCCCTAAAAGGGGGCTGAACAGCAATTTTCTTTTATTTTCTTTAGAAATTCGAAAAATTCAGATATTTCTCAATAAGAGTGCCAAATTTTACATTAATAGTGTATAAACTTCATCTTCTCCCAGCGCTGTAGAAAATAACACGAATTATGGAACAGTCTCTCTCTCTCTCTCTCTCTCTCTCTCTCTATCTATCTCTCTCTGTATATCGATCTATCTATCTATATATATATAATTTCGTATATAAAAATATATGTTTATGTAATGGCAACCAAGACAATTCTACGCTTTTTCACCCACCATCTTCAAATTTAGATATGCCATTTAAGAAGTACCTTGAAAATCAAAAATATTTCCCATCAGCATCGACGACCTTCTGCTAACATTCTAGAATTCTATGGATTCTATCACCCGAGAACTTGGTGGGCCGTGAAAGGAAGAAAATTTCAAGTGCATTTTGCACTTCTACTAAGGATTTGCACTGTCGTCATTGTGTAATTAATGGAACAGATGATAATCGGACTTTGCAATGTCCGTGAAGTATGGCAGATTAAATTGTGTTTCCCATTCAAGGCGTAGAATGGTGTCCCGGTTCATCCTAGCCACGTGGGCCTTGCATTGTCCAGTATCAGAACACCCCTTTACTATTCAGAAATGCTGTCTTCAGAGTTTTGAGTTATTCTTAAACATGTCTCAACTGCTAACAGTACACTGTTGAACTGATGCTTTGACCAGCTGGTAACATTCTCGATGCAGGATGTCGCGAACAGTCCACTAAAAATACATGAGGACCCTTTTCTTCTGCTGTGCTGGTCTCAGCTGATTTGGAACCGGTTTATCGGATACTAACCAATGATGACGGTGCCATGGACCTTTGTACAGGACGCAATTCTCATCACCCTGTCCAAAAATGGCTTCTTTGTTAGACTGCTTTCCAAATGGTTTCTCCACTTACACTGAATTGAAGTACGTGTTTCTCACATAAATGGCAACTATTTGCCTCAAGTTTTGCCCGTAGATATTCATTTTGCACATGTATTGGTTTTGTTGGTACGTGGTGCGTCTTCAAGTGTTTGTGACCATCCATAAACTTGTTAAGCCACGGATGCAGTATCTGCGTAGTCATGATACCCCCACCAAGGGCCTGGCATATCCTCCGCCTCTCTGCAGTCCCGTTTCACTTCACTTTGAACTCTACAACATACACACCATCATGACACTCTGTGGAGGTCTCATGTTTTTTTCTTCTAACTCAAGTTCCCGGTGTAACTGAACTGCCACAACCAGCTGGTATGTTTGATATACCGACACCAACAACTGAGTTTCGCCGTATCACCACTCGCATTCAACTAATGATGTGAGGTCCAATGGAACACAGTCCTCCATGAAAAGCGATAGAACTCTCTTCGTAACTTTTATATGATCCACCTTAACTGTGGAACATCTGGAACTACTTCAACAAAACGTGGTACACATGTGAATCGTAATCTTGAGAAAAAAGAAGTTGCTGTAATATTCATTATCTCCCCTAGGAAATGTGAGAAGTAGCAAGTGTAAAAATAATCGAAACTGACCGTAATTACTCTTGAAGACATAGGCTGAGAGTTGCTGAAGTGAAGAGTAATACTTGCGATTCTGTTTGAGTTTGCTGGGAACAAATAGTGGGCTGAAAACAAGCCAGCCAGGCTCCGACAAAGCAGTTGGAAGAAAACTTTGTCTTCATCATGGGCCTCACTTTATCTTCATCACGGGCACACATTGCGGCCCACGGCCTCTAAAAAATTTGTGCTACAGTCCTTATACAAAGTATATCTGTATATAACAGTCCAGTCAGGATATCTTAGATACTCGAAATCGTATTGCTACACCCCTTTCCTGTAGCAATAAACAGGATAAGCCAAAAATTAAAAAAAAATATATTAAGGTAAGTAATTGTGTAATGGCAAGTTAACATAAGCCAAAGTCTTGTGAATCACACCAGGTCACAAGGTTCGTGACGCCTTGAGATAGCATTAATTTCAGTCACAACATCGTTTAGAAGCACAAATGAAAGTTTGAGAACAAATTACTTGCCATTTTGGTACGGAAGAAACACTACCACACTTATTATAGTATTTCACTATCATCTCTCCTATCACACGCATAAAAGGTAATTAAGTTAGTAAAATACGACTGGTAATACTAAATAACGTACGAGAAGAAGGATAAAATCTAGGGAAAAAGGAACGAAAGAATGCAGGTAATCTACATCATGTAAGTCAATTCCTAATAGCACACAACTGTTTTAACTACTCAAAAGCTATCTATAACATTCTGTATTTATCTTAATATGCACTGAAACCTATTCGTAAATAAATATCTTATGTGTCGTCAAACTCAGTAAATGTTTTACGTATCTGTGAATGTACATATCTGATTTAATTGAGCTACGAATGTGCGTATATGTAACAAGAGAAGAAAAATATTTAAAGATAATAGTTGTCCACCATACTTTTGCTCTATTCATGATTCATTATACTCTCATTTCACATACGACGCTATTATCTTATGTAAGTTGCAAGGAGATATCCAAGTTCCAAAGTATAAATTGAGCAAACATAAACATAGGACTCCTTCAATACCGATTTTCGTTTAAGTAAACTCCTTAACCATTAGTCATTAGACTTTTCCGTTTGGTACCATTCACAATCCCTATTACTGCATTCTACGTGAATACAGAACTGTTGTGAGGTAAAAAAAAATCCAACGCTATATTAGCTGGCAAGTTGGACTTTTTCAGATATTTTCATTAATTTGATAAGTATCTATTGTATGCAAATACACATTCAACGTTACTATCATTATATAAATAATACAAATTAATCCTTATGAACGAGCAATATAATACTGTTTCTTCTGTTATCCTCTGATATTTTATTCTATTTTATGTTTTGTAGTAATTAACTACTTCCTTTATTTAGGTGGCATATTCACTTTAATGTGTTGAAATATTTCCTTCCGTAATTGTTGATGTTTTCTGTGTACTAATATTTTGAAAAAAAAAAACAACGTATTCATGTAGTTAAGTTGTCGGAGACGCTTTTAGGGCCTTAACATAGTACGTAAAAGAAGTGATCAAAAAATAAACATTTTTAATTAAAATAATCATTGTCAGTATATTTCTTATTAGAAAGTATGTAGTACATTGTTGGTTTCGATTTTGTTTCTTATTAGATTCTACATTGAACGAAACTAATGGCACACAAAACGAAAAATTAAATATTTCAGTTTAATGTTCCACATTTATGCTCTTTAGGCTTTAAGAGACAGATGATTAAGGCAAGTAGATAATAAATGAAGAATTCGTTGACTAAGGATGTTGGAGGAAAGGGGAATCCTGAGAAACCAGCGGACGCGATTCTATCCACCACAAACTTACTTGCTTTGGGGATCCAACAAGGAATACCATGCATCAGAGGTAATCGCTCACCCACTAAGCAATCATCCTGGTTTATGAAAAGGAAAGGAACATATTTGAGCGGCTCAGCCGAAGATAATTGGTAAGTGCGGCTTTCGGTTAATTTGAGTTGTTAGTGGAATGGGTTCTAATACAGCCACAGAAGAGTATGTGAAGAGTTTAATTTCAGGAATGTACCTGCACACAACAGGAGATGATTGTTTGTTATGTATCATTGAATTGAATAGCATGGTAATGTCAAAATTAGTTTCAAATTTACTAGAAAGTTAGAAAATGTGACATACCATTATGTTCTCAAGAAACTCTCATTTACCTAATCTCGCTGAAGTATGTTTTGTATAATGTTATGTCTATACATATTAATGCAAAAGGAAATGCATGCAAAGTCACCTTCATTACGTAGGGATCAATATACACTATATCGGAATCTTTAGAGGTCACGCCAGAATAGAAGCTAAAGTAAATCGAAGAACTATTATTTCATACATACCAAAATAGATCTATAAAAATATGTTCTATTTCAAACTATTATAATCTTGAATAAATGACTATGCCTTGAGACGAGAATATAATTATTTCACTAACACGCATTCACATTATTAATTGTTTCCTAACTTTATAACATTCTTTTAAAAAATAACTTTAACTCATGCTCTACAATAATATACAAAATTACGGGATAGAAAGACGAATTCTATAGGGAAACGATTTGTTCTCTCCAATGACATACTGCATTTTTTGTTGTTTCTTTAAACAAAATTCTACTCATGTTGCTTGTGGTACAGTTTTGAGATGACCAACGAACGCTTTTTGATCAGGTAGTAAAATCTTATCTGGTCTCGTTTTCTTTTGTGGTGAGTATTCCATAAACACAGCTCTAAGCTTTGGTATGGTAGTTTTCAATCTATATTTTATTTCAATCTATATCTATGAAATTGATCAGTTTACAGATATCGTCCTCATATTCGTAGCTCATTTCGAAATAGATGGGTTATCCAAGGATATGAGAAATCGTACATCAGAACATAGAAATTGTATAAATATCAGCTTAGAGATATGAATGATAAAGTTGTGTCCATCACAGCCTTGCAAGCTTTTCACTTTTTACTTATGTAAAGGATACATTGAAGTTTGTTCAAGAGAGGATTTACGAGCAACAGATGTGGTCACGTTTTGTTCGAAAAAAAAAAAAGAAATTCAAACTTTCAGTTACAAGAGAAAAGAAATGAAGTAGCATAAAATTGTCTTTCTGTTCTAATATTAGTTGCTCCTGGAGTTTTTCAAGTAGGTTCAATCCTAGTCGACCTTAGCGACAATCACCAGCAAATGCTATGCATGCCCTTCAATTTATACTTGAAAAAATTAAATAAAATCTTTGAGTTTTACGTCTGGCATTTATGCACGCTAGGCTAAAGGAGACAGTGATTATGAAATGGATGAAATGGTGGAAATAGGAAGTGGGAGGAGAACCCCGAGAAAACCCACGCACACGTTGTTTGTTCTCTACTAATTCACTTGGCGCGAACTGGGATTGAACGAGGGACCCCAAGCACGAGAGGTGAACGCTCCACCACTGAGCCACAGCGGCCCTTTTAATTTGTAATTGAATTGATTGTGATTACATAATTGCTATTGTTTCCATGTAATATATATTTACAATTACTTGATTGCATTGTTAGCTTCTATTTGTAGCTGCATTGTTTAACATGTTTCATTGTATAACAATGAGAAGTTTGACTAGTATTCATCTGCACGGAACTATCGGTGTTTATTGTTTTGTCGAGATTCAGTCTCGGTTGTCTTGAAAAAGTTTGTCAGTTCTCGATGTTCTTGCACAGATCATCAAGTTCTATATATTCTTTACGTCCCTGCATATCATCTACAAATATACCAATAATCATTGTCAGTTTTACTCGGATATGCCATTAATATCTTTGCATCTTTACTCAATATAGCGCTAAGAATGAAATATTTTAACTCTTTTTCATTCACAAGATTGGTAATATTTTGGTAGTGTTCCAAAGTCTCCAGACCAACTCAGAAAATATGAAATGTTCCTACGTATCATATCACAGCTGCTGAAAATTATTTTCTTACACTTGCTTCTAGCATTTGCTTATGTATTCATTTTGGAATATGTGCCGAAGTCTGTGTAAGAATTCACTTCAGGAAAGATGCTACAGTAGGGCGTGTTGAGTTTTTCAATTTTCAGTATCTTAAAATAAGGGGTGCTAATAAGTTGAGATGTAACATTGTATTTCAAAGCATATATTTACAAATAAGATATAATGTTGTTTTGCTAGGTAAACATCAGTCCAAAATTTTGTCATTTTTGTTCTTTTTTTACAAATTTACTTTTGTTGTTCAGAGATGGTGCCAGCGTTGTATTTCATTTATTGAGCAGAAATGCATGCTTGTTAAGATTAGTTTTGTCTGTTTCCACATTGCTGAATTACAGTTTTAGTATTATGTCAAATTTATATTCTACAATCATTAAATTAGATACATTTTCAATTTTAAACCGGTGCTAAAGTTTTCACATTTATAAAGAAATGAAATGAAATCTTTGAGTTTTATGTCCCACAGTTATGTCGGTAAGGCTAAAGGAGACGTTGATGATGAGTAATGAGTGAAATAGTGGAATGAAGAAACTGGGAGGAAACGGGAGAACCCCGAGAAAACCCACGCACATGGTATTTGTCCACCACAAAGTTCACTTGGCGAGGGCTGGGATCAAACCCGCGGCCCCAAGCACTTCACATTTATATATATTAAATCAAAGAATATAAGAATGAGAGCTTCAAATTTGAGTGTGTAAACTTTTTCAAAACTAGTCCTTAAATTAACATCGTGGTTTCTTGATGTTTCTTTACAAAGACTTCTAAGGCAAAATCAAAACGTAATACATTTACACATAGGAGTAATTTGATTGGAACCGTCAGAGCATTGTTACCCTCTGAACGTCCCGTCATTAAGCATGTTGCCATGCAGAGCATTTGGTATGGTGTCGGCTTGCGTGCCACAGCTGCCATATCTACTGCCGTGCTTATGGATGTTGGCTTGATGACCGACAAAGACCAAAGGCTTCTGATTGATCACAATTATGTGGAGAGAGCACAAGAAAAAAATAATGAAATCCGTGGACCAAGAATTTGGTGAGTTCTGTGAGCAAGGTATAATCGATTGCATCTTTTCTGACGGCCGTGAAGATATTACGAACGTTATGATGGTAACAGAAAATTCAAATCACCAGTTCCCTGGGATTATTTGAGAACAACACTAGCCTGTTTACAGTGAGCCAGGTGGACGCTATCTTTATCATTTCACTCCTCAATTTTTGCTGATAATCATGAAGATTTTAGAAGGGCATTCACAAAATGTTACAAGCAATTGGAGCTGATTCTACTAACGTCATCACTGGTAGGGAAGGTCGTACTATGCATTTGGTAGAAGTCAAACTTGGTCATAAGATAAATTGGTTAGTATGTGCTCTTCACACCGCGGGTTATCTTTGTGACACTTAATCACAACACTGGATGGCTTAATTTTGTCTAGCAATCAGTGGAAAGGTACAATTGGAGATATGTTAGACACAGTTACTGAACCTGAAATCGATCCTCCATAGAAAAAACCAACAGCCTCTTATTACTCTGAGTGAAAATATCTTAAAAGATTCATCTACAGATCAAGCATATGGATATCAGATTACACAGGCCATTCTCACTGGAAAACCTCCATGGGATATGGCGTTTCTTGAAATTGGTCCAATCAGTCATTCAAGATGGTTGACTATAGCAAATATACTGCGTCGTTTGTGGGTCTTTAAACATGAACGTATAGTCAAATATCTCATAAATCTTAGGCGGATAGTGACATACATTGTTAGTGTCTATTACCCTGCTGGTTCAACATCAAAGCCAAGCACTGCTGGGAAAAAGAGCCACGCCACATCTTGTTTCAACTGCAGTGACTTAATATGCAAAAGAAGATTGTTGTGGATGTTGTACTTCAAACGATACTTAATTTGAGAAGTGAGGCAGTAAAAGGAAATCTCTCTGTACGTCCGAGGAAAACACCTACTATTGACTCCAATATCTCGTTCGTGCTAGAGATGATCGACTGGACTAAAGGTGTTTATGAGCCTCCCTAGACATGCAAACTTTCAACAGTAGTATAATAGTAAAGAAATTTGTAGACGTTCCGATGAAAGTACCACAGTGACCAAATCATGCTCAATCTATAGAAAGGTATATGAAATAAGTCACAGAGGCAGCAGCAAAAGTCTATACACATAAGAAATGTGAGCGGTACCTGCGAGTTCAAGAAGCAAGTCCACAGATGATGTCCAAAAATGAATCAAAACAGGACATAATGAAACTTGTTTTGTGAATACCTTGTGCAGCTTCCTTGCTGCTGTTTCTTGAATACATTTATATCAAGTAAAACAAAGACAGCTTTGTCACAAAATGTAACACAAATGTAGCATATATATAGTAATACTATAGTAGTAAGTAAGAAGTGTATGAGCTGTATGATGAAGCAGTTACAAAATAATTCATTATAATTGAAAACTAGTGTGATTGAGTAAGGTATTTTTAAAATCAATTAAAAATGTGTTTCTCAAGATTTGTAACAGAAGCTACAAACTTGAAACATGTAGAATGTTAGATGTTTTTACTAAAACAAGTATAAAGTATAATAGTACGTAATCAAAATAATGTTTTCTGTTCTTAGTAACTGCAATGCAATAACATAAAGTCTAAATACAGTATTTCTGTACGTACGTCTATGTATGCAGAAATTTAAATTGAGTGTTTACTCAAAGTATTGGTTATATACTCTTTCTTACTGAACCTCTAGCTTTATTATTATTTTGATGATTAATAAAATGTTTCATACGGAAAATGGTTTATTTTAAAGAATTGCATGACATTTTCGAAAGTATTTCAGTATGAAATTCCGAAAAGTGCTCTTGTGCTATATTCAAATCTAGATTTACCTAGCTAGAATTTCTTTAATCACAAAACTAAGTACGGATTTTGAAATTCTCATATATATATATATATAAACATACCTTTAAGACCGCTTATAAAAATTGCAAAACGTATATTTCACCCTTAAAAATGACAAGCCCTAATGATACAGAAACGTGCGCACAAGTTTTTTTTTTTCCTGTAACGTATGTCTCAGTTACACAGAGCGTCTCTGGTTTTAACAGCTATAACAAAGCGAGATTCTGTGTGAGGTTTAAAAATAATTTCGCCGTACTATTTAATTGATCGTCAAAAATCGAGAATTCTGTTGACTCGCTAAGTTTTATGTTGCCTTTTGAGTCCAAAGTGGATATATGATACGTATTCTGATACAGGTAAGGAATATTGTTCTTTCAGAAGAAGATAACATGTTACTAAACGATTCATTCGATCACCAACGTAGTGTTCAGTTAGTCGTGTAGCTCGTGTGTTCGTAACTTGTTCTATTTGTATTATGGTTGCACTTCTATCTGACATACATGTTGCACAGTAACATTATTTCGTTGCTCACGATGTTATTCTTGGACAAGAACAAGTTGGAGAACTACGTATTATTCTACTACTCGATACCGTGGTAATCGTATGACGATATTGTAGCAAAACTTTCCATTGCGGGAATGTCCACGTATGACCTTTAATATTGGCAGGCTTTGCAAGCTTTCAGAAATTTCGTCTTATAGAGAAGTAAGCCAGTCAATGTGTGATTGACTAAGTGAAACTGTTTCCTCTTATATCACTTAATTTTATAGTAATGTAAGGGTATTTTAATTGACAGTCCTATTACAGAACGTAAAACAAAGTCTTATACTAGGCAGATCAAAAGTTACTATTATAAATCTACAGAATGGTTAATAAGATGTTCATTAAGTTTCAACGTCCATATTTGCAATGGTATGTTTGTTACTGAGTAAAGGGTTTGAAATGTCTGAGATTTCGGTGATAAAAATGTAGATAGTGGACCTCAAAATCATTCCTAAAGCCATCTCCATCCAATTACAAAGTTAAATACATTCAAAGTATCGACATTCATTTGCAAACAGTTCATGGAATACAGCTTCTTTCACTGATATTCCAATAGAATTCAGAATAAACTAACTAGGTCTAGTATGCATTGTTTGATGAAATAGAGTACGAATTTTTTGCTTGTCCCTCTGTTGCGAAATTAATTCAAACAAAAATACACATACAGCAATTAAGTCGCAACTTCAAGCAACATTACATGACATTACAAAAGGCGAGAAGGTGAGTTAAAAATTCCAACGATTTGCATATGTTATCGGAAATCTATCAGTTGCCGTATTGGTTGATCATATGTTCAAACCAAATTAAACCTTCAATTTAAAACTTATCGTAGGCCGTGCTTTCTAAGCTAAACGAAAGTCGGATTATGAATGAAAGTGAATGACTATCTTATAATGTGTCAATTCTCTATTGATCCCCTGCGGCTCAGCTCATGGTTTTGTATAGTGTGTGCTGCGAATATACTTCCTTCCTTAAAGTGAGCATGGCTTTTATTCAAATTTAATCTATTTCTAATATATTGAGAAGGTTAATACCTAAGGGATACGTGAAAGTACGACGTTACAATTAGTAGCTAATTTTCCTATTAGACGCATGTAAAAACAGACTATTTCCATAAATTTTTAAAGTGTAGAAAATAATAGTATAACAAATTACACAATCATTTTATCTGTAATCTCTTATGATCTGCAAAATGTAAGAAACATGCTTACTGTAAAAACTGTGGTCTTCTCCTTCCACCTAAAATAGAAAAAAATCAGATTTCTAGTAAATTGCCTTTATATTAAAATATTCAAACAAATTAGTACGGTAAAGAAAAGAACAGTAAACTCAGAAGTGCAAACACAGTTCTGTTCTTGAGCGTTCTCCTACTTGGCTCCCTAACTTCCTAGATTTTGCTTACTTACGGTGTCTGCGGGTCCATATCTCCACCAATAATTAACTTAAGAAATAATCAGGTACTACAAAAATACTTGTAAATCATCCTTACCTATACACCAATCATTTTACCTAAATTTTTAAAAAATATAAAATCTTTTAGTTTTATATCCCACGCTTATGTTATGTAGGATAAATGAGACGGTGATGATGGAAATGAATTAAATTGTGGAATGAAGAAAGTGCAAGGAAACGCGAGAGTCCTATGCAAAGCCACGTTCACGATGTTTGTACCATTTGGCTCGAGCTGGAATCGAACCACGGACCAGAGATGAACACACTATTACAAAGCCATCAAAACCCCCAATTGAAAGTACAGATTTATATTGCATTATAAAAAGAAATACTGCATCTAAAATACATCGAGGTAATATTTATTGCTAGTATTTTCTACGACAGGTAACATACAAGAATTCTTCAATGTTATAAGTAGGGTGCTGGCACATGTTGGAACTTTTGATGTACTGCGCATGCGCAAAATGTTCCCATTCCTGTTCCGGTTTCTTCTCCGACCCTGTTCCGATTCATGATCCAGTACCTGTTCCGGTTCCCCCGGAGCAGACTACGTGCAACGAGTAGCATTTTACGATTATGAAAACCACCGGAACACGGATGAGCAGAAACATCAGTTTGAACTATACCGAACAGCAAGACTTTGACCATAGGAGAAGGACCATGAAGCTGCCGGTAGTGTTTTTTAACTATTATAACATCAGGGGGGGTACTCGTTCTCTTTTACGAGCACTTTTTGATGTAACAAAAACTATGGCAACAGTTGAGAGGAGATTAAAAAATAACAACAGCATTTAACAACACACACACACACACACACACACAATTTACGGAGAATTTAATCCCGCTCTAGTGACCAACATACACGCACACACACATACTTGATTAAAAGTAAAATTAAATTTCCAATTTAGTAGACATTACACGCACTCGCAGAAAAATGAGTTCCAACTCCCACTTCCTGCTCCGATTAAACACACCACCACCAGCAGCAGATTACAACCTAGCAGATTATGACCACAGACTACAAAGTCTACAACGTAGAACGTTGAACACACATTCCAACTCCTATTGAACATAGTAGAGCAGTGGTTTGTTCCCCGTTTGCGTGGGTTTGCACGCCCATAGTATTCTCTCTCTCTCTCTCTTTCTCTGTCTCCCTCACCCACCCACCCACACACACTCACACTTCGTTTACGGAGCACTTGTTACCGCAAAAGCAAACTGTTCCAGTTGCAGTGCAACTTCCGGCTCCGGAGCAGACTACGCAACGAGTACCTTTTTCGACTGTGACTTATTGTAGCGATTACACAAGAAAGGCTCCGAACACCTATACGCGCAAGTTGTTCCACTTCCTGTTCCGACTCAAGTTCCAGTACCAGTACCTGTTTCGGAGCAGACTACGCAATGAGTTGGCTGTTACGATAAATTTTTTGAACCGTTATAAAAGAATATGACCTATTTTTCATCCCCTAAATAAGATAGTACACACACTTGTTTACGCATGAGAAATTCCAATTTAGGAGTAATTACATTTCCAGACTTCCACTTCCGGTTTCGATTGAACACAGCAGCAAACCACAGACTACAAAGGCTGCAACATAGAATTACGAGCACATATTCCGACTCCTATTGAACATAATAGAGCATTGGTTCGCTCCCCGATTGCGTGTGGCTTCCTTTCCAGCTCTCTCTCTCTCTCTCTGTCTCTCTCTCTCTCTCTCACACACACACTTGGTTTAAGGAGCATTTGGTAGCGCATGAACAGTTTCTGCTCCGACTCAAGTTTCAGTACCAGAACCGATTCCCCCGGAGAAGACTACGCAACAAGTAGACTGTTATGACCCCCTTTTTGAAACGTTATAAAAGGCTGTGGCCTGTTTTTTTATTCACACACACACACACACGAACACACACACACCCACACACCCCCACATACACACACAAACACACACACACACACACACACTTGGTTACGCATGCGCAGTTCCATTTTAGTAGAAATTACAGTTCCAACTCCCACTCCCTGTTTCGATTGAACACAGGAGCAGCAGCAGTAGCATACTACGAAGGGTACAAAATAAAACTATAAACACATATTCCAACTCCTATTGAAAATAGTAGAGCAGTGGTTCGCTCACCGCTTGTGTGTGGTTTTCTTTTCAGCTCACACACACCACACACATGGTTTACGGAGCATTTTCTGGCGCATGAGCAAACTGTTCCGACTCAAGTTGGAGAAGAAGTTCGGGTTCCGAATACACAACACAGGAGAGGCTGCACCCGACTACAAACATAGCAGACATTTTTCAGATTACGCAAGAAAGGCTACGGAACAGCAGGAACAGACTACGCAACGAATATTCTAGAAAGGGTTTGACCACATGCAGAAATGAAGAAGCGGTGCCTAAATAACATACAAAGTCCATCCGTTTTACTCGTTCACTCTTCTACGTCGAAAACAGTGAAGGAGAGATAAAAAAAACACACACACATACACACCCAGACAAACACGTGGTTCACGGAGCACTCGGTAGCTCATCCCCAATAAAATTACAGTTCCAATTTGGTAGAAATAACAGGCATGCGCAGAAACATTACCGTTCCGATTCCGACTACTGTTCTAGTTTCGATTTCGATAACACAAAGGAGCAATACGAGTATGACATTGTCGGTGGTGTTTTCGCAGCTCTTTGTGACTATGACGTATAGTCTAGATATTACCTTATAGTATATGGGGGTATGGCCTTTTATAACAATTATAACCGATTTGGATAAAATTCGGTATATAAAGCTTTCCGAAGTATACGAATTTACATAAACTCGGTATATAGAGGTTTTCGAATATGCTAATTACGAATGCCATATTCATTTTTACCTAGGTCTTTTAGTTTATGTGGGATACGCACATTCTATGACAATTTTAGCCGATTTGCATGAAACTCGGAATATATGGGTTTTCGAACATGCTGATTACGAATACCATATTCATTTTTACGTAGGTCTTATAGTTTAAGTGGAATACACCCTTTATATTACAGTTTTAATCGATTTGGATGGAACTCGTTATATAGGGGTTTTGAATATGTTAAACACGAATATTCTATTTGCTTTTACCTAGGACTTACAGTTTATGGGTCATACACGCTTTTATGACAATTTTAGTTTCTGTAGCCTTTTTACAACAACTTTTATCATCCCCTAAATAACATACAATGACTACCAGTATTGGTGTGAATAAAAGTCTATGACAACATTGTAGAGCCGATATTAAAAATAGCAGCTGCGGTGGCTCAGTGGTTCATTCTCCCCTTGCATGTCGCTTTATTTAGCTTATACGACATTTTCGTGGGAAGTAAAACCTCAAATTGCATTTCGGCTCATACATACACAAACACAGGGTTCATAGAGCCCTTGGTAGGGTATGCCCAATAAAATTACAGTTCCTATTTCGGTTCAAATTTACTAGAAGTTACACTTATGCACAGAAGAAGTACAATTATGATTCCAATTACACACAGCAGCAGACTACGAACATAGAAGAACGAGTGTGACATTGTCGGCGGGGGTTGAGTGACCTTTATAGAAGACTATGTATTATTTTTTATTCCCTAAATAACATAAAACATTTAACTCGTATTTCTTTCAAAAATTACAATGGCAACATAGTAGAGCAGAGATGCATCGCTCGCTAGTTCGCACTCACCTCACGTGTAGTGGATAAACCATCTATTTATCATACTCTGTATAATCGTGGGGCTTGAAACTTTATCTCAAGGTCACACACACACAGACAAGCACACATACACACGGTTTACGGAGCACTTGGAGATGTGTGTGCAGCTCAAATTTTGGTTACAATGCCAGTTCCGGTTACAATTACACATGAGCAGACTGAGAGAGGAAACATCCTCTCACCATCTGACTTTCTCCTAGTAATGAGACCGTGTTGCTGCCAACGAGAAAGAAATATGCCAACGTGTTTTCTCTCGACGTTTCTCCCATTGTGCGCTTGTTTCAATGGAGGTACAACCCAAACCTGTTTCCATGTCAAATTTTACAGATGACTCCCGTTGGAGATATTCACGAGACGCCGCTGGTGTTGCTCAAGACTAGAAAGGCTCAGAGATGAGGCTCAAGACTAGAAAGTTTCTTTATAATTTTACTTTCATGGTAGATATTAGGATAGGTAGAGTTATACGAAAATAAATAAAACTGAATAATTTTAGAACCACCCGACCGATCTAATTCAAATATTTAACATATAAGAGGATGGAAACTGGGTTAATATTTATAATTATAGTTTGACGGTGCGATTTAGAGAAGGAATTGAGGAGAGGCATTTAAAAATGCTCGAAAATGAACGATATTGGTGTCAAGTCTATAGTTTCATCCCCGCAACATGCGAGAGGAAGAGGACGATATATATATATATATATATAATGATGGAAAATCGTTAATATTTGTATCCGATCCATAGTTTTTGGTGTCGTTAACGTGAGTATTTCCCGTTCATATATATACCATTCATAACCCGTTCATATAAAGGCTCAGCCCAGCAACCTGAAGAGAGGAGCGAGATACATAAAATTGAGCAAAAAAGACCGATATTACTGACGATTCCGTACTTTCAGAGATTGCCGAGATGAACAGTGACACATTTGATGCTGATTAAATCGAAATTCAGCCCTGCAACTTGAGAGAGGGGAAAGGGGAGGACATGTAAAACTCATCGAAAATAACCAATAGTAGGTCTAATCCATAGTTCTTGGGGTCTATTAGATCAACAGTGACTCTGTGGTGTCTTGCTCCGCGACAAGGGGAGTCCGTGATACATAAAAATGATCAAACATTTTCAATATTAGTGTCGAAAGTATAGTTATGCGATGTCCTTGTGATGAATAGTGATACTTCCGATGCAGTTTGAGTCCAAATTCAGAAATGCAAAATGGGGGAGGAGAATGGAAAAAAATACGGATGATCCAAAATATCCGATTTCAGAGAGCGGTATAGTAATAGTAAATAGTGACTGAGTAACAGAACATAGTAATTTTTATTAATTTTACCCAGTGGGTAATTAATGCTACTTACTTATGAAAATCAAATACACAATGAAATGAAATTTTTGAGTTTTACGTCCAACTGTTATGCCGGTTAGGCTAAAGGAGACGGTGATGATGAGTAATGAATAAACTGGTGGAATGAAGAAAGGGGGAGGAAACGGGAGAACCCCGAGAAAACCCACGCACAGTGAAAATCAAATACAGTACAATTTGTTATAATGAGTTATGTAACCCATAGTCTAATTAAGTAAAAGCACGTAGTATTTTAAAAAAATGTTCATAGTTACCTACTAAGGAAGTTTCGTTCCACTACTCTTCGTTAAACAACTGGCACCTGGATGACTCAAAACGTAATAATTGAATGAAAAATTTCCTTTATGTTAGTTTCTTGGTTTGGTTTCTTATCAGATTTTATTTTGATCGAAAATAACATCATGCAATGGAACTTTGCGCTAATTACTTGGCAACGGAAGAAATTTATCAAATCAATTTATCGGTAATATACACTCCAAAGCATAACTATTATTACGAAACAATATTCAGTCCCATGTTTCCTAAACCATATATATTTTAATGATGTATATAAAATGCCTCTTGCAGGTAGAAATCAATATAAATTATATACAATTCTTCCGAGGTCACATTGATTTAGTGACAAAATGAAGTACTGACACGCAATTTTATGTTCTATGCGCATTAAAATACGCTAAAATCCACACACGTTTGTATTATTACGTATATAAAAATGTATGTAGAGCTGCGTTTGTGAAACGTTCTTCATTTATAAAACCCTTTCACGTTCAAAACAAAATAACAGAACACACGAAAATAGTATTAAATTATTCGAAAATTTATAATAGTATTGTTATTTATTATGCAGTATCATCGAATACAAAATAACATTTTTTAGATTTGGTGTAAGTTAGCATCACACTATTATTTTAAAATGGTTTACATAATAGCATATCATCTTTCACAGTTTTTTCATAATGATAACGTACCAGCACAAGCATAACAGCGACACCTACTACATTGGTTGACTCATCTATTTGTAGTCTAAAGGGAAATGACTTGAGCCTATGATCCAACTCTTCCTTTATGTAACCGACCATATCTTCAATATGACGAGCGACTGTGTCGCTTGAAAGTGGCAAAGAGATTTTTTACCCGATTTTTCATTTATCATGCAGTTAGCCGTGCGAATTGTGCAAAGATTTATAAGTTTCTTGGCTATAGTTCGGGCTTCACCATGTCCGTTAATTTGGAGTTCGTCAGAAATCGATTGAAACAAAATTTATACAAAATATTGTGCACATTTTGTGCAATATTATGCAAATTTCTAGTTTTGTGCACCTTAAGAAACCGAACATTTTTCAAATTTAAATGTTTCAACTGTATACCAGACCTGAGTTAATCAAATCGGAAAATCAGAAAAAAAATATACCAATCTCTAGACCGAGTTTTGTGCAGTTTTATGCGCCACTTCCTGAGTTTTGTGCACCTCAGATAACCGAAATAAAGTAACTTGAAAATGTTGAATATCCTAGACACTGGAGCTCGCATAACATTGATTTCAGCAAATATTATATCAATCGTTAGCAATTATTTTGTGCAATTTTGTGCACTCTTTCCAAGGTTTTCTGCACGTCAAATAACGAAGATATAGCTCCTTGAAAACAGTGCGTATGCCCGGCGCTCAAGTTCGGATAACACCGATTCCGCTGAAAGGTATATCAATTGTTAGCATTTATTTCGTGCAAATTTGTGCACCACCTCTCAAGTTTTGTGCACCTAAAATAATATAGATATAACCACTCTAAAATATTGCATATCCCTATAGCCCAAGTTCGTACAGCGCCGACAAATGCAATCGGTGTGTCTAATTTTAGTACTCATTCTATAGTTTTGTGAACTTCATATACCTGATATTTAAGAACCTGAAAATAGTGCGCATACCAATAAATCAAGTGCGTACAGTTCCCACCAAAGCAGTTAGTCTTTCAAATTTAATTATTCAAACTGGAGAGTTGTGTGCACCACGTCTCGAGTTTTGTGCAACGCAGCTAGCCGAAATATAACAAGTTAAATGTAGTGCGTATACCAATCGCCAAAGTGCGTAGAGTGCTGACCAAAGCAACTGTTATGTCAAATTTCAGTACTCATGCTGGAGAGTTATGTGCACTATGTCTCATGTTTAGTACACTTCAGATAACTGATACATAACCACTTGAAAATAGTGCGTATGGCTCCATCAATATAAATCACATGCACACTGATGTGCACTATTGCCTGCCTAACCAGAATTATCATGACTAACATTTGCTGATCAAGGAAACTATCATGACTAACATTTGTACTCATTCTGTATAGTTTTTTGCACCATGTAACGAGTTTTGTGCAACTCTCATATACGAAATATTTCCACTAGAAAATATTGCGTTTAACAATGGCGTAAATGCGTACAACGCCGACCAAACCAATTGGTATGACAAATGTTAGTAATCATGTTGTAGAGTTTTGTGCACCATGTTCAGAGTTTTGTGCACCTTGCTTAACCGAAATATAACTACTTGAAAATAGTGCTTATCTTAACAACCAGAGTGCATGCAATGTTCACCAAGTGAATTATTATGCCAAACATTAGCACTGATTCTGTAGACTTTTGTGCAGCATGTCCTAAGTTTTGTGCACTTCAGATAATCGAAATTTGTCGACTTGAAAATAGTTCTTATCCCAACCGCCCAAGTGGGTACAGTTCCGGCCAAAGCAATTCGTGTGTCAAATGTTAGTACTTACTTAGCAGAGTTTTGTGTAACATGTCGCGAGTGTTGTACCCCTCACATTACCGATATATATCCAGTTGAAAATAGTGCGTATCTTATTAGCCGGAATGCATACAGAGTCGGCTAAGGGAATTATCGTGCCAAACATTAGTACTCGTTCTGTAGAGTTTTGTGCACCATGTCCCAAGTTTTGTACAATTGAGGGAACAGAGATATACCCACAGGAAAAGAGTGCGTTTGTCTATTACCCTGTGCGTAAAATGCCGACAAAGTAAATTATTATCTCAAATACCTTAATATTAATTTTGGATGTTTATATGATCACCTCACTTGCATTGTGAACTTCAGATAATAATGAGTTTCTCACTGAAAAATAATGTCTACGTATGTCAATCGAAACAGTGTGTACAATGCGGTCCAAGGCAATGTTGACGCTAAATGTTAGAACTAAATTTGTGGAAGTTTGTGCACCATGTTGCGAGTTTAATGCATCTCAGATATCAGAAAATATACCCTTGAAATTAAATAAAGTTCCTGTTCATACATTTAAATAAAGTTCACTCATATTTTTTTTAGTCAGAAAATTGATCAAAATAATTAATTGCAGCATAAGTTTGTCAATGCAATGCATTTGATAAAATCACGATTGTTTCCTTAATTCCAACCTAAAAACTGTTGAGAACTAACAGAAATTCAAAATGTTCTTCCTATCTTCTGCGATATTAGATAAACTCAGTGCAACATTGATTTAAATACTTATTTCAGAGAAAAACGTTAGAAATGAACCCGACAATAAGGGAAAGTTTTGAAGTGACATCTTCAAATTCGAAATTTAACTAGCTGAGAATTTTGTCCAATTTTGTCCAAGCTAAATATTTGTATCTTTCAAATTAACAAGGGAGGACTATTTCAATATTTGGCCACTTGGATCATTTGTAGTGCGACATCTGCAAAATTCGAAATACGTATAACTAGCTCATTTAATCCGACTTTTGTCCATTTCTGTCCAACCAAAAAATTGCACCATTAGAATGCGAGGGAGGCCCATTTCAAAATTCGGCCACTTGGATCGTCTGTAGTGCTATATCTTCAAATTCGAGTTTTAACTAGCTCAGAATTTTGTTCATTTTTGTCCAACCAAAGGAAAAAAAATTATATCATGTAAATAAACGAGGGAGGGTCATTTCAATTTTTGGCCACTTCAATCATCTGTAGTGCGACATCTTCAAATTCGAGTTTTAACTAGCTCAGAAGTTTGTTCATTTTTGTCCAACCAAAGGAAAAAATTATATCATGTAAATAAATGAAGGAGGGTCATTTCAATTTTTGGCCACTTCAATCATCTGTAGTGCGACATCTTCAAATTTGAATTTGAACTAACTTAAAATTTTATCCAATTTTTGTATATTTTTGTGCCATCAAGAAAACATTTTTACCATTAAAATAAACTGGGATGTCATTTCGAAATATGGCCACTTGGATTATGTGTATTGAGAGATCTTGAAATTCGTACATTAGCTAGTTTGGTTTTACAAAAATCTACAAAAGTGGGGAAAATTTTAAGCTAATTAAATTTGAATTAAAAATGTCACATTGCTGGTGACTGAATTAGCCAAAAATTGAAATGGCCATCCATTGTTAATTTGAATAGTACAAACTTTTTTATTGGTTGGATAAAAATGGAATACAATTGAACAACGTTCTGAGCAAGTTAAAATTAGAATTTGAAGATGGCGCAGTGCAGGGGTGATCGAATTAGCCAAATATGGAAGTGGCCCTTCCTCGTTTATTTTAATGGTCCAAAACGATATCTTAGGTGGACCAAAGTGGAAAACAATTGGAAAACATTCAGACCTAGTTAAAATTTTAATTGGAAGATGTCGCATTACAAGTGATCGAAGTAGCCAAATTGGGAAGTGGTTCTCCCTCGTTTATTTTAATACTACAAAATGTTTTATTGAGGCGATAAAAATGGACAAAAATTAAACAAAAATCTGAGCTAGTTAAATTCGAATTTGAAGACCTCGCACTACAACTGAATGGACCCAGTCTGAAGCAGAACAAAAGTAAACTCTGTACAAGTGCTGAAATCGCAGCTCCATTTTTAAGAGGATAATAATAATAATAATAATAATAATAATAATAATAATAATAATAATAATAATAATAATAATAATAATAATAATAATAAGAAGAAGAAGAAGAAGAATAAGAATAAGAATAAGAATAATCTAATTGAAAAATTATTTAAGAAATACAAGCATTTGCTGGAAAACAATAGATACAGGAATATCAGCGCAACATATTTGTGTTACTCTTTTGGAAAGAAATAACTACTCAAGCTGATAAAACTTGCCACTTTATCAAAAGGAAAACCACAAAACCAAATAAATAAAAAAGGATTTACCTAAAATGTACTTAAATATTAAATAACACTGACAAATCAAATAATTAATCAGGAACAAAGTCACATGTATTCGGCACAGAGAAATGAACATATATATCAAACGAGTAGGCCTGAATATTAGATAGTAATATTTTAAAATAAGCAAGAATAGTTTCCTTAAAATATTTAAGGTAAAAAACGAAGTGATAAGATCTATATTTATTATGCGTTAATTTTTCACACACAATTTTCAATGTGTTATATTTCACTTAAGAAACTATATATATAAATTTGACGTAATTATCGCTGTGTACCTGTGTGAATGACTTTAAAAAAAACTACACCAAATATTACATGGAACATGTGGGACAAATCAAAACACGTTTGACTTCTGCAGCCAGTCCTGGACAAGCCCTGGAGTATTTCGCTGCATCATTCTTAGTATTGATTTTATAGCCACTAAATCACAAATACTAAAGTTACACTTACAAAGGAAAGTGCTTCTAGACGACTCGAGATAAGGCATAAATTGCTGTAAACAATTGGCAATGTTATGCTTTAGTACGGGACTAATAACGGATTGGACTTACCTCTATTGAAATAATAACGTCCTTCTACGGAACCTTCCCGAAGAAAACAACACTGCACAGTGTGGCGGTCTTAGCGCATTGTACCCACTAGAGCAATTGGCATATGCACTATTGTGAAGTGGTTTTATTTCGGGTATTTGAAATACACAGAACTCTACAAAGTGAGTACTAACATTTTACATACCAACAGAGTTGGACGGTGCTGTACGCAGTTCAACAATAGGCATTCGTACTATTCTCAAGTGGTTATATCTCGGTTATTTGTGGTGCTCTAAACTCGGGAGATGTGCACAAAATTGCACAAAATAAATACTAACGATTGATAAAATTTTTGCCGCAATCTATGTTATGCGATCTCCAGTGTCTGCTATACTGAATATTTTCAATTGGCTATATTTCTGTTATCTGAGGTGCACAAAACGCGGAAAGTGGCGAAATAAATGCATAAAACTCGGTCTAGAGATTGGAATATGTTTTTCTTATTTTCCGGTTGGACAAACTCAGGCCTGGTAGACAGTTGAAAATTTTAATTTGAAAAATTTTCGGTTTCTTAAGGCGCACAAAACTCGAGATGTGGTGCACAAAACATCACAAAATTTTGCTATAATTTTTGTTCGAATCGGTTTCTGACGAACTCCAAGTTAACAGACCTGGCCTAGCCTAGTGATGGGTAAATTCACGGGAATATATTTTTCGGGAATATTCCCGGGAAGATTCCCAAAATGGGAATTTATCCGGGAATTCATGTACAATCAGAAAGAAAATTGCATTCTATTACTATATTATGATTTCAAAGTTGAATTAAATTTTATATCACAGCGTATTATTACTGTTGTCCACAGAGGATTCTTTAAAATGTATATTCTAAACGGTACTATGTTACTTTATTAACACTTTATTATATTTAGAAAGTACGCATAAATGTATATTTATTTACAATATGTTCTATCAATTAAATATGTGTGAAAAAATTATATAGTAAGACCTAATACTTTAAAACCACTAAACAGTTTAAATTTATATGTAAGTGGATTTGTTCAACTTGACTCTATCACTGATACTATAAACACATTAAATTTATAAATGTTATAAACCAATTAGATTGGGTAAATGCTAGAAGATACATGTCTCACCAATTTATCAACATTTGCGCATACAGATTTATGTTCACAAAATTTGCAAGATACTTACTTATCTTTATATTTTAGCACGTAACATTGCCATACACTACCTTTCATTCTACCTATTTCTCGAAATTCCCTACGTTAATTCGTATGTAAAAGAAGTCCGAGTACCTCTTCAGAAATTCGAGTCAGAGAGAGGAGACAGACCGACGTCTATTACTAATGATGGTTCGGGGTTTATTAATAGTACTTCATCTCTATTTCTACATAATTCTGAATTACTTTACAAAATGGTTCCTTTTCATTATTTGTAAATTAGTACTTTGATAATTTTGGCTGTTCTTTAGCATTGGGGGCCAGTTTTTGCACCAACTTTTTTTGCGATATTCTATTCCGATGTGGGTGTTTTATGGTTTCATACGTTAAATTACGTTACCAACATTAAATTCAGACAGTATTGCAGAGCGAGTGTTAGCGAATGAAGGCGGGTTAGAGCCCCACATGGCACGTTGTTTTCTATCTTCGTTACCAACAATTCACTTTCTTTTCTCACAAAACCACTTCCAGTTACCTTTCCGTTCTTTATAAATCCCCGAATGCCTTAAAAAAATATGTTCGATACTTTCTTGACAACTTGAATATCACTATCAACTCATTTCTTCCGTAAATCATCCTACTTTTTGCTAGTTTTGGCCTACAATACTAAACAATTACTCTACTTTTTAGTGCAAATGGAAATGGAACTTAAAAAATCATATTATTAGTTATATAAAGTACCCTCAAATAATTTCAATTTTTTAACCTCCAAATTCTTTAAAACATAGAAGTAAATCATAATATATTAAAATAAAGTAATTAGTCATATGGTTCTTATAATTTGGAAGATAAAGTAAAGGAATGAAAATAAATTCCTTCCCGGGAATTTATAGGCCAGGGAAAAAACGGGAATATTCCAATTTTTAAATTAAACGGGAATATTTTAAATTTTAATCTTTGAGCATCCATCAAGCCCATGGCTAAATAACTCTAATCATATATACCCTTTTTTTTACTTTCATGTGTTGTTTTGGATGCTGGGCTCGCCACATTTTGGAACGGTGAGTGATTCTGTCGCACATCAGGATCTTGACTCCTCATTTCTTCTTCATCGGGCACATTTTTTGCTTCAGCACATTAGAAGACGTTGAAGGTTCGTTACAATTAACTGATAAAAATTTGGACCCTGTTACGAGAAACCCATCCATGTTCATTGAGGTTAAACTTAGGGCTGATGCAACGAAATTCAAGCTTAATAGAAAAGACAGTTAAAACTCATCGTTTCAGATCTGTAGATATTTGTTCCCCTCAAGAAGAACTAACTAACTAACTCTATGGCCTATGGAACCCGGAGGTTCAATGCCGCGTTCACAAAAGCTCTCCACTGACTTCTATCCTTAGCTAACTTCATACAGTTTCTAATTTGTATTCCAATCTCTGCGGTTCCACCTTAATACTGTCCTCCCATCTGCGCCTAGGTCTCCCTAATGGTCGTTTTCTGATTGGTCTTCCAGTCAAGACTTTGAAAGCGTTTCTACTTTCTTCTATTCTAGCTACATGATCTGCCCATCTAAGCCTCCTAGACTTGACGACCCTAACAATGTTGGGTAAACCTTATATATTATGTAGTTCCTCGTTATGAAGTTTCCGTCATTCCCCATTCCCGTTCCTCTTGGGTCTGACTATTCGTCTAAGGACCTTGTTCTCAAATACTTTCAGTCTATGTTCTTACCGCAGAGTAAGCGACCATGTTTCGCAACCATACAGAACAACAGGCATGATTATCGTTTTGTATATTCTAAGCTTCAAATTCCTCGACAGAATTGCGACGACAAGAGATTTTGAACACAACTAGTAACACGAATTCCCTGCTTTTAGTCAACATTTAATTTCTTCGTGAATAAAATAAATATTCATATATTGTTGCCAAGTTTACAACAACACACAATTAAATCAGCCATTGTTGGTGTCAGCATATATAAGAAAAATACACATTCGTACATTGTTATCCTGCTTGTAGAGAACATAATTAAAACATCGCTGTCCACAGCGTGTATATGATAATTTTGGAGCTGACGTTTGGCCGCATGTACAATCATGGACGATTGTGAAATGACTTTGCAAACGAAAGTGTGAAAACATGATAATTGCAATCAGTGATTATAATCTTTGGCTACGGTCACCATTGCTGATGGAATCAATGGATATTCCTGTGTAGAATTGAATATATTTTGTAAGGTTTGTTATCTTATTGTGAACCTGAATCAAAAATAATTATTTCCTACTTAGGTAGAAATCTAGATCTTTCGACGGTAATACTAGGGTTGCCATAATTTTTTGATTGAAAATACGGACAAATTTTAAAATGACGATCCATCCAAAATATGGTGCCCAAACATGGACTAAATATTTTGAAATTTCTTACCTAAAAATAACCTTTTTAGCTTATCACCAATTGTTTACTGTAATACTTAAAACACTATTGGATACTAGCATGCTTTATTTTTTCTTTAACACAAATATAATAAATTATGCCATTAAATTACGTATATTAAATCTAACCAAAAGAACCCTGGAATGAAAAAATGACACTTTTTAAAAACATAACCTATTTTATTAATGGCAATAAAATATATGATGGAAACACAATTCTATTCACCCGAGATTTTACCGATTTCAGACTCGGAAATTTTCGTGCAGCTCCATAAACTGTCAAATACGATCAGTTTCTTATTTCATGAATTTACGATAAGGACACGGACACGAACCCAAAAATACAAACAGTCCGTACAAAATCTGGTCATATGGCAACCCTATGTAATACCAAGTAACTCCTCGAAAATCTAACCCACTTCTTGATGATAAAGGGACTTCTGTTTTTATATTCGCTTTCTTGATATTGGCTTGTATATCGGAAAAGTCCAAAAAGTTGAAATTTTCCACTCGAGAAAAGGGCCAAGACCTTCTCAAAAGATTTTAGTTTTTTTTTCGAATTTCGAAACCTTTTCCGTTACAGTTCCCAAGAAGTGTCGGAAAGGAGCTTTTGTCATTAAAAACGCTATTCCCTTCAGCGTTCCAACAACAAATTCCAACAGACTCGAAATTCAAATAAACTTTTAAATGAGATAGCTACTTGCGAATTTTTATTAGGTTCCTCGAGGTTGGTTTATATGGAACCCCTAATAACTTTTTGCGAAACCCCTGGGGTCCCCGAACACACTTTGTGGAACGCTGATATTCAGCAATTTCTGTTAATTATTGTACACATATGAGTTGATATCCTGAAAAAGTTTCAATATCCCCTATCGTTCTAGGGGTGTGTGTGTAAAAAAGAAACCAAAACTACAGGTATTAGTATTGAATTCATAGTTTCGAAAGTTGGTTAAATGAAGAGTGACTCTCGAGATGCTCTTTTGGTGCACGTTCAGCCCTGTTAGACTCTCTAAGCTGGTCGGAAGGTGATGTCAGGTAAAATGCACCGAGGGAGGCGTTGGAATGAGGGAAAATGTAAATTTACTGTTATGGATATTTCATAATATTGAGGATTGCTCAGATGTACAGCTTCACTTTCAATGTCGCTTAAATTCACATTCACTCCATATTAGCATACCTAGGGTTGGAAAAGCGTGACAGGTAAAAATAATTTGAACTGACCAAAAATGGAGTAAAATACATAGTTTGTAGTGTCGGTGAGACAGTCATACTTCCGAAACAGCTAAAGTTCAATATCAGACCTCGTCGGTATATGGAGTGTGAAGGAGACAAAATGTAATGTTTGACATGAGACAGATTTATAGTTTTCGGTATCGCTAAATTTATAGGTGACAATTAGGATCACATCTAAACAAAATAATAATAATAATAATAATAATAATAATAATAATAATAATAATAATAATAATAATAATAATAATAATAATAATAATAATAATAATAATAAATATTTCCTTTTAACGTCCCAATTTTATGTTCGTCAGGCTAAGGGAGACGATGACTAATGCAAATGAATTATGATAGAATAATTGGTGGAATGAAAATGTGGGAGAAAACGGGAGTACCCAAGAAAACCCGTAGACACTATGTTGTCCTCTGCAAACTTACTTTGCCGGGAATCGAACCAGGAAGATCACGTACCAGAGGTAAGCGCACTACCACTGAGGAATAATGCAAGATTTAAACATAAGTTTAAGCTAGTACGATCATGTCACTTGAATCAGAAACTCACAAAGTGTAACGCCAAAAGCGTTGCTCCTATGTCTATATCTATGCATATTTTGATATATGTGCATTTATGTATGTTCCAGACTAACTCTGGAACGAAAACTTGAAGCAATTTCAACCAAACATGGTACGTATATGACTTACAATCTGCTAAAATTATTAGAAGAGTAAGGCACACCAAATGACAGGAGTGAGAAATGGTTAGGTGTGACAATTATCTAGAACGACTGGCATTCGTGTGTAATCCATCACTTGCCACATTAATAAAAAGAATAGTGGCACTACCAATGCCATTTAAGACCAGGTTCAACTCTTGTTCGCATGGCGGATAGGAGAAATGGAAAATAAAATGTCCAAAATGATTGAGGGTAGTGTCGAATCTGTATCTTTCAGGGTCGAGAAAACGGCTCACTCGTTTGAAATAACGTTTGAAACATACATATTAAGTACCTCTAGCTTTTCCTTTTCATATTATTTTGAGCAAAATCCATATTTTAGGTGTAGGGTATTACACTTTTAACAAAAGTAGAGTATGTTATACGTTTCTACCAATACACTTTCATTGAAACACGTATTTTAAGGGGAAAGAAGGTTTCAAAAATTTTTCATAAATCTATTTATATAAATAATCTATTACCTACAAATATATATATATATATATATATATATATATATATATATATATATATATATATATATATATATATATATATAGGGTTTTTAATAAGTAATGGTCACAAATTAAACCGTAGATAGTACACGCCAAACTAACAAAAAAGTCTTACTAAATATGTGTCCGCAAACGCTTTGTAACGGAGATAGGGGATGTCGAAAGTGTGGGAAGATGAAGTTTAGAGACGAATATCTCAAAAAGTATGAATCGGACAGAGGGCGGTCCAATGAATGACTATCGAAGTCAGACCTGTGCTATACAGAAATGCATAGTTGATAACTCTGCAATGTGCGCGCAAGGGATTTCCCAAAGAAGCGGAGGGATTCCCGGAAAATTGTCCAAGGAAATGGGGATCGAGATGAACATCGAGGGCGGGTCTATCCACCAGTAATTCATAAGTCGTGGTACCAGGTCGAAAGCTCGAAAAGATACAAAATGGCGGACAATGCTTACGTGCCATGTGCGGTTGCATAACCAGCAGGAAATGAGAGAGGCAATCGAAGTGTGGTTGCTGGTCTGGTTGCTGTCTTGTAGAGAAAGTGTCGCGATATAACCTAGCGGCCTCTACCGCATTCCCGTATGCTTTCCCGTACATAAAGTACATATCAGCATACTCAATATTACTGTACATTTTATCAATGGCAAGGTAAGCAATAATTTAGCAACACACTAATAGCACTAATTAACAATGCACAATAGTATCCCCGTGGCTTTGCAACACTACTTAAACTATTGCACTGTTCCCCGCAATACGGTTAAGTAAGTACATCCACAACACTGTAAAGGCACGCGCATTTGACACCTCTTCAACACACAGAACTACTACATTCACTGTAGGCGAGAAAGACAAGTGAAGACAACGAACCTCTACATTCTGAATCATTCTCCCAAGCGACTATTCCGGTACGACGAAAGCATATAGACCTGTAGCAGAACCCTTCAGGCAACATAATAAACAAACGTCGAAAGGCAAGCGTGTTTCCAATTCACGTCTGTAATCGAACCAATGTAGTGTTCTTCCATTCCATATTTTCTGACTTACCAGCTGATTGACAAGAACTGCGTGTACAGTTTTTTTTTCTTTACGTATGCGTACAGGGGATGAACCAAATAATGAGCAACCTACAGGTGCTCGATTGATTGAGTTATTGTTGTTTTAAACGAGCTTAGGAGCTTTGAAGGACGGGACCTACGATTTGGAAAATCTGGGATCAGAACCACTGCATTCAGTGGACACTTCAGCGGATTTGAACCCGCAACATCATGCACCCAAGGTGAGCTCAACGTCTGTTGCAACCCCGATTCAGTATTTCCAGCTGGCTTCCATATTCTACCAGTGTTTCTTTTGGCCATTCCATTCATTTTCGCGCATCGTTTGTTTTACCTTGGTATTGGTATAGTAAAGGACTACTCTGTACATGTGCATTCGTCTTAGAAATGTGCTCTGAAGTAGTTCACAACATGCATCACCACCTTTCTTCCATTGCCTCTCTCATTTCCTGCTGGTTATGCAACCACACACGGCACGTAAACATTGTCCGCCATTTTGTATCTTTTCGACCTGGTAGCACGATTTATGAATTACTGGTGGATAGACCCGCCCTCGATGTTCATCTCGATTAAAACGATATCACTTCGTTTTAGCCCTGATTCGCTTTACGTATCTTTTAAATTATTACGTTATTATAGTAAACATATCAACTACTAATTTACTGACCATAAACATGAATTGCATCCAGAAATCTTCGATTTATTCCTCTGTAGTATACGTACATAAAATATCAGCAGCAATCATAGCAAGTAATGATCTTGATAATACCAACATGTCCTATCCATCATAAAACAATAATCTTACTCATGACAACGAGTCAATAACAACGTTCTTTCTTTTAATTATATCTAAGTTATCTGTTTAATTATTGCGCCTCTGATCAATGTTGATAAAATGGGTACAGATTAATTATAGTATCGCTGTAAATGTCGCCCAGAACGGGAATTCCGTAACAGTATTCACAGAGAAGGAAAGAACCCTGGATATTTTCAAAACACTTACTTTTTGAATAGCCCTCGTACTAATCATTATTACATCAATCCTCGTATTAATTATTATTATTACATCAATATAAATATTTTTCTTTTCTCTTCTTTCTCCATATATATATATATCAATTCATTTATAACAATATTTTTCTTTTATTACTAATTACATATCATAAACGTCGATTCATTACAAATATCATTTATGGGTCTATCCAAAATTATAGGTAATTGATGACTTACGCAGAGTTACTACTTAACTGTTCCTCTTTTACATTGAGCAATAACATCCATTTACAAACAATATTATTTATAATTAAGATTGTCATCTTATCAAAACAACAACAAGATCAGAAGGCAATAATTACGTTTAAAAGCTTCAATTTAAATTCACTGTCATGGATTTCAAGTTAATACAATCGAATCTCTTTTGAACATGCAAAATAAAATAAAGAAACATAACATTCAGAATTAACACAAAGATAGATAAGATAAATTAATCACATGATAACATGTCGCACAAACATAAAGTTTAAATGAAGTATTCACAACACAACTCGTAATATCTGAGATAATAAATTAAGAATTGTTATCTAAGTTTAATTTAGTTAACATATCAGGTTTAACTAAAGCTTCAACTAGTTTCAACCATTTGTTTTTCGTGATTTTCGAAGGTTGCCATACCTTTAGTTCGTCAATATTGCGCAACCCTATAGATTTGCCTGTTTTAGCATCAACTAATTCAAACACTTTAGGATTGATTTCCTTAACACATAGGTAAGGACCAGCATAGACATCACAAAACTTATAAATTCGCTTTAAACTAGCATTGCTTTGCGGATGGAGCTTCAGAAACACCATGTCGCCAGTTCTGATCTGGTACTTATTCTCCTGTTCTTCCTTTACTTTTTCATTGCGTCGTTGGAATTTTCGAGATCGACGAGTTTGTACCATACTTATCAAATGTGAGGGTTCCAAATCCTCCGAATCTCTTAACTTTATATCAAAATGATGTTCAATGGAGTATATTATATCTGTTCCGTTATGTATATTTGCCGGTGCCACTCCGAGCGAATCAGAGATAGAATAATTTAAGAAATAAGTAATTTGAGTAACATATTTTACCCAATCCGAATGTTTGTCTTTACACAAGTGTCTGAAAAGTGTGCCAAAATGGCGATGGATATTCTCCACCACGGAACTGCTCGGATGGTATGGGGTAACAAAATGGACTTTGATACCCGCATTAGCCATTGATCTTATAAACGAGTCGCTACGAAACTGTGGACCATTGTCGCATAAAATATGTTCTACTGTTCCACAATGAGGTATGTATACGTTCAATATACGGTATATAATGGCTGAAGACGTCGCTTTTCTCAAAGGACAAGCCACAACATAACGGGAAAATATATCCATCACTGTAAGCAAGTAAGATTCTCCAGAAGATGCCCTTGGTAAAGGACCATATAAATCTATCGACAGGAAGTAGTGAGGTCTATCAGGTAGTATTGAAAGCATCGGCTTATTGACAGCACGGTTATTATGTTTAATACGCATACACTCTTCACAATCACTAATATATGTTTTAATAGTACGTCTGAGGGATTTCCAATAAAAGGATTTATTGATTAGGTCAAAAACCTTTCGATAACCAAAATGCCCAAAATCGTCGTGATACGCCTTCAGTATCTTAGGAATTAATGCAGGAGGAACGCAGATTTTCTTGCGATTTTTAAATTTAAAGTCTTTAATCAACAACACATCATTCGAAAGCACGAACGTGGTATTCCACCCTTTAGGGCAATTACAACCTGGGGCACATGACGACAGATGGTTTATAATTTTCATATAATCCTCGTGATCTCTTTGATTCTTTATCAAGTCTTCTAAATCTACATGAACAATTTCATCCTGAAGAATCTTAAAGACGTTGATACTTAAGATGCGCTGTTCTTCACCAGGGAATATTCTTGACAATGCATCCACGGGACCATTATTTATCCCTTTTATATGCTGTACTTCGAAATCGAAGGACTGGAGTTCTAGCGACCATCTTAATAATCTATTGTTGTACCCTCGTATACTGCGAAGATATCGTAACGAACTGTGATCGGTGATTATCGTAAAATGGCACCCACTAATATATGGAGCAAACTTTTGGATCGAAAAACGTATTGCTAACAGTTCGATTTCAGTAGTAGTATACCCCTTTTCTGCTTTCTTGAGTGTCCGACTCACACAATGTATGACAGCGGGACTTTCCATTGAAGGATTAGGTTGCCAAAGAATTCCAGATACTCCCGCTAGAGAACCATCACACTGCACAAAAAAAGGCATATCATAATTCGGATGATTTAAACGAATATTTCGCATTACACAGTCCTTCAGTTGGTTGAAACTTCGTTCCTGCAACACACCCCACTGCCATGGTATTCCCTTTTTGGTAATAGTGAATAAAGGTTGTGCAATTTCAGCAAAACGGGGAATCGATTTTCGAAACCAATTGAACAATCCTAGAATTTGACGAGTTTGTTTTACATTGGTTGGCGGAGGCAGATCGTTAATAGCCTGAACTTTGGACTCGCTGAAACACAAACCCTCTGAATCGATCTGATAACCAAGAAATTCTATTGACGTTTTGAAAAACTTTGATTTTTCCAGGTTTAAAGTAAACCCAGACACTTCTAAACGTTTTAACACAATATCCAGATATTTCAAATAATTTTGATAATCTTTTCCCATAATTAATATGTCGTCAGCATACACTATTACATTACTCCTCAGATCTTGACCCAGAACTCGATTTAAGCATGATGCTAACGCTGCACTTCCATTGATCAGACCAAAAACTACTCGATTATATTCGTATAGATGTCCTTCGAAGGAAAAGGCCGTGTAGGGTCGTGATTCCTTATCTAGCAGGATTTGGTTATACGCCATGACCAAATCGAGATTCCCAAAAATAACGTTCCCTTGTAATGTACTTAAAATTTCTTCTACAGGTGGGTATCTGACTTGTTGTAATTTTATACACGAGTTCAATTTACGCATATCTAAAACAATTCTCAGGCGTCCATCCTTTTTCGGTACAACATGAATGGGGTTTAAGTGAACACTTTGGGACGGACTAATTATCCCGTCACGCAACATTTCTGAGATTTGTTTCCTTACATTTTCCCTGAACCTGTAGGGAATTATATAGGGTTTAGTAACAATTGGGTTTTTGTTATGTACCTCAAGTGAATATAGGAAATCTTTACAACAGCCTGGGCGGTTAGAAAATACCTTTCGGTGTTTATGCAAAATCTGTACAAATTGTGAAGTTATATCTGGGTCTTTAATTTCCAAATCATGTGAAATTTTTTGGACATAAAGATCGAACGGATACGTCTCCTCACCTTCATCAACTAAATTATTTACCATATTGCATTGAAGTGAGCTTTCTTCCATATGAGAAATTAATTTTTGTGTTATTCTGTCAGTTAACCCAGGTAAGGTAAATGTTTGGTTCTCAAAGTTTAAAATTACACGAAATTGTGTTATGAAGTCGAGTCCAATCAAAAGGTTTTCATTTAACTCATTTATTACTAGAATAGGAAGATTAATATCCCGTTCTTGCACAGACAAGACAATATGAGTTCTGCCCATAACTCGCTTTTTATGTTTCCCTGTATAATCAACTAGTATCAAATTTTCAAACTTTTCCAATCTGGGATTTGAATATTCTTTAGCAATCTTACTCCAAAATGAAAAAGACAACAACGACGCGTTAGCTCCCGTATCAAGTAAAGCATTTAGAGAAATTCCATTAACTTTCACAGGAATTCTTGCCGTACAGAACGACTTCAAAAATACAAAATCATTGTCATAATTATATGAATCATCAATGTCATCATCGGTTTCCCAGTAACAATTTGCAATGGGTAAATACTGATATACACAACGTCTATTTACTACATCAAATTTATATTTATCATCATAGTTATCCTTAAATAAATTACCGTCGTTCTCAAGTAAACTATTAGATGAACATTGAGATGAATAATCGTGAGAACCTTCAGCTGATATGGGATTAACCCCAACCATATCAGCGGGTTTTAGTTTAAATTATGATTAACAAATGAGTCAATTAAAGTACATTGAACACCACAATCTTGGTTATTCTCTCTTGATCCATTTCCCGTTTCATTTATTACTTCGGTCCTATTCCGACAGTTCCTGTCATCTCGAGATCTCCAATTGAATCTGTTTTGAGTCACACTGGTATGCATGACATTGTTACTGTAATTACGTCTTCCACGAAAGTTTCTTCCGTTCGTCCAACTGTTCCTCGGATTACCATAATTCGTTCCATTTCTGCCGTTAGAATTGAATCTTCCATTAGCTCCAGTTCCAGTACGTATAACAGATCTTTCACTAATTCCAATGCCAGTATTATCACGTGACCTCTCATCGCTGCGAAGGTTTTCGATATTTTCACTAGTTATATTCAGGTTTCTGACAGGAATTGGATTGGGTGGATTACGATTACTTCCGCTAGGGTTCGGGAATTGATTCTCGAAGTTCTGAACTAAAATTATCAGATGATTGAAGTTTACGCATTGAGCAGACAACAGTATCTGTTGTAATTTATATGGCAATAAAATGCGTACGGAAGCGATTATTCTGGATTCGGGCTGAAACGGATTGACAAGTTTAAGTTCATTATAGGCATTAATCGTAAAATCTGTAAGAGATTTATCGACCCGAGGTGAATAGTGTCGGGTTCGCACCATCGCATCACGGTTAGCTAACAAGAAATCATTTTCGTAATTAGCCAACAGGGCCCGTTTAAATTCTTCGTAGGATTTGACATGATCGCGAATAGCTTTAAACCACAAGGAGCAAGGGGGAAGTAACAGATGTGGTAACAACTTCATAAATTTAGATTGATCCACACCCATAATTTCACACTCTGCTTCAAACTTCTCTAAGAACGAGCTTGCGGTTTCGTCACACTTACCGCTGAATTTAGTCATGGCCTTAATTTCACTGACCTTAACGTTTATTTTACTATGATTATGATTTTGTTGGCGTTGATAATGGTCTGGAACCCTTTCGCTCTCATTCATCTGCCTTCTTCTTTTGCGATCTGGACTTTGGAATCGCCTACTGTGATCTTCCACAACTAAACCATCATCAACAGAACTCTTAGAAGAAAATATCCCGTCAGTTTCTATTAATGGAGTTCTCGGGCGGTGATGCAATGCTTCCTGTTGATGATGCAATATTTCCTGTTGATTGGGAGTACCCAAAGCCTCCTTATACATAAGATCATTGTAGCCACATTCCCTCTCTTGTAACGATCTGATTCCCTCTTGTAAGTTGGATATCAGTATGCTATGTGAATTAACCTGGGCAGTAATATTCACTATCTGATTTTTTTGTTGGGCTGTCGTCGATTCCACCGCTTCAACGGCTTTCTTTATCGACTCTGTTTCTAGAGCTAGTTGATCCTGTCTATCTTGCCATTTGTTACTAAATTGTTGAAACCTAGTATCAAGTTCTCGCGTCATATCATTTGTAATTTTGACGGTAACTTCATTAGCTAATACTTGCAAATTTTCTTTCAAACTGTATTGCAAGCGATCAAAATTTTCTTGCACACCTTGTACTTTATCTGCAAGAGATTTATGCTGCGCTAGTATCTGTTCTAACTTTTCATCGTACAATTTTTGTTGTTGATCAAATTTCTGTTCTAGCTTTTCATCTTGTTGATCAAATTTCTGTTCTAGCTTTTCATCTTGTTGATCAAATTTCTGTTCTAGCTTTTCATCTTGTTGATCAAATTTCTGTTCTAGCTTTTTATCTTGTTGATCAAATTTCTGTTCTAGTTTTTCATCTTGTTGATCAAATTTCTGTTCTAGCTTTTCATCAAGTAGTCGACTAAACATATCAATAAGGTTAGAATAGGAATGTTCAGACAAAGCTGTTGCATTTCCAGATATGGTTTCGTTTGAAACACTGGGTACTTCTTCAATCTCAGAATCCTGCATATTAACAATTCTTTGTATTCTCTTCCCGCTTCTTAAAATAGTGAAACTCATAAAAAGGTATATGTACTTATGCACATAAACTCAGTTCTTACTATTCTTCGGAACTAAATAGTATAGTCCCGTGTCTTCGGCACCAGATAAAACGATATCACTTCGTTTTAGCCCTGATTCGCTTTACGTATCTTTTAAATTATTACGTTATTATAGTAAACATATCAACTACTAATTTACTGACCATAAACATGAATTGCATCCAGAAATCTTCGATTTATTCCTCTGTAGTATACGTACATAAAATATCAGCAGCAATCATAGCAAGTAATGATCTTGATAATACCAACATGTCCTATCCATCATAAAACAATAATCTTACTCATGACAACGAGTCAATAACAACGTTCTTTCTTTTAATTATATCTAAGTTATCTGTTTAATTATTGCGCCTCTGATCAATGTTGATAAAATGGGTACAGATTAATTATAGTATCGCTGTACGATCCCCCTTTCCTTGGACAATTTTCCGGGAATCAATACGTTTCTTTGGGAAATCCCTTGCGCGCACATTGCAGAGTTATCAACCATTCATTTCTGTATAGCGCAGGTCTGACTTCGATAGTCATTCATTGGACCGCCCTCTGGCCGATTCATACTTTTTGACATATTCGTCTCTAAACTTCATCTTCCCACACTTTCGACATCCCCTATCTCCGTTACGAAGCGTTTGCGGACACATGTTTACTAAGACTTTTTTGTTAGTTTTGGCGTGTACTATCTATGGTTTAATTTGTGACCATTACTTATTAAACACCCTGTATATATATCCAGGTGCTTATAAATTTGAACACCTGAAATGAAACCACATAAGTTCTCTGCATTCACAAGTCAAGCAGCGCCAGACCTAGTGATGGTGTGTAAGAGAAACGAAGAACATCAGAACGACAGTGCGAAGTGATTTAAGCGCACGCTAATCATATAAAATAAGTTAATTATCTGAATTCCAACAGAGAAAATGATTACGGTTGACTAATGTGGTGCGAGAGTGACAAAATAAAAGGAAGTGAAATATTTCAGTTCATCGTCTTACTATTATGTCTTTTACGCTAATAGAGACGGATGATTATGGTAAGTGAAGAGTTAGTGGATGTGGTGATAATGAATGAATTAGTGGTATTACAATGCGGTAGGAAATTGGAGTACCCTAAGAAATTCCACGGACAAAATGTTATGCACCACAAATTTACTTGGGTGGGTATCGAACCAGAGATCTCACACTTCAGAGGTAACTCCTCTAAATTGAACCACCGACCACCATGCGAGAGTGATGATAGTGGCAAGTATGTTGAGTGTGTCACGGGACAAGTCCAAAATTACGATAGCCCATTAATGCACAGCGAAACTTCATTGTCAAAGGGGAGCTCAGGTCGGAAATATACCATTCGTGATATATTGTACTGAGTATAAAAGCGAATGCAATCCGCTCCAAGTTATATGGCGTGGGTATAGATAGTCAGATCCTATAGGCTTAACAACTGAAAACAGACTATAATGGTTTCACACAACATGAATAGTGCAGCGAACATGCAATATGGAGCATTCATTGCGAGAGAGGTGTAGTATGATCGAATGAGTAATCATTCACATTTTTTAAAAAAACAATATGGACCATGTTTGCCTGTGGCAGACGCTAAAAGAATCATATGATCAAATTGTCCCCACCTAACAGTTAAAGTATGGGTCCAATATCCTGGTTTTGAGGGATACTGTGCTGAAATTTGCTGGTAGCGAGCAGAGCCCATGTTAATATAACCATTTTAGAGGACTACTGCACCAAATGATCTACATGTTTTTTTTATTTTTATTTTTGTTTCTTGTGAATTCAATTCAGTTTCAGGATTATAATGCGCCTATTTATAAAGCAATAGTCTGTGTAACGTAGTTTGAAAAACATCGGGCATCTTTATAGTTTCACCCTATCCCCGGATCTTATGAAAATTGAACAACTGAGATAAGTTTTCAGGGAGTAAATCCGGTGCATAATGTCGTCTCCATCCTCTCTCTCACTGAGCTCAGTTATGAACTGCAAGTGGAATGTTATGAAATACTTTTCCATTTGTTATCATTCACGATCTCTATCACTGCATTCTACGTCAAGTCAGAGCTTTTGTTAGGTGAAAAGCCCAACGATATATTAATCTGGTTTGCACGTAATTCCAATTGATCTTAGCCAAAGTGCAATAAAATATTTTAATAAGAAATCAATGACAACATACCGTTTCTAGAGTGAAGAATGATTAAAAAAGAATAATTAGTCTTCAAGAGTGTCAAGTGTAATACAATATACAGCTACTATAAAGGATGCATTCGTTATCAAAAAGCTACGTTTCCAAAAGAATTACACGCAGGATTTTTGCACCCTTCATTGGTGTACTCTATGTACCATTTTGGTCACTCCAGGCGATGGTCGAACTCGTTCAACTCATTTCCTGGCGTAATCCTGTCAATGGTCACCAGCATCAATGTTTTCCCTGGGCTCGACTAATAATTGTGATAGTGGGAGGATGTAAACAAATCCCTAGTGTGGCCCCAAAGGAAGAAGTGGCGGGGAATTAAATCAAGTGATCTGGAGGACGAAGGGAACAAAGCGACGTCATTCTCAACAGCAACGAAATCCAGTGATGCAGGATTTCATTGGTTAAGTATTCATGAACTTTAATATTCAGATCAGTGCTGCTCTGCTTATCGGAAGACAAAAAACCCTAGAATTAGCAGCCAGAGGCGGAAACAATAACAACCGCAACATTCCAAAGTAATTTGAACCGGTCCCAGTGTACTCAGAAAAGGAAAACGGTTCATACGGTTTTGTCTGCGACACTGCACATAAAACATTAATTTTTGATGAATCTTTTCAAACTGTCACTACTTTTCAGTGACCAGAATTGCAGGTTATGAGGTTTAACGTTATAAGTGCAAAGTTGCTTCATCGTTGAATATCAATTTGGCGGCGAAATCGTCCTCTTCCAGTGCTTCCTGCATTTTGACGCAAAACGGCGGTCAACGAATGTAATAATCTGGCTTCAGTTGTTGCAGGAGCTGCACATGCTACTGTTTGAAATATAACTGTCGATACAGAATATTCCACATGGTTTGTTGTGATATTCCAAGTTCGAAGCTTCCACGGGATATTGACGTATGTGGACTATGCACGAAATTAAACCTCACTCCCTGTACCGTTTTGCCTAGCTTTAACTTTTAAAACATGCAGGACCTTAAATTCTAACCAACTGACTCTATGACCTAAGGAACCCGAAAGTTCAATGCCGCGTTCACAAAAACGCTCCAATTTCCTCTATCCTTGGCCAACTGGATCCAGTTTCTACTCTGTATTCCTATATCTGCGTGATCCATCTCAATACTGTCCTCCCATCTCCGTCGTAGATCTTCCTAATAGTCGTTTTCCGACGAAGGCAAACGCAAGTAGATCTACAGTTTAACATGAGAGTGAAACAACATGAGCTCTTACGAGGAATCGAAGGGAGAGCTCCTACGTCGAAGGCATATATGCTAATATTGTAGTCGCATGTCAACTCTAATGCAAGTCGAGAAATAATATTTGCTATGCAGTCGTTTACTTAAGCTTATGACGTATGATGAATCACCAGAATAAAGCCCAGTGTGAATGTCTCGAGAACTATGAACTTTTGTTGATATATAAGAGCATCAGGTGTAAGTTCCTTATGCCACCTATGCTGGATATCAAACATTATCACATTAGTATGTTAATGGCAGCTATGTGTTGCGTCAACTTTTTCCTATGTTCAAAACCACTGCTGTTGCAATTTACGTTTTAAAGTTTATTTAATGTTCGCTAATAATTCTTATCAGACAGTCACTACTTATCTAGAAATGTCCCTATTCCTTAATGAACTTAGTCATCTCCACAATACCACAATCTTTAATACCAATTCTAGTCTCCAACTGCATATTTTTTTTTCACACGCCACCGTAACCAACTGTTTTAAGTAGGTCACAAGGAAGCAGGTCAGGTTAGATTTACACCGAAGCTGCACCACCCGAATGTGAGGAATAACACTTGTCGGCAAACAGAAAAATTTTTTCGCTCCCACGAACGAAAATAGGTGATTTCTATAGGTTTCGAGCTCCTGAGTTCAAATCCGTAACCCGTTCTTCTCCAGCACGTGCCAGTTTTAAGAGAGGAGAGGGGTTTCAATATCCGCCCATAGATGCTATCCTCCACCCATAATAATTTACACGTTATAATTTAAATATCAATATAGATTATGCAGATAAAATTGCATAAAAAGTTAAACACCTACGTGCCACTTGGTTTCCCTACTCCTCTTGTAATTACTACAGGATGTCTCGCGTGTCACATTCCAACAGAAGTCTCCCAACATACTCACACTCCATTTACCACTGTAATGCCTCTCCATTGTAGTTATTTGCTGGTGAAACCTTTCCCCGTGTTCTTCAGAGACCTCACCCAAGCTGTACATTTCATGAAAGAAGTCCAGGTGGCAATGAGGAAGTGTAACTTTAGGGTCATATTACATCCCATGTTAAGAAATGGAGTAATTAAACTGCCCACAATGTTTTTGTAATCAGGTGACTTCTGATTCCCTAGAACGTTACTGCATACTTCTCGAGAGGCCTCCCAAGCCTCACTTTCCACTTCATTAAGCTTAGAAAAAAATGTAGTATCCTCGAAAGCGTGTCTGATTTGAGGTTCCGCAAAAGCACCTTCTTTTACCTTGGCTTCGTTGAGTCTTGGGAATAGTTTTCTGAGATGACTAAATGCTTCACCGTCCCGGTTCAGGGCCTTGACGAAGACCTTCATGAGCCCTAATTTGATATGAGGGGTTAGTAAGAATATTTTCTCCGGATCCACAAGACGTTCATTAGCCACGTTCTTCTCCCCTGGGATCAGTTGCTTCCTTGGCGGCCACTTTGTGATGGTGTACTGATCTTTGGCTCGACTATCCCAATGACAAAAGAAGCAGCAGTGCTTTGTGTAACCTCATTGTAAACCGGTGAGGATGGCAATAACCTTAAGGTCAGCGCATACAGACCACGGGAACTGTTTGTACTTTATTTTCTGCAATAAGTTTCGCATGTTCTCTTATGTTTCTTTCATATGTACAACATGAGCAATAGGGATGGCTGGCTTTTCATTGCCAGTTTGTAGTAACACTGCCTTGAGACTTATCCTAGAGGAATCTAGGAATAGCCTCCAATCTTCAGTGTTGCAGTTCAACTTCAGTTGTCCCATAAGCGATGGAATGTCACTTGAATACAACAAATTACCATCCTTTGTAAAATTAGGAACTAGGCTCACCTCTGTTTTACTATACATCGATATATTCACATCTTGGTTTAGTAGATTCCATTGTTGAAGTCGTGATGCAAGCAACAGGGCCTTAGACTTGAGAAGATTTAAGTCTCTGATCAGATCATTCAGCTCTTCCTGACTTATCATTGTCAGGCACTGGAGAGTAATTGTAATCTGACCGAAGATTGTGCAACATCCTCACAAGCAGCAGGTTCTTCATCGGATAAAACACTGCACAGGATGTATGAGACTGGTGGTACGGGTACAGGCAGACAAACATCATGTTTCACACGTCTCCTCGCGGAATCCAAGTTAGGATACTGTATTTTATGCTTCATGTTTTTTGAGAAATCTTTTATATTAATCAGGCAGAAGTAACAGTCTGAAACATGATCACGGGTTTCGCGCCAAACCATAGGTACTGCGAACGGCATCGATTTATGTGTACCTTCCAATCATCCTGTGAGAGTACGCGCACACGAGTTACAACTTTGTTTCGGAGCCCAAACGCGATCCTGGTCGCTGATTTTACACCCGAAGTACAAATGGTAGGCAGTCTTGAGGAACGGTGACAATGGCCTATTTTGTCCCTTGAAAATCACTTCCCCACATATGTAGGAGAATCAATCTGTCGAATTGTTGCAAGTTCTCGGCATGTTCGTTTAAAACAAACGTCAGTGTTTAACGTAGAAATATTTTTCACCTACGGTATACACAGACACAGCGTAACACCACGTTCTAACACGAAGATCAACTCGAAACTTAAAATATCTGTTACACGCGACAACGTGGTGTATGTCTTGGCGCTTTTTTTTCAAGAATCTGTCTGTCGCCTAGACAAAAGGGAGCCGACGAATGATCGCAAGTTGATTACGAAACCTTTCTCCGTTAATAACGCCTAGGTTTGAGTGTATAAAGTGTAGAACGACAATAAATCTTTGCCACCCAAGGGGAGGGGGTACGTATCCGAGGGGTCGTGAGCTAGAGAAAAGAATATTCCTGGGATATTTCCTAGTAACAGTTCTTGGATTAAGATAAATGTTCAGAATTATGCATTCCAAACACGGAAAACACATATTAAATACGATTTTTCTGTCAATTATGGAAACAGCAACCCGCCAAAAAAATGACCTTACGTGCTGGAACTTTCTCGATGAGATATTCGTAATCAGCTTCTCGAAATCTATCCGGTACACTCTTTCACCCTCATAAAAATTCAAAAATTGTGCACTCCAAACACGGAAAACATATATTAAATACGAAAAATACGATTTTTCTGTCAATTTTGGAAACAGCACCCCGCCAAAAAAAAAAAAAACTACGTGCTGGAACTTTCTCGATGAGATATTCGCAATCAGCGTCTCGAAATCTATCCGGTACACCCTTTCACCCTCGTGGGAGGATTTTCACGCTGACCAGTGTAATTATAGGTGTGAAGGTCAAACATAACGAGCCCTCAGGGACTTCTAACAGAGTTCACTAGTTGTCGCTCGCTCAGTTGTGTTTTCTGACGTAAGCAAATCACACTTGTGTTTTTTTTCCTCCTGGTGCCTCCGGCACATCCCCCTCTCAATCTCCAATTACTCACTCCACCCCACGTTGTACGAGGCCAAACTTGTTACTTTCCTGTTGGTTTACTATATAATTGTTTATAAAGGCTATCAAAAATATATAGACAGATTGTGGAAATAGCATATCTGTTGTATTATATATTACGTACAAGGGAAAAGGACTGTTACTTTCATCTTATTTTAATGAAAAATTGACATGAACATTTTTAGAAATCTTGGGCCATTTTTGAACTCACGCCAAAAACCGATTTTCATTACTAGCCTGCTTTTTAGCACAATCGACTACGAGAGCCGACAGCATCTGGTGTTTGATTTGTGCTATATATGTGTCATGTAGGGAGACACAGGTAACTCCAATCAATCAGAAAATTGTATTTAGTTCCTATAGCTAGCGTCGAGCGTTATTTAAAAATATGCTCTCCAATTACACATACTTCAGCAAAAGCTATTACCAATATTACAAACACATTAGACTCAATTCATGAATATGGCCTAATTTCCATTTCAACCCTGAATCTATTACAAACAAACACAGTTACTCTCTTTAATTGTCTTATCTAAAAAGTAACACTTTCTCTGATATTTACCTAAATAACACAATGTTCCAAATGCATTTTTTAAAACTAATTTACAAAACCTAACATCCTCTCGGGGTTTGCCATAAAAAAAGATAAAACAAATTACCCCAAATAATCTAACCCAATAAATTTCTTAACTGTGCTTATTTTTCTTACGTTTTTCTTCTCTACAATCATCAACTATTGTTCGAGTTCCATATCTTTGTCTCTCAGAATATGTTTCTTTATCCCTACTTCTAAGCTCTAAAACCGTACAACCAACATTTCTTATTTCCTATTGAAATTTAATTCTTCTTTCTCCTTTTTTTACTTGACGTATCAATTTGTTACCTGGTAACGTTCATGCATATTATGAACATTAGCTATTGTAGTCGTCACTAGCGTATTTAGGGGGGCTCCCGGGCTTAAGCCCCCCGAAATGTTACTTACTATAGTAAAGTATATCAAATATCTTGCAGAATTTTCACACTTTAGGCAAAGTCCCCCCCCTCCGAAAATTAGCAAAGCCCTCCCCAAAACAAAATCGTAAATACGTCACTGGCAGTTGTAGTTGATTATTAGTACTACGAGATTAACAAATGAATATTACAGACTAATTTTCTTGTTATACCGCAGCCTTTATACCCATTTTGTTTGATTAAATGTAACCTAAGTATTCATATAATTTTATAGCAGTATACGGTAATTGGGAACTGGATAACTCTGAAAAATAAACAATATAATATTAGACTTAATTAACATGTATAACTCTAAGAATAAAATTATTGTAACTTAAATTATATTGTCACCAATTTGAATACATATACGTTTCACATGTCGCTATTTAGAAATACTATCAGGGAGAAGATACTGAGCTTTATGGTAGTCATATAAGTTCAATAAAATATATTTTCATTCTTTTCATTTCGTGTGGTTTGATCAAGAGACCAGACTCACCAAAATTGCATATATTTTACACATTTTAGCAAAGTTTCAGATGAAAATAAAATTATATTATGTTCTACCTTTTTTTGCGAGTTATAGATAAAACCAATTAGGTTGCATTTATTGTGGTCATTTACCCTATCTCAGATAAATAGCAAAGTTCCTGGTAAACAATAGAGCAATAAAGGTTACTTCATTTTACTCTTGTAGCTACACTCACGTCTTAATTTCAACTTGACTTTTTCCACTTTTATATTCTACTTCAATACCCAAGATCCATTTAAATTGACTGTCTGTATTTACACAATTCTAGCTGAATTTCCGTACATAGCACAATACACAATACACAATACACAGCACAACTGAATTGTGTTTATGGAAAACATTAGAACCTCTTCCTTTCCTCTTACGGTATGCCCAATAAATGATGTAAGACTATAAAAGCCTGCCTCAAAGTATATACTAAAAATTAATTTCATACTAATTAACCTTCTCTTCGTGACGCGACAGCAACATAGTATGTCGATTTCAATGCAGCAACTAATGTTCCTTTTCCCACTTTTAGCAAATTTGCAATAATGTTTGAACACATGCTCCCCAATTTTTAATGGGGAATTTAAATATATATCTAGTTCGACCTTCCCAAGTTAATGGGTAGGTACATGAGATACTCCGTTGCCGCATAAAATTTGAAGCTCCCCAAGCTCCATAGGACGCACGCTTTATTCAACATATTATGAAAAAAATATAGCTCTGTGTAGTTCCTCCCGATATTCAAATGTTCATTTCAACATATCTATGTGATACGATCACAAATTACAAACAATGTTTTTATCAATATGTTGAACAAAATTGTTGAAATTTCCTACCTGTTTCTTTCACTGATCCCTGTGTCAACTGAAGCTCTCATGATAAGTTTACTAATCATTTGAAACATAATATGATTTGAAACATATAACAACTGATACTTTAACAAAAAATCGCATCCCAGAGGTCTGCCCTGTAAATAATGTCAATGAATGAAAAAAGGAAGATCTTTGAGAAACGTTCCAGTATGTAAATGACGCTGAAGGCAGCGGCGGATCTAGAAGCTACAAACGGGGTGAGACAACAGCCAGAAACCAGACTACGATCATGAGTTGACTATGAAAATTCAAAAATACATTAATAATAGCGTAACAACCTTTGGCACGCAAAAAAAAAAAAAACTGTGGAGCCAGGCCACCCTTCTTGGATTAGATCTGAATTTGGACTGGGTAAATGTGAAATCGTAGTAGTCAATAGATAAGCAATTCTGCATTAAGGATTTCATCAATGGTGAATGAAGTATTCCCATGGCTGATAGCAACCGCTAATCTCGTAGCAAATTAAACTGGTCTATGAGAGAGAGCAAAAGATAGATAGAGAGTATACCAAAAGGAGATCATAAATTTGTGAGTGAAACCGACCGAATGATTTCAAATATTGGATGCTGTAGAAATTATATGCGTGGAAAAAGTATTGGTGGTTAATATTTGCATTTCTTACACCACAGTAAACAATGCGTGGACACTCGTAAATCGTAAGGTGAAAAAATGTCAGCGCAAACACAGTGCAAAAACTGTAATGATGGTCATGTATTTCAATCTTCCTACCCCATCATACTGCATAACTCACCTTGAAGATAAGACTTACATGAAATACAATGTAAATAATAAAAGATTAACAATCATATAATTCTTGATAATAGTTCTGACTTGAGATAAAGTATCTCTTGGAAGCTAGGAGAATTATGGACGTTCCTTTTGAATTAAAAAAATGAGCACATCAAAAGTAAACTAGTTAATAAAATAATTTATGTACTTACGCTTTGTACTCATAAACGACTAGTCTTACCTCATGTTAACACTCTTACCCCCATAATAAATGATTCATGTCACAGATTTGAGTAGTTCTGTTTTACTTCATATCTAGGTGACTCAAAAATGACAAAAAATGTTCTAGTGTAGTGCCATCTTGTGGCAGCAATTGAAAGTTTGGATTATTTTCCTTTCCCCACAAATGTCAGTACCTAAGACAAGTTGAATATTTTTTTTATTTTGTAGTTATATTTTACCCTGTCAACAGTTATACTGGTAAAATAAAGTTTTAACATGATAACTATCATTGCTTCTTTAATATTACCATAAAAAAGAGTTTATTTTTATGGTTCGTGACCATATGGTCACGCTAGGTCACTTTTACGAGTACACGTGTTCATTATGGTAGGAATTACACTTCTCTTACTTAAGTTTTACAATTCATCAAAGGTTTCTTAGTACACTAATGAACACTTTGGAAAACCAGTATAACATTTGCAAAGTTTCACTTACAATCCTCCAGTGTGACTAGAGTAATAAAGCTTTATAATTTGTTTCGATAATTCAATGACGAGCGTAAATTCACTATTCATTTGAAAGATATTAGTGTGGTGCAACTGATAATTTACGATCAAATAGCATCTCGAAGAGGCTATACTCTTAAGAAATGCCACTAAATGTAAAAATAAAAAAAACCTTCTAGGTACGTTTCAATATTAAAATTACGGTAAAAGTGAAATATTGTAGTAGTCAAATCAACTAACAATTTTGTATTAATTGTAGCGGCAACTGTTCATAAAGTATTTCACACGCCTGAAATCAATTGCTAATCTCGTTTACGACATACATGTCAAGGCGAAAGTCCCAAAGAATATAACAAAGGGAGAACATAAATTTATGAGCGTAACCCACCGAAATGAAGACAAATAATGCATGCTACAGAATTGGTATCCGAGAAAAAAAGTGATGGTTGCTAATTGCATGACTTGTATCTCAGTAAACAAGGTTAGAACACACGTGAAGTGTTGGGTGGAAAATTCACGCGACTCAAATTTCGAAAAAACATCGTACAAACATACCTTCTAAAATATCCGAGTTTACGGAAGGAGCCCGGTCGTTCGAGATATGGCATAATAGTGTTGAGTTAAGTTTATTAGATAATAGGACCTCGCTTCTTTTGTGGAGGTTATGAAAGATAAAAAATAATTGGTCGCATCGAGACTCGCGATGGCAGCACATAAGGCAAAATATGTAATGTTGAGTTGTTTATTCCGCTTCTTCCTTCCCTAAGAAATACTGTACATGTGATTCAATGTAAAGAATTAAGTATTCATTCTTAATAATTGTTTCCACTTGAACAAAAATGCATCATTTTAAAGGACCCATGTTTTGCAGTAGAGGAAAACACGCAATAAAATGAACTTATGTAATTATATTTTTAAGTATATAAATTAATTTTATTGAATGTTTCATTCTTGCTGTACTGTCTAATTCTAAGGACTTTTTCTTTAATCAAGGCGGAACACTCCTTCAATAGAACATCCAATCTCGTGAATAACAAAACAGTGAAGTTCTCCACCATTGGATTGTGTCTGTTGGTAAAAGTGACCTAATTTTGTTTCATTTGCTCCCAGGTCACCTGATTTAACGCCCATTGACTTGTTACTTTGGGGGACAATAGATACCTTGTTAACATACCGCATATTACCACAATCATTAGTAGAACCCAGAGAACACATCGACACTGCACCACAAACAATTGTGAGAAGACGACGCCACAAAATGTGTGGATCAAAGTGGAGTATCGTCTCGACGTGTGTCGTGTGACCAAAGAGACACATATAGAACATTTATAGAGGGTGCAGAAATTGTTTGTGTAATAATTTTGAAAATATAGTCTTTTCAAAACGAATAAATCATCTAAAGCAGCCCTCCATTATATTGCACTAGTAACTCTTAAAAATGTTTTTTTTTTTAATTTGCTTTCTTTACTCTAGAAACAGTCTTTTGCAGTGATTTTTTAAATTAAAAATATATTTCACATTGGTAAAGATCAAATTGTATTATTTTTATTATCATATTTACGTTACGCGCGTGGATTCATATAATAGATAGTTTCCAAATTAATGAAAACACGTGAAAACGTGCAACTTAAAAGGCTAATATAAGGTTGGACTACTTTTTCCCTCACAACAGCTTCAATACGACGTAAAATGCAGTAATAGAGATCGTGAATATAGAGCCATAGCTAGGGATGGGGCGAGCGGGGCTGATAGCAAGAGGGCGCCAAGCGGGCCTGAAGAAAGAAAAGGTGTCGGCAGAGTAAAAGAATTGACACACTACGTAGCGCCCTGTAAAAGAATTGACACCTTATTAAATCAATATTGTTGTCAGTTTGAAAAGAAATACATTTGTTAAAAATTTGCTTGCTCTCTCCGCTCGCAATTCGAAATTTTCAATAAGTCACAATAAGTTTTTACTTGTTACTTAAAGAAAGTTATTATACACGATTTGTTAATGATGATGTGATGTACAAGGTGTCGAGTAATGACTTATAGTGCACGCAGGAGGGTTTTGAAAATCCTGAATTACGGTCAAAGCCTGAATTACGTGTTCAACGTTGTGATAGTGATGAGCTTGCTTAGTTAATCAAGCTATTCTATCCGATCGGATTACTCACGATGGTCAGAATGAAGGTATGGAAACGAGAGGAGTGTATAGACACATGCAAGCTGTTGTTTGCGCAGGAATATTAAAAATGAAGGTAAACAAAGGCAATAATAATGTATTTTAAATCGTAGAGTAGGGGCTCTTTTTTTATCTATCTACTCTTCACTGGTATTACTTTAATTTTATTCATGTATGGGAATCGTAGCGTTTGAGTAAAGACCAGATGAATCTAGAGAAATATCTGGAATTTCCCTCTCTTATACGGTCCTGAAACATGAGCAGAAATCGTACGAATTGCAAACCTTACTTGATTAGAGTGAGAATTATAGAAGCTGTTTCTAAAATTGCATGTGTTCATGTTAATTCAATTTATTGGGAACGGGTTGGTACAGATTAGGGTATTTAAAAAAAACTTGGACTGGTCATGATTTGAATATCTGGGGTTCGTGAGGAATAATGATAAATGAATTTGGCCAAAATAACATGTCATACCTGGTGCATTGCTAGTCAATTACCGTCCAAAAGATCTCTCACGACAGTTCTGCTTCCAGCTGATACAAAATGTCCTTGAAGTTATCAAACTTGTCAATCAAAACGCATAACAGAAAATATATCGCGGATACTTTAAACACTACTAACACCTTAAACACTACTAACACTTTAAACTTACAGGATGGCGTAATAATGATTGTTAAGTTCGACAATATGAAGCTTGTAATACTTTAGGAAAGTGACTTATTCAACAACTTAGCGTTTCCGGTGATGCGACTCGGGTAACACCTAAGACCGCGTCCCTCGTTCTTCTCTATGAATGTCTTCTATACTACCACTTTAACTGAAAACATGAAATTGCAGGTTTCCAAAGAATCTTCTAGACGACACCGATGTCAGCAGGTACGTGGAACTCAATTGAGAAAGAACATTCTGCTGACCAAAAATCTTTAAAATTTCAGGACACAAAATTCCAGACAGTTTGAATTTTGCCAATCCAGGAAGTTACTGAAAAATGAATACAAAGATTTTACAATATTACAAACATTCGCTGATACAATTTTGTGGATGAAATGCTGATTTAGTAACAGTTATCTAACAGTCTCATTATATAAGTTTTCTTGATGTAATTTTACTAGCTTGCAGTATCTTGTTTCATAACAAAAACTTAAGAGTCGTCAATAGCATGAATGAACTTCATGACATAATTTCTTTCTAAACCTTTTGGAAGACAATAAATTTTAACAAACACAATAAATTATGTAAATAGAATTAATTGCGATTACTTTTATAATATAATACCATTATACTAGCAAGATTTGAACCAGAGTCCTATAACATCCCCCTGCGGCTGAAACATCGCCAGGGTAGCGTTAACGAAAATAAAATTAAAGTTTATTTTGCATGAAGAATAAAATTTAATTATATACATTATATGCATTCTTGGTATGATATGTAGTAAATAACGATATTAAATATAATAAAACTAACACCAAATTCTCAAAGTTTGTAACTTTGCAATACTGAAATAATAATTAATGCTCAAAGCAACATAAAGTATTTTACATAAAATAGTTATCTTTTCTGCATATATACAGTACTCAGTATTCATGACTATTGTCCTTCTGACGATTTTTTTTATTTTTTATTTTAATGTATTTTATTTTATGATAATTTAATAAGTTAATGTTCTCCTGATGATGTATTCCTTACGTTAAGTATAAAGTGTTCCAGCACATGCTACCAACAAGCGATGGAAAAATAAAACACAATCACACTTGTAGCAGTCTGCAGATATAAAGCTCCGCCCACAACCAGTGGGCGATTATGAGTGATGTCGGAGGGATGCAAGACAATTGGTTTTTACAGTTAGCATGTCACCTTTGATCTGACGCTCTTTTATATCTGATCCGCTAATACAATGGTTCTCACAACAAGTATTGCATCTTCTTTAATAAATAATTAAGAAATTAAAAATAATTATTTTTATTATTTTTGCACGCACTTTGATTTGCACTTTCACACATAAAACACTTTGTTTAATTGTTAATATTCTGCAAAACTTGCACTTGAAATTATTTTTAACGAAATAATTGGTATCACACCTTCACTAATTTATTCATTCACTATTATGAATGGCACGAAGTCAGTGATGAGGTTGGCACACTGATTCAGTGAGAACAGAGGAATATTACTTATTGCTTGGAGAAAGGCTGATGAGTTCCAGTTTATCTCACAATGTTCGAGGACAATGTTCCTTCCTTTATAAATTTATTTAATGCACTTATTGTGTCATCCGTTTCGAGAAGATGTTATATCCACTTGAGTTTTTTGTTTTTAATTATCCCTAAGCATTAAGCATTCGCAAGGGACGATGGGCTTGTTGCTTTTAATATTCGTTCGTTGATCTTCTTGCGTTTGGAAGTCATATTTATATTCTGGCCAAAGAAGTTGGTGATGGCGGAGGTAACGATTCGGTATCAGGTGGAAGAGGTTCTTGGGAAAAGGCGGTTTTAAATTTTGTTGTGGTGTTTTAATGGAAGGAGTTTCGATTAAATGAATAGTGTTTATTGTGTGACTGTTGATGCTGTGTTGTGATAAAGAAAAGTGTTCGGTGTTGTTTGCCCTTGGAAGGCCTTGGCCTTGTACGTCTAAATGTGAATCAGTTTGCGTTGCGCAAGAATGTTTTTGTAGAGAATTATGTTGCGGCATAAGAGATAGCTCTATATGTTCATTGGGGGAAACAGGATTACAATCATTGTTCAAAATTTGTCCATAATGGTGTACATGGTCGGCAACTTGCAGTGATCATGGAATTTGTTGTTGGTTTTAGTTGTTTTAACTATTTGGCTCGTCTACTCCTGCATTCTTCAATTATGATAAGTATAAGGACCACAGAAGCACCTGATGTGAGCGTTGCGATAAAAATAATTTCATAAGTATGCATGTTCTGTAATAAAACGCGTAAAACTGAGCGTCACTAAAATGTATTGACTATCTGATAAATTAATTAATCGTAAATAATTATCTAAAGTTAAATATTTAGACTAGGCTCTAACCTTCATATAGCTATTGAAATATTGAATTAAAGTTTAAAATAATGGCTAATTACTTACAATATATATTAAATGGTATCTTAGTTTATAGATACTATGAATGTTTAACCATACTTTGTTTATAAAATCTCTATTTATACAGCAACTAAAATCGATTAGTTTTATCGACTTTTTAAACTGTATTTACTCTTTCATATTTCTGTTTGAATGGCAACTAACGATATGCTTAGCATATATTTGAACCATAGAGAGAGAGTGATCTTAACTATCCATTCAATGTCATCTTAATAAATCTATAATTAATCAATTAATTGACTGATTTGACTATTAATTTAATTGATTTCATTGGTTATCGACTACTGGTAGTTTTCAATTTTTTGTTTCTCTCTCTTTTTTCAGTTTAGGGCTAACTTAGAAACCTAGTCATCTTTACATTCTGAGATCGTTCTTTCTGGTTGTGATCTCTACTTACACTCGCATTGCCATTGTAGTCCTAGTGTATGTAGGAAAAGAACTTATATAATACATTATTAAATTCGTCATACTTGAAAAGAAAAATTCATTACGGCCAGGACAGTATGACGATGTTCTTGTGTCAAAGTTAAACTAAGAGAGACAAAGGGGGCTTAGATACTATATAATTGTTTTGAACTATATGGAACACCGAACTAAGTGACAATAAATTACGTTATTGTACGCAATAAGTGACGCAGTAGTGATAGAAATTTCGATAATTTGTGTGTCTGAAAGTGATGGAACTATGTGCTAAAATAACATGGTGGCCAAGATACTTTCAATTTACATACAAGAACCTCTACATATGTAAGTACTATAACTTATTTTGTTCAGATACTGATTTAATTTTTACCCAGTTTGTACAACTATTCATTTCCGCTTACTGAGAATCGGTACTTTTTATTTTAATTGATATGCCTTGTGGAACAATTATTATAGAATCAAATTTGATCATAAACTATATATATATATATATATATATATATATATATAAATATATATTATCTCGTTGAAATTTTACGTACAATCGTACATTCGCCAGTAATTATTTCCGATCCGTTGCTATTAGCAGCCTACATTTGGTTAGCGAAATCCAAGTCAACAGCCTCAAATAGCGGATACAAATAATTTTAAAATTTGAAGTTGATATATTTTTTAAAAACAAAACTAAATTTAATTATTTTGTTTATCCCATTTGAACCCGTTGTTTCAAAATTGGAACATTTTTTACTTTACTTTTATTTTTCATATTACGTGAATAAAGGTAAGAATTTTTGTATGGACCTCTTAATTTGACACCAATGGTTTAGCAAATGACGTATCTTTGTCTTGAATTGGCGGGAACGATGTGTACTGTCCATATTAGTTGCGTTGAATAAGAACAAATTATGGCGTCTCAAAGTAGGTAAGTGAATTTTATGTTCTTTTATGAATTTACTACCTATATAATACTATTTGGGTAGGAGAAGTATCCAGTTTTCAGGGCATGGGAAATGCAATAATTGATTATGATTGTTATTAATAAAAGGGTTTTATAATTTTGAATGTTCCAATATTGGAACAGCGGGCTCGAACGGGTACGTGAAGTTTGCGTTTTGTTTGTTCCATTATTGGAACAACGGGCGTAAATGTACCCATAAAGTTATGGAATATGGCAATTTTATTGCATGAATTAGTAATTGTTTCGTACATTTTATAAGCGTATTTTTATTTGATGCTATTTGTGCCACTTTTGAGGGCATTTTGCGCTTACATTCGGAATTTATTGGTCTCATGGAGGAGGGGAAATTTATACACAAAAATTGATTTAATTGTTACATCCACGCAGTACGCTTTTCAGTTGAGTTGAGTTGATTGTGAATTTAATGTTCCTTTCAGCAGCGAGGCTATATGAGAATTGGCCTATTCATTAAAGTGGAACCCGAACCTCATGAACTTCCGCCGGAATCGAACCCGGTCTCCCATGCCAAAGGCGTGTACGCTAACCGCTTAGCTACGAAGCAGCTCCTTTTCAATTGAAACATGACAGCCAAATAGAGTTGCAGGTGTCTTGATCGCTCATTCACTGGATCGTACATTTATTTACCTATATGTAGGAGATGTTAGGAATGCCTGATTACATTTTGTAACATTTATTATTGATTTCACTTTCCTGCAGTGAAATAAAAACAGTAAATTTTGGACACAGATAAAGGCATATTATATAGTTATACTTTATAGGACTGTAGGGGAATCATTAGGAGCCTACACAATTTTACAGGCCCTGGCCGCTTTCCTTTCACTTTTTTCCCCAATGTTATCATTATGTTGATCACTCCAGTGTAAAATGGCCTTTGAGCTGTATCTGGTAGCTTGTAAATAAATAAATATTTTGTTGTTTTATATTTTAAATGTGTATTTCACAATTTCATATGTATTTTATTTATTTCTAGAAATACTGTTTTATTTCAGATAGAGTGCGAGCAGTTCCGGGTTCGATTCACGGTGCGGGCTCTCGGTCGTAAAAGTGTAAGAAGTTTTTTTCAGACCAGCCATCCTGAATGCGGTTTTCCTGGATTTTCTCGTTCACACCAAGCAAATGCCGGGGTGGTATCTAACATAGATGTCCCAGGCCGCTTCCTTCCTTCCCCAACACTTGCTTCATTCCCTTTCCCTGGAGAGTGTTCTCGCCGAGTGTCAAACGTGACGGGCTAACATGGCCATAGATGCCCAGAAATGTAAATCCTCCCTTCCTATTTCAGATTGACTGTTGACGAAATTATCAATATACTTGCTAACGGAGAAGATAGTCTTACTGCAGATATTGTCATTACACCATCCGAAAATGAAGAGTTTTCGGAAGAAGAAAAACAGATATAGAGAGGCTATCTAGAAATTAGTTACCCGCTAAGGGAGAAGCTTCTTTTACAGTAATACAAAGCGGCCAGCTGAGAAATGAATTTATAGGTAAGTTTGTTGGATGATGAAGCTCCGAAAACTAGTACATGTAATGAAAGTCAGCCTTCTGCAAAGTCGCATAACAAAAGTAATCCCAACAACGTGAAATTGTTGGGAGACCTATTGCGACCGGTCAAAAAAGAAGCAATACATGAAGTGGGATATAACAAAGAATTACATTTCGTTGTAAAATCAGAAAGACAATCAAGATGTGGACTGTGAAAGCAACACAACATGGAAGTGCTTCTTTTACTTCCATCAGTAGTAAGAATGAGATGTATTGGAAAATAATTATGATGAAAAATATCTGTTATTATGTGGATATGCATAATATTAACATGTTTCAATTTGTATACTTTGTATCTAATAAATATTGCTAAGTATTGTAAAATCTGTATCCTAAAATTTTAACGAAATAATACTTTAGCCTGGCTAAATTGAAATATTTTCTTTCAGAAACATGTACCCTTTCAGGCCCGTTGTTCCAAAAATGGAACATTACCGAATTAGGGGTCCATGACATTTTCGTGAACCATAATGTATTTAAATATGTTATTTACCTTTATTTCTACCAATCTGACGGGAACCAAGATTAAATTCGATAAAAAGTAATTTGGGTTCAAATGGGTTATCTTTTTCTGCATTGTTATATTCAGACTGATGCTCAGTTTTAGGGTGAAATACTAGATTACCGATGGCACCATATCGTTTCCTTAAGACATCCCATTTCCTAAATGCCTAAAAGAAGGTGTAATATTTCTGAGAAGAAAACTCAGCCCTGCGCCCAACTTGCACGGGAAAGAAAACAATAATAATACCATGCGGTAATTAATATTTCTATTTACTTAATCTTCTAATGTTTCGTTATATAACTTTAATCTTTTGATGTCGAAAGTATCAATTTTGGTCTGCTTTTTCTCGTTCAAGTATTTTGTTTTGTACGAGTTGTCATTTATTTTTTTCACAATTTTACCGGTTAATTTGTATTTGTTTGAAAAAACATGCTGGCGTTCCCGATTTTTGTCCTATCTCCTTAATTCATACCGTTTGGTCTGGGACAAAATTTTCTTAGTTATATTTTTTCTCAATATATCGCTTTTGGCATTTGTATTGTTTTTGTAGACTCTTGTCGGCAATGTCACGGGTGTCTTTTAATACCATGCATCTTTCTTCGTTTTCTTGATAATTGTATGGTAAATCTAGGACATGATCAATCTTCTTCCGAGCTTGGTATCCGTGAAGAAGAAAAGGTTTAGTGTATTTTGTTCCTTCATGAACGTGGGTGTATAACGGGAATACTACGCTTGGAAGAACAATGTCGCATGAATTTACCTTCTTATCGACATAATGTTTAACTGTACCCTGTAATATTGCATTTGTTCGTTCCACTAAGCCAATAGAAAAATGGACACCACTATCTGCGAGGTTCAAAGTCACACCAAACCTTTCTGCCATTTCTTCCATTAATTTAATTCTGTGTGCAGATAGTCGGTTCAGTAAAATTTGCTTCGGAATTCCAAATTTTAAAATTAATTCTTCAAATATAACTTGTGAAATTTCTTCAGCACAAAGGTTGAAAATTGACTTAGCGATAATGTACCGAGTAGCCATGTTTGTCATTGCTATTATGCACTTATGTCTATGAGTACTAGACAAAGGCAGAGGGCCAATCTCATCAAGAAAGATCGATTCCATTGGGGCGTATTGAAGGTAGGTTTGAAGGATTAGCGCTATTCTGCCTGGTTTTGTGTTGTTTATTTGGCATGTTATACATGTCTTACATTTTTCATGTAGAAATCCTTTTAGATGTGGCATGTAAATCTCTTTGTGTAGAACGCTGTACATTTTACTATAGCCGAAGTGACCTCCTCCCATGGAGTCTTATGAGCCTGATTAAAAACTGTATCTCTCATGCTAAATGGAATACATAGAAGATATTTTTTCCCGTTTACAAAGCGATGGATTCTATATAACCTTTTATCTCTTACTTCATACATCTTCGTCGCTCTTTCCAATAAAGGGAAACATTTTTCCGGGTCTTGGATCGCCTCATATATTAGTCCAAAATTGGTCTTTTTCTGCAATCGGGAAACGCCTAGGCTTTGTTGAAACAATAATAATAATACATCCAGCTGTTCGGGGTCAAAATCTTCTTTCATCTTTTCAATGTTAGTATTTCTACTTAATATATCGGTCGGGTTCTTTTTTCCTGCGATGTGTACAGGAATATAAGGGTAGTTCTCCAATTCAAGCGCCCAGCGTAATAATATTTGGGTGATAATTTTGGAGAAGACTTCAAATATGTTAGAATGTTAGAGTCCGTCAAAATTTCAAATTCATTGCATGCCAGGAAAAAGTTGAATGCTCTAGAAGCAGACAAAATTGCCAAAAGTTCAATTTCCACAATATAACGACGCACCTTTTCTAGTTTTAGCAATCTGCTATAATAACCTAAAGGTGACATCTATTTGTTGTTGTAGAAGGACTGCCCCAATAGATTTTGTACACTCATCTATGCACAAACGTAAACGTTTTCCCGGAATGTATGGCGCTAAAAGCGGGGCAGCCAAAAGTACTTGCTTTAATTTCTCAAAAGCCTTTTGTTTTTCTTCGTCCCAAATAAACTTAGAGCGTTTCCTTGTCATCTGCTGTAAGGTGCCACTAGATCCGCATGGTCTTTTCAAAATCCACGACTCAAGAAATACTTAAGATCTTTCTGAGATTTTGATGATTTAAAAGATCTTTTGCTTTAATTTTTTCCCTTATTAGATATCCAGCCTGAGAAAAAAACATCATAATATAACAACAAAAGCTGTTTCTCTTATATAATAAAAAGAAAGAAGAAAAAAGGGAAAGACCTATGTGGTGGATGTTGGAGCCGCCGCATTTCAATTCCCCTCGGGCACCTCCGTCTCTAGCTAGGCTCTGCGTGAATAATACCAAATGGAATCGTATACCAATCTACGTGCAGTGCATAACTCACCTCCGTAACTGAGACTATGTAGCGGATTTTTGAATTCAAAATTGATCTTAGTTGTTCCATTTTGTTTTGGACTGTAACTTGTAAGTGCGAAGAAGAATGTTTAGCATAATGCCGATGTTTTTCAAACTACGTTGCAATAGCTCCAGCTATGTAAATAGTCGCATTATAATCTAGAAAGTGGGATGAATTTCCACAAAGAACATCTAAATCATTTGGTGCTCATGATCCCCCTAAAATGCAACATTAAAGAAGGTACTGATGGAACCAGGAACCGTGAGCACAGTATTCCCAAAACCAGGATACTAGGACCCATAGCTCACAAAAACATTAACATATTGGACTCCTTGGCGGGGACATGGGGATTATATGCCTCTTTGAGTATCTACCACACGTAAGTGTAGTCCATAATTTCAAAAAGGATGTTAAATGATTATTCATCCGATCATATGACAACTTTCCAGGCATAAACGCTCCTTGTACCATGTTCGTGACACATTGTCGTTGCCAGATCGTTATTGTGCCATCTCAGTGGTTTAGTCCATAAAACCTGGCGCCGTATGCGCACATGTAACTTGTAGCGAGTTTGATTGTTGCAGAGATTTTCAGCAATCCGAGGGGGGCCCTCTGCAGGACATCCACACCCTCTTCTTCCTTCGCTTACAATGACGCAAGGTTGTAAGTGCGAGAGGGCGAGGACAACCTTCGACACAGATGGAGAGGAGAAATTCTAAACACGAGGGCGACTGTGCGCCAGGGCGAGGATAAATTCCCAACACGAGGGTGAGGGCGAGCAAGGGCGATAGAAAGTCCCTTCGTGAGGGCGAGGATAAACGAGGACGAGGGCCAACTGTCACTGCTTGGGCAAGGGCGAGGAGAAGTTTTGACAGCGATGGCAATGGTGAGCGAGGCAGATGTACAACTCCCTTCGCGAGGGCGGTGTTGAACGAGGGCGATGAAAAGTCTTCAGCACGAGGGCGGGCGAGTTCGATGGGCAACTCACTTCGCATGGGCCATGATGAACGAGAGCGAGGACCAACTGTCATTGCGAGGGTGAGGGTGCGCGAGGGCGAGGAACAATTTCCTTCACGAGAACGAGGGCACGCAAGTTAGAAGTACAAGCTTCCTTAACATTAACTATTTTGAATTCGCTGTTTGACTATTTCTGGAGGAATATATTATTTAAACTATATGAACTATATGAAAAGTTGATGTTATAATATGATTATAGATTGGTCATATTCTTCGCTTCATTTAATTGCAGTAGGCAATTTCTCTTGTGCACTTTTACATAATTATTAAAAATAATAATGCAAATAAATATAATATTTGGATGTTTCGCATGAAAGTTTAAGGACAGATATAGCGTTACGTTTAGTAGCGAGTATCTCATTCTTGCCGTGCCTGTGCTAGAGACTTTTTTTTAGATAAAAAACAGTGTGTACACGGTCATGATTAAAGAGTACTGTTAGACAGTCACTCAGGTCATTCTTCAGTAAATGACATAATCTTAAAAGCGCTGATATCTGAACAAATACAATCAAGTGAGAACCAAGAGAATACAGTAAATCAGATGAAAAAAAAACAAAATGGAATGACTTTTACTCACAGATGGAAATTTGACACCGAGCTTGCTCGCGCTCGCGCTGACTTCTGTCAACTAGGCTCACGATCACTCGGGCTCGGGCTCATTTTCAACTGGGCTCGCGCTGGAGTATTCAATGATTTTTAGCTGACCCGGAGTGAGTTATACTGTGGTATATTTATTGCCCTTTGCTTAGGACGTATGTTAAGGAAATAATTCAGCAAATAGGCCGGAAAATGGAGGGTCTGGTCATCCCCAGGAAGGCCCTAGCGAGGGTTTCCTCTTCCTGAAATAACCTCGCTCTCAATGATATAAATGCGAGAGCGATGAACAACTCCCTTCGCGAGGACGATGCGAGGGTGAACAAGGGTGAGGGCCAACTTTCACTGCAAGAGCGAGGGTACACAAGGGTGATGGACAACTCCGTTCGCGAGAGCGATGGACAATTTCCTTCACGAGGGCGAGTATGTGTAAGGTCGGAGTAAAATAAAGATCTATGGAATGTTGACATAGGTTTGGAGCTGTGGCCCTTAAGTTGCACTATCACTTTGACCAGAATCACACTGCGTTTCTAATGACTATTCACTTTAGTGCTCAGAAGAGTCCGTCCTTGGGTACTCTTCCCAACTCTGTTCCTCATTGTCGATGTACGTTTGCTGTGCAATAATATGCTGTCATCATTTTGGACATACTTGCTACTATCATCACTATCGGAAGGGGCACCGTGGTTTAGTGGTCGAGTGCATACTTTTAGTGTGTGATGTCTCTGGTTCGTTCCCCTACCAAGTAAATTTTCGGAGGGCAACACCATCTTCATGGGTTTTCTTGGGATACACCCATTTCCTACTACATTTTAATACCAACATTTCTTCCATCATTATTTTATTTGCCCTTTTGGATCGTGAGACATCGGAGAGTTGGAAATCACAGAGTTCGTTATTTTTTTACTATTACCATGTGCTTAGTTCACTTCACACTGACGTTCTAAGGATATTCGTTGCCCTAACACACCACTCCTAACAGCCCGTTGCTGCTTGACTTGTCAGCGCAAAGATCTTACGTGTTTCCACTTCAGGTATTTAAAGTTATAAGGATCTGTAAATATTTTTGTAGGTAATAGCTTTATACATATAAACATAGGTTTATTAAAATATTTGATAAATACTTCCTCCTTAGAATACGTAGTTGAATGGAAGTGTAATAATAAACATCCATAAAGTACTCTACTTAATAAAATTTTGAAACCCTCTATCCCCTAAATATGCATTTTAGTCAAAGTAATATGGGGGGAAAACTTGCACTAGGTACTATGTTTCAAATTTATTTCAAACGTATCAGCAGTTTCTCGACCCTGAAATCTATAGATTGTAAACTAGCCTAAGTCATTTTGGACATTTTATTTTCCACTCCTCCCATCATTCATGGGGACAAGAGCTGAACGTGGGGTTAATGACATAATATCACTATTCATTTTATCAATCTGAAAAACAATGGGTTACACACGAATGCTGATCGTTTTAGAAAATTATTACATGGCACCTCCTCCCATTCCCGTCCACGGGTGAGTTTTATTCTTCCAGCATTTCTGGCAGTTTGTAAGATATAAACGATCAAAGGTTGGTTAAAATCGCTCATAGATTTCGTTTCAGAGTTAGAGTGGAGACCCAAACATATATAGACGCAAAGATAGGAGTTATCATCTGTGAATTCATGAGTCAAGTGATATGCTCGTTTTAGCCCGAACTTAAGCTTAAATGTGATGGAGTTCTCCCTATCACCATAGTGAAAGAAAAACTAGTAATTAAACAATAATCTAAGTGATTTTACGCATTTAATTTTCTCACTCGCTATGCTAATGATATCTGAACTTGAAATTTAACGTCATCGGGTGTGACAATACTAATTCCAGGACTACAAAAACTATGGATTCGGCACTAATATCGATCTAATCAGTATTTTTTTTAGCTGATATCGCCTTCCCACCTGCTTACAAGTGCTAATGGAGCCTAACATGGACTAAAACGTTATCGCGAGTGTTAGTCTTTTTTTCAGCAACTCCCAAAACTATGAATTGAATATTGGAATCGCTCGCTTTGATTTATTTTAATAACTGCCCGTTTTCACGTCACCTACGTTAGATAGCTGTTATTAAACCTATGTATAGTTTTCAAGATAGCAATTCATATATGTATCATGATAAGTTGAAATTGCTTCTGGGGTTCCAATGTTAAGCTGCAACCTGTATACAGTTTTATATACGTAATAATTTAGATATGTATGAGCTTTAGCCTATTTTAACGTGCACGGAATTGCGTGTCAGTGCTTTAGTATATCCTTAAAGCATTGTAATCTCAGAACAATCGCATATAATTTATATTGATTTGTACGTTATACAGTATTTGAAACACACACATTACGGTATTAAAAATGAAGGGAACATAGAAACACTTAGTCTGAATATTATTTCGTAATAATCATTTATGCTTTGGAGCGTGTATTATAAAAAAAAAAAATTCAATCGATAAAGATACTTCGTTGCTAGGGAAACGTTCCATTGCATGATATGTTTGTTCACAGTAGAATATCCTAAAGAACTAAATAAAGCAGCAAACTAAAAGGAAATATTCCACAAACTTATTTCGTTTCGAGTCATTCAGGTGTCACCTGTAAACCGTTTATTAGTCGAATAGTACAAGGTAACTATGTAATCGTTTTTCAAATATTGTGCGCTTGTACTTAAATGGACTATGGTTACGATAAATGATTCTTACGAAAATGTACTGAACTTGCATTTTATGCATTAATGAAATACTAATGTTGGACAATGCGCCTATTGATATCTGAAATTATTTGCATGCTCTGTTACATTCTATATTTGATCCAAGATGCTGATGGTGAAGTGCTCGTATTACCTGGCTTTCCCTCCAAAGCAATCCAACAAAACCTTTTTAACGAGGGACCAAGTACCAATACATAATAGCAGTTGCGAATACACATATACCTTAATACAATTCTGCACATATTACTTCATACTTTATGATTTAGTGCGTATCTTCATAACCTTTTTTAATTATCAAGTACATATAGAAATAATATTTCTAAGCTTTTGCTACCTTCTCGAAATGAATTATTGAGTTTGGAAGATTGAAATATGTAATTCATGTGTAAAAATTTCAAATCAAGAAAAAAAACAAGAACATCTGGTAAGTGCAAGTAGTCTAAGTCTGGAGACACGATTTTTTCTATATCAAATGCTAATGATTGTTTATCATAATGAAAGAAAATTTGCTATGCGAAGAAATATTCAACTTCACGTTATACAACACCGCTTCTCATGGATGTTGTTCGCTACGGAAGTTGCTAAAAGGCCAGAAGTAGGTATTATTATAAGATGCCAGAAGTAGGTATTTGTCGAAGTGGCCGGAAGTAGGTATTAGTCTAAGATGCTGGAAGTAGATATTAGTAATTTTGAAATCGTGAGAAGAACCATATCGGTAAAGATGACTTTCACACTACAACTCATGGGAAGTCTGTTCTGTTCCATGAATCTCATTTAAATGTACGTTGTTGTGTAAAATATGAGCATGATGTCAGCTATTATCTGCTGAATGTTTGAGGAAAAGTGTGCTGTATATCTCATTTAGTTCAGTAGCGCTAACAGCTTCTACTCGACAGAGAAAACAGGGATTATGCCTATATACCAGGAAGAACACATCCTGTAAGTGAAGAGGTATTTGGAAACAGTTTCGGGAGATAGTTATCACCCGACCATTGTCCTCAACGTTTTCTATTATCGTAGCAAATCACCTTTTCATCAGATTTGGCAACACTATTAAGGAAAACCTCCTGGTTTCCTGTTGGAACCAGTATGTTCATAGAACTGCTCATACGCAATCATCGATCACTATTGCCCTATGCCAGTTCAGATAGTACTCATCAGTCTTACATTTTCATCTTACCGATTGCGCGGATAAACCGATTGAATATGATATGGTGCACTTTAATCGGTCTGCATATGCGTGGACACTTTTCCAAGGGTCCACTTCTTTGGTATTCGTAAGAACCTCAATAGAATATATTTCTCGCTGATGGCAGCGAGGCTAGGTTTGCAGTAAATCCATGTCTGAACTAACAAACTCACACTCTTGCAATTGCGTTTTCTCGTTGGTGCTTTTTTCATGTAAAGCTGTTTAAGAACACATTATCTCATAACTATATGGGCACCCAAGAGTGTCTTATGAACACGAACGTAGATTATAATATCGCTTGGTCCATAAGTTTTGTTGCAGAGACTGGTTTTCTATCAGGTATAAGAACGGATATTTTTATCGCCAAATTAATATATCGCAATAATAAAGTGCTCGATGTAATGTTGGTTATTCTGTCTGATATCATAGAAAAGTAACTCTGAAATGGTACGATTACGATTACAACAGAACACAGCAGTATAAAGTCTCTAAAAGGGGGAAATTTACGCTGAGAGTTCATCTTTAAAGAATTTCAAAATATTTCGCGATATAAACTTTATGGTGTTCTCTAAATGTAAAAATACCCTCTTAAAAGAATGTCATTTTTGCCACAAAATAACTCACAATTAAGACCGCATCACTTCTAGGAACTTTAACGAGAAATATAGGGTGATTAAAAAGAGACATTACAATTTGTGAATTGATAAAATATACTTAAACTACTTATAGCGCTGGTTTTGTTGTGATTTTATAATAAATAAATAAACTTCTTTCTTTACCTTTATAGTTAGTTAGATTCAATGTAAATTTCATTTGTGATTTTGCAGACATGTCATCTGAAGCCGATGTCCTGGCAAACCAGAATGTCAGGCATAACTTCTTCAACTGCTGCCTAAGTTATTGCTCTGAGCTCAGGGAGTGAATCCGGTAAGTGTATTTTACAATACTTATCTCCTTTCATTATTCAGTAGCAGAAATGAGGGGTCTAGTATAACATCAAACATACCCATTTTTCACTTCCACTACCTTATCCTGCGTATATTGTCTTAAAAAAGCGTTATTGTTGCTTAGTGCTCGATTTTCTGTGTGCGAACATGTTTGTAAAAACAATGAACACACATCATTGTTGAAAAAACTAAATTACAGTTGGTTGTTAGAACAGAGAAAAATATTTTTCTCATTGTTTCAAAAGGTGAAAAAAATGACAAGGTTGGTTTTGATACTAGACTCCTCAAATAGAGAGTTATTACAACCAGTGAACAAGATGGCATGCAATCGACTCATTCGACCTACATATTTAAATGGAAGAAGATTAATTGTTACAGCTTGCAGTGGTATTATTAGGTAACATGAACTATGTGAGTTCAAAATGCATTTACTTTGCTATATAATAACACTAAAAGCAGATCTGTGGGTACTCAAAACAAATTTACATGCATTTAAAATTTGCAGTCTTTCTAAAATGCCATGTATAAATGCATATGAAGCCCTGTTTCTTCTGTACTATGCTATTAGAGAAATTTAAAGTTATAATCGTTAGTTATAAATTATTGCTAACAATCTTTAAGAAATATTAGGGAGAAATACAACTTCTTGAGCACAGTTGCACATAATTTAGATGCTTTGTACGTTCTATATAACATCCCAAGAAACTAAGAATACAATCTGATTATTTAGAATGCTCATAAATTTTATATTTTTAAAAAGAGCTTGGAAAATGGGCGACCTTGGAAAATGGGTCTATTGAATCGATATTGCATTTTTTACGCTATGAAACAAGTTGGGCTAATATACAACGATATTGTATATCTGACGTATTGTATAGCTGACATCTGTGAATTACTTTCATTCTTAACTGTAGCGTATTTGGACAACAGTGCTTAAAAGTACACAATATGTTATGAAGAAGAAGCAGAAAAAACGTAGAATATATGTTGAGATAGATTGATATTCATGTGATTGTAGTGGCTGTAACTAGAAATTGTTTGTTTCGTGTTGCTATGAAAACAAAGATTATTATTTATGGAGTTTTGAGAATAAAAGTTAGTTGTTCTATATATTTGACGAACCTAATTTCCAAAGTATGCAATTGTTAGTTTTTGCAGTTAAGTGTATAAATTAAAGTACCGAATCGTGTAGTCTTACTCGAACTGTGGGCAAATATTTGTAACAAAACGAACCATAAAATATCCTTACAAATATGCTTGTTCAACCCCTTAATTACGGCATTTTGAAACAATGGAGTAAGACGTCAACTTGTGATTTGGTTTTGCTTGAATTTGCCCACAATTAAATATTTTAGCGTAAGAATTGAAATAAATCATTCCTGAGATTTTAGTTGTCCCTTTGACTCAAAGGTACCGTCAGGTCAGACATATTAATTTTCTAAAATGTACAACGTATGAGAAAATCGTTAATTTTTTCTGTAATTATTTAATAAATTTTGACATTGGAACTGGACGTTTGACCTTTATTAGCACTCAGAAATAAATTTGGACATTACTAACAAGCCAAAATAGCCTAAGTACCAACAGCAATAATCTCGAAATTAATAAGTACATGAATATCAATTTCGACCATATTTCGGCAAGGAATACCCTTGCAAGTTCTTGAAGTATAATACTTGCATTTTGTTGGGTCCCAGTATAAAATTTCTTTATTTTTGATTTTTTGCAGTACTCTCAGCGAAAATATAATAAATTGAATGGGACATGCAAGTATTATATACTTCCAGAACTAGCAATTGTGCCCTTCATGAGAAATCATAGACGAAGGCAGACTTAGGCAAAGCTACTGTAAAAGATGCTGAAAATTTTGCCATTCTGAAGGGTTGATATCCAATCGGCAAAGGGCCACTTTTAGACGGCGCCAAGAGGTCGGATGCCGCCTCTGGGAGAATTGGAAAGCTGATATCGAAAAGAGGTCCTTTCGTGCAGTCGGCAAACAGCCGGAAAGTAGCCTTTCCGAGCACTCAGCAAACAGCAGAAAAGGTGCATGGCAATGCAATGAAAGTCATGGCGGATTTCCACTAGTAATATTGCACACGGTACATACGGAGAACATTTCTACAATTCTCAGTACAATTTAAGTGCTATATAGAGGGAAAGTATCCGGGAATGACTTACAAATGCTTGAAAGCGACCTAAAAATAACAACTAAGGAGTTAATAATGCCCGTTAAGAATACTGAATGAACACGTCTGGGCCGAATGTGAGAAACTTATAAGTCAGTACATTTCCCCCCTAAAAACACATTTTTCACTAGCAGGACTTCTAGGAGCAACACTGTTCTATGCATTCAAAATTTGCTAGTTACAAACTCTTTCTTCGGAGAAAAAAAACCGCAGCAATCCGTCGGAATACGGTCTTTTCAGGTTGTCGTTTTCCCATCAACTATTTGAAAAAGGATTTTGAACGTCAATGATTTTCTAAATTTTTAGAGCACAGGGGTCACACTCCCAATAGAAAATGAGATTTAAATAAAAATTAATGAAGTAAAAATTTTAAATAAAAATACTGTAATAAAAGGTATGTGGTGGCGGAGAGATTGAAACCGGACCTACACGCAAAAAAAATGAAAAAGAAAACTTACTAGTAAACAAGAAAAAGGTGGACAGTAACCAAGTTAGTTTCTCAATATATACACAACAGAGACGTGTGTCCCAGCATCCAAGCAAAAAGGTTAACGAGAGAACGTGATTGCAACCTTGCGTTTCGGGTCAATATTGCTAGGTTACAGTGTAATAACTCACAGGGGTATTCTAACCGATCACGTAGTTACCACTATCAATCGTAGCCTGTAACCGGTAACCTAGTTACTATGTTGGAATAACCGACTGCTCGGTTAATGAAACAGGGTGTATCAACTGCTGCAACCGAGTATTTTGGTTAATATTACATATTCAATTAGTTAAAGTAACCAATTTACTGGATTAAAGTAATACTGTAGGACAACTGTGTAACCAAGTAGATTGGTTAATATAACAAATTAAATTAGTTAAGATAACCAATTTACTCGGTTAATGTAATAAGGTAGGGCAAATGTTTAACCGAGTAGATCGGTTAATTTAACCTGTTCAGTTAATTGAAATAACACGTTTACTCGGTTCATGTAATAGGGTAAGTTAATTCTAGTAACCGAGTATCTCGTCTAATATAACCTGCTTTATTAGTTGAAATAATCATGACTCAATTTTTATAACCTCTTTTGCTTTGTTGTCCATATATTGACACAGCTTTCAGCGTTAGAATTATGTTTAACATTTCTGAAAGTTAAAATTTTATGCCCAATTCGGAATTGTACTCACTTTATAATTTTCGAACCACTTAACGTAGCGATGTGAAACAAACGTTTATGTACAAAACTAATTTTTTCTCTAGTTTTTAAAACCACATAAAGTGGCATACTTATTTTCAATATGAATCCGAGGACGGCGTCTTATACAGAAAGTTAAAAGAATTGTTTATAATGATTCAGAATGAATAATTTGAAATATTAATTAATACGAGTATAGTAAAGGATTATCAATGCAATTCGAAATGGTAATTCCTTAATCTCCTATAGTAATTTGCTAATTGAAATTTGAAAAATTATTTCGGCTGCAACATAATAGATTTCTAAAAATACAGTAGAGTGTCTATTTAATAATCCATAAAATTATGTTACTACCTTTCTGTATCATTTGAATTAAGACGAAAAATTTATAGTTTTATAAAAGAGAAAAATTTAGCTTTGTGGAATGGGTTTGTTTCACATCAAACTTAAGTGGTTCAATGGTTTATACTGAGACACATTTCTGGGTTCAACATAAAATCTTAACCGTAAAATCAATACATAATTTTAACCCTGAAAAATATAAAGCACTTAATAGTCCTGTAAGCCATAAAGCTATTATAGTCCTGTAAAACATGGTAGAACATGAGCTCTGTGAGTCTTTACACATTGTGTACAATATGAAACAATTGAAATAAAAGCAGAGCAATGTTATAAAGAGTCATGACAGTATCCCACCGCCCTTAGCGTGAATCTTACTTTCCATTTCCATACTGCAGTTTTTGATATTCTGTTCAATATACTGCAAATAGATGGTGAATATAAAATGACTAAAAATTATTCACAGTGTAAAATGAACTAACTAAAATATAATAATACTGCAAAATATAAGTTATCTATATAGCTCAGCCGTTAGGGATTATGTATATATGAATCAAGATTTAAATACTGGCCACAATGTTAAATATTTTTCACTAGCAATTCCACGCCTGCGTCTCTAAATGCATTCATTTTCTTATAGTACACTGGAAACAAAAATGTCTCTGCATTTGTTGTAACTTTGGTAAAGAGAAAAGTGGCCGGAGCGATCACTTGTCTACTTATGTCCGGCTATGGTCGAAAGTGTGGAGCAATAATTTTAAATCTCCGATACTAATACATCATATATGTGTTGTTGAAGCCAGGGTCAAGGGTGCTAATCCTGGGTGTCAAGGCGTCCGGCCCCCCTAAAAGCTCATGACGGCCCCCTCGCAAATTATTTTTGAATATACCATATTTGGTATAATTTGAATGCAATTTGTCTTTAAACCCCTATATATGCCTTTTGCAGGTGGATGCCACACCCCAACTTTACAAAGAAATCGACGCCCTTGGCTAGGGTGGAGCTTTATTTGCACCCAGTGGTAAAAATTGATTTGAAAAGGTAGGGAGACGCATGAAGTTTCCCGTCCCCCGTGGCTATCTTTACACATTGTATTTAAGTTAGGAAGTGGGGGGACGCCACGGATATTTCCTGGAAGCAAGAGGACGGTGTACCCCCGCGTTCCCCACACTTCTACCTCTGTTTATACCCATGACTATATTCGTAGAAAGCAAACACTGAAATGCACCAAACACAAGTTCTAACGACTAAGTTATCAGTTCTAACTCTATGCCTTAAATATTTATTTAAATACACTTTAAAAGTGGAAATCATAATAAGATACAATAACAATTAAGTAGATAAATAATTGTTCATTTAATTCCTTTCTATATGATTTATATGTTAATTGTATACAATGAAACAGAAAAATATGAGATGAAAATAATTTACATCGTAATTGAAACAGCCACATGTACAGTATACTCATAGTGCATACCCATTATATAGAGAAAAAAGGCTAATGAAGTTATTTACATCAAAAATGAAATGTTTTAACATAATACTTTGCAGAGATTCTTCGTTTTAAAGGAATTCTTTAAGATAATAAATGAAGAGAAGATTACAATTTTTTCTGGTCTATATTAGCACTAAAAACACCGAATTGTATTAACGCAATACAATGCGCATCGTATTAACGTATGTACATTAGCCTATGTAATGAACCTTATCATTCACTATCAGTTATATGTAACATACCTTCGGATGTACTACTAATTTTTTAAAGAAAAAATTTGCAGCATTTCACAAAATTGCGTTTTAACACAGATAGCCTTCATACACTATGTAAAAACAGAAAAGCAAATATGTGAAGTGATTACAATGTTCAAAAAAGCACTATATTATTCTAAATAATCCCTTCTATCCATATTGAAGTGTCTTGAATAACTCCGCCATTTTTCTTTCCCAGCCCGTTGTTATATACGAGGAAATCTTTCTAAGTTTCTTTGAGATTTTAAGGGTTTTAATTTTTATTATTTTTCTTCAGGTCTATTTAAATGTCTCTTCATTCGTGGAAACCAAATTCTGTGTTGTATATTTTTAATATTCATAAACGACATCTAATTTAAATAATAATATATTTAATTATACTAAAAGGTCATTTTTACAAAGCAAGGAACATTTAACTAGATATTCAGAAGAAATCAGTAAAATCAAACCATCAAAAATTTTATCCATTTCAAAGATAAGTATACTTCCCCTACAAATCAATGGGATACAAAAGGAAGGGGGAGATGCTACTGAACCTCAACGTTAAGGAACTTGTACCCACTTTTTCTCTTAGCTGATTCCACGCAAAAAAGTTAAGAACAATACCAAACAACAGTTGTCTTTACAATTGACGAAAACTTCAAATCTATGAAATAGTAATGTAGAATTTATATAGCTCAAAATCAGGATTGCGAGAATATAGAGATGTACAGAAAATTTTACAATATTGCATAGAAAATATGAAGTAATAATAAAAAAGAATTCAACGACGAAAACTGGGATAGGGGGACTAAAGTAATGTTGGGAAAACAAAAATCAATTTCAAAGCCGAAAATCCCATCCCCCAGAATTATAGAATCGGACATCTCTAGCTGACAATAAGATTACATGAAATGGAGCACGATAATGCTGTAATGAAAAAAAGTACTTTATCTAATCAAAATGGGAATAACAAATTGAAAAGAAATCTGGTTACTTTAGAATGGACTTACTCAGTTATGTAAAATAACTTAGATACTGAATTGCTCCCTTTTTATTTTACCTGATTAACCTCATCAGTACAAATTTAAATATTGAATTCTATACCAAAATCTACCCAAAGTTTAGAGATTTAGAGAAAATATATTTTATTCTTATATATTCTAATAGAAATGCATCCTAGGTAAAAAGTCAACAACAGAAACATTAAGGAATCCAGTCCATTTCTACTTTTCGAAAAGGCATTGTTAATGTGAACAGGAATAGGCCCTGAGAGCATAAATATGTCCCTCATATGGTTATTTTTGAATGGGTGGATTTCACTGTCATAAGATCTGTAAAGGATGTTCAATTCTAATGTGGTTTGTTTCCAATGACGCAGAAGAGATTAAAATTTTATGCAACATTCGTTGTGGTAGTGTGAGCAACGAGTCACGTCACTGGACACATTTTTTTAGGGGATAGTGAATATGGCATGTTATATGGACATTTTAAATGAATTTGTTCAAACAAACTGGACGACACTGAAGACAAGGTTATACCATATTCACTGGCCTATCAGGAGTCAGCACGATTGCCAGATACCACATGGCTCTGATCACGTGTTCGAATCATTTCTACGAACTTGTTCCCCGAGATCTCCTGATTTTGTATCCTCAGAATACCTGCTATGGAGTTAACAAAAAGGTTTTGTGAATCATAATAACCGACGAACACTAGAACCTTTGTGAGATAACACTACAAGATAAATTGCAAACTCTTGTAGGATACTTTGCGGGCTACTGCAGCGAACATTGAGTGACGGGTTCGACTGTACTAAAAGGAAGATGGATGTAATTCTCAATATTCGCTTTAAAGGTAAGTGATGACCATTATTGCCGTGTGATTTCTAATAAACCGCATTAAAATGGGACAATTTTTACGAAAGTTATGATTGAATGAAATTCACCCGTCCTAAAAGAAAAAAACTGTAGTCCCACATATGTCCTACCACCCTTCACAAATACCTTTAAGGATGTTAGTACATATAATTCTTGTCAGTACTCTCCGTGGGTCTTTTTCCATTGCAACACTTCTGTCTTGCTTGAGCAACATTTTTTCCTCGAAACTTGCTTCCAGAAATTAATGAAGTATCCAAAATAGAACAAATATAATGCTTTGTAAAATATACTCTTCAATGTGTACAGCGGTGGCACATGACCTATATTTATTACAATCGAATATATACTTCATCACACCATAACCAAACCAAACTACACAGTGTAATAGACCTTGTGGCCCTGATCGGCTTCAACGCTATATGTTAAAGGTTGGAGGAACTACGTCTACCTGAGTGACGAATAGTTAGTCAACCCATTGTGCCACCTGCCTCTAACAGGTGTACCCGGGGAATTCTAAGACCAAATGGCCGATACGTCTTTTATTTAAATGATCCCAGCGTACCTCACGACGCTGGGTAGACTGCAAACATTTGGGGCACTCCATCAGGGGATTGAACCCGGGACCATATATACATGAGTCCAACGCTCTAGCCCTAGACTAGGGATCGTCAAATGGGTGAGACATTTTTAACTCTTCGGGGCTAGTAGGCAGCGAGGTGCATAACTGTGCATTTACCTTGAGTGAAATCAGAATAGCTAACTGAGTGTAAAACGTGTTTGTGGTAGTAGTCACATTAGAAGCAGAAAAATGTTTTGGCCCTTTGAGGTAGTGATTATTTTTTCAATTTTATCGTTTGTAAGTTAAAGCACCGATTCTCAACTTGGACGTTAATGTCTCTCAGGGGAAGGTTTCGTTTCAGAAGGCACCATAAAATATAGTTACAGGCCATTATAAAATTGTGCTAGTAGAGCTATTCACTTTATCTAAAATGGTACCTCCTGGATGTTAAAAGGACCAAGTTACGGCGCTTCGTGAAATAATCCTGTGGGCCATAAAAAGCTCAACTCCCTGGTCTGCCAAGAGCCGCATAGAGCTTGTCGCCATGACACTCCTTGTTTCTAAGGGAGGAATCTCTTCCTCAACACATGTTAGAAGAAACTTTTCATTCATACCAACCCGTTCACAGGTATTCAGTGAAAGACATATGATGCCTCTGTAGTGAACCTGTATATACTGACTCCGAAGAACATAATTGTATTAGATGGGGAACTCATTCATAAAATGAAAGGGTCGAGGTAGATCAATAGTATAGCCTTCACCTCTGGTACGTGGAGCCCCTGGTTCGATCCCACACCAAGTGAGCTTTGTGGTGAACAAGCACCTTGCGCATAGAGTTTTCTCGGATTTCTTCTATTTCCTCCCCCTTCATTACACCATTTCATTCGTTTATCATCATCACTGTCTACATTAGCCTCAATGCGTAATCGTGAGACGTTAAACTAAATATTTCATTTCATTCTTAAAATGGAAGCAGTCATTCGCTATCTAAATTCCCAGTGTTATTCTCTAATAAAGACTTTGGCTATTGAAAGTAGCTAATTTTAATGGATGGTACAAAAATGTTTAGAAACCAGCTTTACTATGACAGTGATACGCGAAGAACACGGAGAACCGAATAGACTGATAAGTTACTTTGATACAAATCAACATTTAAAAATGTACAAGAAATCCTGTAAGAGAAATCAAAACTATAGTCACTGATGAAGAATTCATTTATCAGTCGAAACAATTAACTTTTACTTAATCTTTATTACGACAGTACGGTCATCACACCAAAAGAGAATCAGAAAAGAAAAGAAATCCTGCCGTCTATCCAATGGTAGGTATCGGAGTTTCTTGGGAAATCTTTGAAACATTACTTTGAAGCTGCAAGTTAAACAATAAATCCCTAAGTCCCTCACCAGACAAAAATATGTATTAAAATAGAATATTATATTTAATGAAGATCGCATTATATTACTTTGAAATAGAACTTCGATACGCGTCAGGGTTTTGCGACACTATTGTATTGGCAATTGAGAATTTTATATTCGGCTGAATACAAAATATTACACCTTAAAATAAAACTTTGTTAGTGGAAGAAATAAAATACACATATACTTAAATAACTACAGGTAAAATCGATCAGGTGAGCAAAAATGATAAAAGTTTTAAAACAAATACATTTTATTTTCCCTAGGAGTCAATTTGAGTAACATACATAAAACAGAAACTATCTGTAATAAGAATTCAATCAAATGAACAAATAACTATGAGAAACGCTTAAAAAAAACTCGAGATCACAAAACTATAACTCGGCAGCAGAGACTCCAACATTTAAAGAATAAGTCATAATACATAAACCGTGTTACGTTATTAAAAAAACCAAATTTAATAAACAGCAAACAAATTATTTTATTGTTACATATGTTTGAGTTTAAACGAAGTTTTATTTATTATTTTTATTTTTATGTTTCAGTCTTTGTTCAAGTTTACTGAAGCTAAGCCGAATACATTGGAGCATATTTGAGCAAAGTATAGTTCTAGTAGTATTTTAGACTACTCATAAATCGTTATGAAAGTCAACTCTTCACATTAAAGTCATACATTCAGAGCTAAAGACGAGAATGTGAATTATCACTTATAATGTAAAACTTTTAACTTCACATCAAACTTAAGAAACTGCTTGCCATCATTTATCTTATTACAATAAGAAGCAATTAAAACGTATTTTACACCGAAACACCATTAATATTGTATGATAAATTACTGTCACTGTCACTATTCTTAAACAAGAAAGAAAAATTTATTGCAAGTATCACTCAATGTGCAACTATCTGCACAAAATCACAACTCAAGAACAGACATCACTGCTGTGACTGCTACAAAACGAATTTTGCTTAACTACGCCCCTACGGAATCCCATGCACCAGATATGAACGCTAAACCACTGAGCCACCGCTGCCCGCAAAAAATCAAAATAAAACAGTCTGGTGCAGGTGTAGTTTTGATGCACTACATTTTGGAAGATTTACAGGTAAAATTCAATACTTTCCATGAAAAGACATGTTTATAAGGAACGAATTTCTACAGGTATCTTGATTACATACAATGTAATACAACAGTGTCTTAGGTTTACTATTGTTAAAACATTACAAGTGCTTTACGACGAATAAAACAAATGAGTGCATAGGAAAGATGGCTGTATTAGGTGCCATTTTCCACGGGCTGCTTATTTCTGCACCGTGTACACCGGCATCGTATTTCTGCACAGTGTGCAGAACCTGTATTTTGTTTATAAGTGGAGAGTTACCAGTATGAAACCATAACACGTGCTATTGAAACTCAAAACGCACTTCCTTCCGCTACCCTCGCCTCTGCATATAACAACTATATGCATATATCTTCTCCCTTCGGACGCATCCCCGCGCGGGCCCACCAGCTTCGCCCTATTAGATTCGGTTAGATAGCATTCGTGCTATTTAGTGGCCACCCAGCACAGATTGATTTTGTTTGCGCTATTTTTGTGCTACACATCTGGAAGCCGTGTTTATACGCAAATCGTAAAAGAATTGTAATTGTTCAACAATTACTGCTAGAGATCCCCTTGAATTTCATTTATGCCAATTAAAATAAATTCCGTCCAGCGGAACCCATCTAGGGGACAATAAAAAGGAAATTGTTGCAACAATTTTAATTTTTCAACATTCTTGTCTAGTATTGCGCCCAAGGGCGCCCATCAGGGGGCAAGGTGGAGCGCTTGCCTCTAAGAGGAAATCGTACTTGGGAATATCGAAAGCCCAATAGAATTTTTACATTAGTTATAGCAGAATTTGAAACTATATTAGAAACCTCGTTTATATTTGCTCCTCTTTGGAAACCACAACATGGACGCCCTTGATTTCGCCACAAGTAAACCTGTACACAAGAGCGTTTACTCACTAATTCATTTCTCCTGCCTTTTTTTTTAATTGGAATTTGTCGCTCACATATGAAACAAGTCCCCAACCTAGTTGATCTTAGTCGGTTCCTAAAGATACACAAAATACTAGAGAGTACTAAAAGAACACAAACCTTGTAATGGCACTAAGCATTATGAGCAATTGTCCACGCTTCTCTAAGATAATTGAATCACTGATTGGAAAAAGGGAATAAGTGCATCAGACCTAAGTTTTCAAAAACGCTAAAAAAACCTTTCCGAAGCGTTGTTTCTATTTGTTGCAAAAAGTGTATAATTGATTACTTGTAGCAAAAGAACTAACAAACACTAAGACAAGAAGAAGAATCTTGTATTGCAGCACTGCAATTGGTTAGATAAGCTTAAAAACAGAAAAAATATTCCCTTTTTCCAATCAGTTAGAGTTGGACGCAATTGTAATTGTGTGTAGGGTATGTAATGTGCAGTTTATGATAGAAAGCTATGAAAATATAAATGCTGAATACAATGTTGTATGTTAATCTTGGATATATGTATCCGAACTATCACGAATGTTACGTTTCTAACACTTTTATTGTAACCGTTCGTTTTTTTACACATGTTATTCGTACAGCAAGAAAAGTAATACAATAGACAGCTGAACAAAATACGTAGCAAAATACGTTGTCACAATAGAATGGCTTTACATAGACTCCTATCAGTGTGCATCTTCGTCTTCTACAGTTTCTTGGTCAGTGGTTTTCCTTGAACAAATCATCCTATAAAACTGTTTGTATTGGTCAGGTATGTATTTGATGATTTGTGAATAATCGTTGATCTTTTTCTGATTGATCGAGACTTGCCAATCGTATGCCTTTGACGTTGGAAGTGGAACGTTTGTGACATTACTTTTGAGCAATCGAAAAATATCAGTTCTCAGTCCATTTATAAACTTATGAGGTTGCACATAACCTGGAGATTCTGCTTTGTAAACACTGTCTCTACTTTCTTGGAATTTCACTGTTTTGTCGACAATGCTCCCTGAAGATTTCTTATAAAACGGTCGCCACCAATGTTTAAAATGTAAGATTTCTTCATTGACAACTTCATAAACCTAAAATGGAGAATCAGTATTTCTTGCATTCGCAATCATGTGGTTAAACTGTGCTGGAAAATAAATGCGATTGTGTCGTTTGAATTCTGGGTTGATTACGGCAAAATTTCGGTCACATGGTAAAACTGTGACCTCTGACAGGCAAATATTGCTGTATAGTGCTGAACCGTATAATACGATCAGGCTGAAAAGCATTCATGTCATTGAATGATTGCAGTTTTGACCACCACTTGTATCACTGAAAACATGTAAATCTGTAACTGATTAGGGGCAAAAAGTTCTCTATAGATTGTGCAATGCGAAAAGAAGGCGAAGTATCGTAACTACAGCACAGGGCTCCGGTGGTTGTCTACTTATACATAGTCTCACAGTTGTGGTGGTGTCCTGTAGTGACTGGAAGAAGGAAATAAGGAACGTAGTTATTCCCTTTCTCTAATCAGCGAGAGATTTTGTCTTCTACATTGGTCATATAGAGTTGCTCAAACATTCCTATTTTCTACTCAACGATGTAACTATCTTAAAGGAACACATCTGCTATCTCAGGTTAAAATCGCAAAAACTTGTACTTATTCCCTTTTTCCAATCAGAGGTTCAATTATTTTAGGTGTTTGTTATTTAGGGTTAAAACTTATGTAAAAATCCGAACTTGCGTTCGGGCAGGTTTACTTTTGCCGCACCACCCGGAATAATTGATTAAATATTATACTTATTTCACCAGTTTCCTTCTTATTCCTTCTAACATATTTCCACTGGGCAACAAGAAAATATCACACCTAGTATAGATAAATTTATTAACTGGTTTTAACAGCCAAATTGTCCTTTAACCTCCAGTTGGTTACCGATTATATTTTTCAGTGTACTACTCACCGCGCTGACGTTTTTCCCCTGGAGTACGTATTTCTGATCGGAAACCGCGATCTTTTTAATTGTATGATAGGGGTGCAGCCTCTATACCACCTCGCTTTATTAAGTATTTTTGCCATAAGAAAACGTTGTGGATCACTTTCTCACTCTATTATGCAACAACTATTCACAAAAAGACAAAATCAAGTTATCAGCTCTAGCAGTAAGCCGGAGCTCTTAATCTAAAAATTGTCCAAACTAACCTAACCTAAATTTAGGAAATTACTGCTGTATCGCAGGACCAATTTGAAAATCGAAAAAAATGTTCCAAAACGTACTCCAACCGGTTATATTTGGTTGGATTAGATTAACTTACGTTAGATTATTTTACATTGGTTAGGGGCATAGAAACTACATTGCAAAAAACACAAACTAACCTGTGCTAGTCAGGGGCGGATCCAGGACGGACTTCTGGGCGGGGCGGTAGGTTGTAATACTACTCAGAGCTATTTTTAACAACTCCAAACTCTAGATTGGGTCCTATTTATATATACACAATAAGAAAGTTTCCTCTTTTGGGAGGAGGCGTTTGCCCCAATCGCCTCCTGGATTCTGGTTGGATCCTGGATCGCCCCTGGTGCTGGCTGGCCACTAAAACGCACGAATTCTATATAACTGAGTCACGGCATGGCAACGATGGTGGGCCCGTGCGGCAGCACGGGGGATGTCCGAAGGGAGCAGGTGCGTCCGCGACGGTGGGTATACGCGTAAGCAAAGATAGTGAAAACATGTGGGATTTGGTAATCATACATCTTACAATATCACTTGTTATGGTTTCATAATCGTAACGCTTCAGTTGTAAACATAAAATACAGGTTTCGCACACTGTGCAGAAATACATTGCCGTTGAGTTAGAATCAATTACCATAAAGATAAGGTTTGCAAACTTTTGCAAATTCAAGAAGAAAATCGTGTACTACAGTGTCTTAACTGTCGCTCGTTTTTTTAAATAAAAAATTAAATGAAATCTTTAAGTTTTTTGCACCACGGTTATGCTTGTTAGGCTAAAGAAGACGGTGATGATTAATGAATGAAATGGTGGAATGGAAATAAACGGGACAACCCCGAGGAAACCCACGCACACGGTGTTTGTCCAGCACAAAGTTCACTTGGCGATGCCTGGGATCAAACCCGGGACCCCAAGCACCAGAGGTGAACGCTCTACAGCTGAGCCACAACGGCCCCTACGATTGTAATCGAGTTCTTGATATACCTTAGGGGGTCCGTGAAGGAAGCAGAAATGTAACAAATAGAATCGAAGTTAATAAACAGGTTGGGCTAGGTAGTACCATTTAAATCACTTTCTTTAATTTCCCTCCACAAATTTTTATGCAGAGACGCCAGTGCGCGGGAACATACTATAACCGAATCTTTTCATGCGCAGTAACAATTAACATATGTAACACAACATATAAAATTTATGACAATTTGAAATGTATATGGATAGTATTTCATGAACTCACCACATGTGTATAGATCTTCGCACATGGAATACTATCAGTCAGTGAATATTTAGTTTATTCGTCGTCTTCCCAACCAGGGGCACTTACACATAACTTGAAATGCCAATGAATGAAACTCTTTATAAGAAACAATTTTTTTCCACTTGTAAACTCACCTTCACTTGAATATAATAATCAACGAACTTTGTTTGAAGCAGTTAACCCACACTGCAAGGACTGGCTCAGGAGAGTAATGCTCCCGGAAGTAGGAACGAAAAAACACTGTTCTGATTGGTTGGCGCTATCTATGTCTTGCCACGTTGTACTCAAATAGCAGAATTCAGATAATTGTTGTTATTGGTCCTCGTGGCCGAGTGGGCTAGCGCTATATGCTAGTAACGAAAATATCTTTTGGCGTGAGTTCAAACCCGGCCCGAGGAAAGATTTGTTACATTTATTTTACATTTTTATAACACCTTTTAAATTAAAATAATACGAAAATAATACTCAAAAATGTGATTTACTTACTTTTGTGCAGATAAGTAGTAGTAGTAGTAGGAACGGGTTAGAAGCCCCGCAGGGCTCGTTTTGTTGCCCTTCTACTCCATGATATAAGGCTCATTTTGTTCCCCTTGTATTAAATGATATAGATTTTGTGACCAACTTAAAATAAATGACTAGAATAGCGCGTAAAACAGCTGACTAGAGCAGCGCGCAAAAAAACGTACTTCCGATAGTATCACTCTCCCGAGCGGGTCGTACACTGCATCACCATGTGACAAATGAAGAACGCGAACAGCACATACAGGCAGCGTGACCAGACTATGATTTCTCCAATCAGGCTCTTCAACGGCAAAGGTGGCTCGACGCCTCTCCGAGCATCTTTGCCGAGTTCAACCTGTCCGCTGTTTGCCGTCCTCTTCCAAAATGTTTGTCAAGGATCCTCTCGTACTTGTAATTTTATTTTAAATATTTACTTCTCATATACCCTTTACGTGCAGTCCCTTGACTACATATTTTTCATAAATTTACCTTTTTTATGGTCGGCACGCCGTCAACGTTTCGACGTATTTACAACCATCATTTGCTATGGTCGTTCCATTGGCTGTATGACGACTTTCTACCGACTCCGTTTTCACGAGGCATATTTAATGGAATTAGTGTCCACCCACAAGAAAAACCTTCGGAGAGTTTCAATTTTTACTTCATCATTAAAGAAGATAGAAGCTCTATTCATTTTCCAAAATTCGACTCGTTGCCGCTGGTACGCGATATTGAAACTTTCGCCGGCGTTCTTTTCAAGCAATTGCCGACAGTATCTTTTTGCAGTCGTCGTCCGACTGTCTGCCGACTATCTCAAGAAAGCTATATACGAGAGAAATATAAGCCGTAATTCGTATTTTGAAGCAACAAATTACCTTCTAACTCTCTTTATTTTGTTTTCGTGAACGAATCTCTTTTTGCTCGTCGCGGTCGAAAATCGCGCGGAAAGACGCCTGTGTCCGGCGCTGGTAATCCGACCGCGGCATCTGGTCGGCATGGACAAATTGTCCGACTATAGTCCGACAGGATCCTGATGGGGAAATAAGAAATGTTGCTTTGTACAGTTTCAGAGCTTAGATGTAGTGATGAAGAAATACAGTCTGAGAGATAAAGATATGGAACTTGAACAAACGTTGATGAGTATAGAGAGGAATAACAAAAATAAGAAAAATAAGAAAAGTTAGAAAATTTAATGGGTGAGATTATTTGTTAGCTTGTGGTAGTGTATCTTTTAATTGGCAAACCCATCGGGGATGTTCCGATTTTTAAATTAGTTATAGAAATGCATTTCGAACAATATGCTATTTAGGTAAATGTCGGACAAACTGTGGTAGGAAAATTTTTGTCCACAAGCTTTCACGTCGAAAATGGCCTGAAACAAGGAGATGCGTTGTTGCCATTATTATTTAACTTTGTGCTGGAATACGCTATAAGGAAAATCAGAGATAGCAACCAGGGCCTAGAGTTGAACGGTATTCACCAGATTATGGCATATGCTGATGATGTAAATTTAATAGGGTATGATAGGAGAACAATAGAAAGAAATGCAGAGATCTTATTAAACGCTTGCAGGGACATGGGTTTAGAAGTAAATGCAGAGAGAACTAAATACATGGAAGTGCGTCGGGACCGGAATACAGCAAATTATGGATGCGTTAAAATATTAAATAATACTTTTGATAAAGTGGATAGTTTCAAATATCTAGGATCAATATTAACAGAGGAAAATCATATTCACGAAGAAATTAAATATCGACTAAAAGCAGGGAATTCGTGTTACTATTCGGTTCAAAATTTCTTGTCGTCGCGAATTCTGTCGAGGAATTTCAAGCTTAAAATATACAAAACGATAATTATGCCTGTTGTTCTGTATGGCTGCTAAGCATGGTTACTTACTCTGAGGGAAGAACATAGACTGAAAATATTTGAGAACAAGATCCTGAGACGAATATTCGGACCCAAGAGGAACGGAAATGGGGAATGGCGGAAACTTCATAACGAGGAACTACATAATTTATATGGTCTACGCAACATTGTTAGGGTCATCAAGTCTAGGAGGCTTAGGTGGGCGGGTCGTGTAGCTAGAATGGAAGAAAGTAGAAACGCTCTCAAAGTCTTGACTGGAAGACCAATCCGAAAACGACCATTAGGAAAACCTAGGCGCAGATGGGAGGACAATATTAAGATGGATCACGCAGAGATTGGAATACAAAGTAGAAACTGGATGCAGTTAGCTGAGGATAGAAGTCAACGGAGAGCTTTTATGAACGCGGCATTGAACCTTCGGGTTCCATAGGCCATAGACTTAGTTAGTTAGTTAGTTACTCGGACAAACTGTTAGTTTGTAGGAGAGACAATTGAAGAGCGTAACTATGTTTATGTTTGTTACAGATTCAAGGTTGAAATGGAACTTAGATCATGTAGATGAATTCAGTCTGTTTTCATTGTAATATTGGTAATAGCTTTTGTCGAAGTGTATGTAGTTCGACAGCATATATTTTATTTGCGCTCGACTGTAGTCATAGGGTCTAAATACACGGTTTCCATTGGTTGGAGTTTTCCGTTTCTCGCCACAAGGCATACATATAGCCCTGTCCGTTCTCGTAGTCGAACGTGCTAGCGAGTTAGTAATGAAAATCACTTTTGGTGTGGGTTTGAACCCGGTTCAAGATTATTTTTTCAATTTCATGGCACTTAAAATGAGATGAATATAATACCCCTTTTCCCTTGTACGTAATATATAATACATAAATTGTGCTTTTTCCAATTTAGAAATTCTACCTAGATATTTCTGATAGCCCTTATAAAGAATGACGTAGAAGTAAGAAGTGGAGCCATTGCACAGTTAGGGGTTGTAGCGGTATTGGAGGTTAGAGAGGGGGAGGTGCTGGAGGCAACATGAGGAGGAAAGGGTTTGCAACAAACAGTTTTAATTATAAAAAAGTGATATACTTATGTTAGGAAATATAGCTGAGTGACCGTCAGCGAGCGAAGGTGGTTAGAAGTCCCGCAGTGCTGGTTTTGTTCCACCTTGACCCTTATGATAATATGTCACATTCGGGTAGTGCAACTTAGATGTAAATCTAATCTCACCTCTTTCCTCGCGACTAACATAAAACACTTGGCTAGTGGGAAAAAAAAGCAATTGGAGAGTAGATTGAGTACTAAAGATTGGGATATTGTGACGAAGACTACGTTCATTAAATAATATGATCAGGTCTAGTTTAAGTAGTGACTGTCCTGATAAAAATTATTAGTGAAAATTAAATAAACATTAAAACAACCTTGTTGCGTCAGTTGTAACAGCAGTTGTTTTGAACTTACGAGAGTGTTGATGCACCACATTGCTGGCAGTAACGCACTTATGTGAGAATGCTTTATCACCAGACGAGGTGGCACCACAAACTTGAACCTGATACTCTTATGTATCAAGGAAAGGTAACAGTTCTCGGAACGTTGGCGCTGGGCTTTATTGTAGTCACTTACTATACGTCATAAGCTTAAGATAACGACTGCACAGCAAATATTATTCCTCGACATGCATTAGAGCTGTCACACGACTACAATGATAGCATACATGCTTCCAGCGGAGGAGCACTTCTTTCAATTTCTGATAAGAGCTTGTGTTGTTTGACTCTCATGCTAAACTATAGTTCTACTTGCTGTATGACTTCGTCGGAAAACGATCATTGGGAAGATATAGGCGTAGATAGAAGGGCAATATTCAGAAGGCTCTCGCAGAAATAGGAATACAAAGTAGAAACTGGATCCAATTGGCTAAGGATAGAAGTCACTAGAGAGCTTTTGTGAACGCGTCATTTAAGCTTCGGGTTCCGTAGACCATAGAGTTGGTTAGTTAGGTAGAATTCAAGGTCATGAGTTCTTTAAAGGCAAAAGCATCGTCGGATCAAAAGTTCCAAGTAAAGCAGTAGTGAGAGTGAGGTTTAATTTTATGCGTAATTAACAAAAATCAACGACCCGAGTAATCTTCGAACTTGGAATATCACAACAAACTGCGTGGAAGTTTTTGTATAGATAGTTAAATTTTCAGTCGTAACATGTAGAAGTCCCGCAACAATTGAAGCCACATTATTATATCAAGATGCAGGAAGCACTGGAAGAGGACGATTTCGCCGCCAAGTTGATGTTCAACGATGAAGGAACTTTCCACTTATAACGTAAAATCTCATAACTGGAATTCTGGGCACTAAAAAGTAGTGACACTTGGAAAAAAATATCAAAGATTGATGTTTTCTGCGCACTATCGCAGACAAAGCCATATGAACCGTTTTTCTTTTCTGAGTAAACTCTGACCAGTGCAAGTTACCTTGTTATGTTGTGGTTGTTAATGTTTTCGTCTCTGGCTGATAATTCTAGGGTGTTTGTCTTCCAATTAGGAGGAGCAGCCCTCATGAGAATATTCAAGTCCGTGTGTACGTAAACAATGAACTCCTGCATCACTAGATTTCGCGTGTTTGTGAGAGTGACCTACGTTTGTTCCTCTGGTCCTATAAATCACCTGAGATTGTCCATGGGAGGTTGTGCCTCAGTCCATCAATCACTTAGCCCAAAATCGCACGATGATTCTAGGCAACTTTCGCTTTAATACTCAGTGAAATCTATCACTGAGGGCATTCTTCTGACTTAAGCTGCTCTTTGGTAATATAGATGTGCAGTGTATTAATAGACTGTCATTATCCTGGAAGTCCTCCCCCGTCACACACTGAACACAGTTGACACTATCATCACTCTAGCACGGGGTCGGTGGTATAGTGTAGAGGTGTTACCTCTGGTGAATGGTCTCTGGTTCGATCCCCACTCAAGTAAGATTGTGATTTACAACATTGTGTCCGTAGATTTTCTTGGGGTACTAAAATTTCCTGCCACATTGTAATACCACCAATTTTGTAATACCACCAATTCTTCCCTAATAATTTACTTGCCTTAACTATCCGTCTCATTTAATCTAAAGGGCACATTCGTAAGACGATAAAGCGAAAGATTTCATTTCCTTTCATTTTGCCACTCTCACACCACATTAGCGTAACGTAATTAATAATTTTCTCTGTTGGAAATTAGAGAGTTCACTTATTTTATATGATTACCGTGCTGTTAGTTCACTTAACACTACCGTTTTAATGGACTTCATTTCTCTAACATACCACCACTAAAATCTGGTGCTGCTTGACTTGTCGACACAGAGATCTTACGTGCTTCCCCTTCAGGAGTCTAAATTTATAAGTACCTGTATATATTTTTATAAGTAATAGCTTATATATGTATATAGATTTATGAAAAATATTTGTAGCTTCTATATTTATAAAGGCTTACGAAAAGTATTTGAAACCTCCTTTCCTCTTAGAATACGTATTTTAACGAATGTGTATTGATAAAAATATATAACGTACTCTACTTTTGTTTAATTTTGATATATCCTGTATAACGCGCCCGTAAAGAATCCGCTCAAATAAAAAGAAAATATGAACCAGCCTTCATCAATAGGGCGCTTTGGGTACGGAAGGTCTGAAGACCCTTGTGTAATATATCTCAGCACAATCTTCCAACAACCCATACCTTTTATTGGCTCAAACAGTGTCAAAGTCCACCAAACTCCGATTGAATATAATGTACAATTTGATAGCTGAAATAAAATAACATATACATGTATGCATATAATATGAGAAATAATCATGCAAGATTTCTTCTCTTATAAATTTATAAAACTTCAAAGGAAAAACAAGAAATAATTCGTCGTGACTAATAACAAATATATGATTGCGACGTGAACCTTCAAAATCCCACTTTTCAAATATTTTTCTTTTACTTTCAAATAATTAAAGTATATAATCTCCTACTTATTATCGAACCTTCTATATTTTCAATGCTATCTAAGGTCACAATTATGTATACAACTCTCAAATGTAGCTGATATAAGAAATCTGGCCTCCACCTAACCTTAATCTCCATCTAACCTTAATCTTAATGCAATTTCTCCTCTTTTGCTTTCTTTACTTTTAAACATTTAACCTAGAATTTATCACTGTCAGATATAATTCACACGTTACAAGTGGTCACGCTACGTGCTCACACTAATGTTACACTGGTATGAATCCCGTAAAAAATTCCAACATTAATTTCAGTCCAACGTTTCAAATTAGTGTAAATTTAATATGCGAAGGAATATTTTGCTGACATTTTGAACAGTGATACATAAACTCAAAAAGTTTTTGTATCAAGAATTGAAATCACAAACACTCGATGTGCGCGCCACCTATAACGCGGGAAATATCGAGGCGGTAATCTGGCTCCAACCACACGTTGTGAAGCATATCCGGTGTGATGGAGTTGTCAGCGTCACTGATGCGTTATTGGAGATCGTTCAGATTTGCGGGTAGTGGAGGTGCATTCACTTTGTCTTTCACAAATCCCCACAGAAAGAAGTCACAAACAGTGAGGTCAGGTGTTCTTGCAGGCCACTTGCGTAGAACTTGATCATTGACTCCAGAGCGCCCTATCCATCGGTTTGGGAGGTTTTCGTTTAGAAACCTGCGTACAGCATGATGCTAGTGTGGCGGTGCTCCATCTTTTGTAGAACGAAGTCGTCTATTTCTGCATTACTAAGTTGCGGAATTAACCAGTTACGTAGCAATGCTAAGTACCTTTCACCTGTAATTGTTTGTTCCTGAAAGAAAAACGGAGCGTGCACCCGACGCTCTGATACTGCACAAAAAACATTGATTTTCGGTGAGTCACGTTCCACATTTACAGTTGCATGAAGATTCTGGGTTCCCTATATCCTTACATTGTGTCTATTCACCTTTCCACTTAAGTGAAATGTCGCCTCATCGCTGAAAATGATCTTCGTCAGAAAGTTTTCGTCGTCCTCCATGAAATTTTGCATAGTCTCACAGAACTCACGACGCTTTATCTTGTCTTGTGGGTATAACTTCTGAACCAACTGCAGTCGTTACGGGTAACACCGTAAACGCTTGCGTAAGATCATGCTTACTGTTGTTTGTGGCATCTGCAACTCTCTGCTTGCTTTACGCGTAAACTTCTGTTGGCTGTGTACGAAGGTTGGTCTTACGCGCTCATTTTCCTCGGAGACTGGGCGTCGCCCTGACTGTCCTTTGATTGATCACAAATGCACCCCGTCCCAATAACGTTCTATGCCACTTTACAATGGACTTGTGTGTGGGTGGATAAGCATTAAATTGTCGTTTGAAATTACGCTGCACTCACACAAAACTGCCTGTTTCTGCAAATAGTAGAACGCACGAGCTTCGTTGCTGTGGGGTGGACGCAATTTTCGATGTTACTCCCCTCTAGCTGCCCTGGTCAGAACTAGGATTCTGAAAAGATAGATGGGAAAATACTTTGAGTTTACTGCGCTCTGTACAAAATATTATGTAAATATTCAATTAAATGTTAATTATATGGCACTTTAAAATCAGGTACTGTTTCTGTGCTCACGCTGTATTTAGAGGCAACAAATGATCTCCTCCTCCTTTGACCGCTGCAAAAATCGTTCTTAAGGATCGAGCTGAGATTTGGTCAAAAAGGGCTCAATATTTTAAATCCGGTTTAGATAGTTTTCTTACTTAACGAACAACGAAAGCCAATATCTTATTATAGGAAGCGAACTACGATAAAACCACATATTTTAAGGAACTTGTTCCCTAACATTGACAAGGGACACAGAGAGACAAAAATTAAACTAATTCTTACCTTATATTGGTGGCCAAATACCTTTCCTTACCAAACTACTTCCAGTCGTCTTTCTCTTCTGGACGGAATAGTGACCTTCGTTTAACTCCTACTAAATCACTGCATTAACCACTAACAACAATAGAATTAGAAAGACAGCAGAAAGATATCCTTTCAAAAGAAGTAATTGCGTAATAAGGAAAGACGAAATAAGTGGAGTGATCGAGTTTTCATCGATCAAATCACAAATAAACTATCCGGTAATATGGCGTGATAATCCCCAAATCAATTACTTTCTTAAGCCCTTTTCTTTACCAGAATCGATTATTCATATTAGGATTCAACTAAATATCTTGCCAATTAACGACTCCACTTTTCTGCCCCACTCGCGAGAATATACCAATTCTCACTATATATTTTCTTTTGATATATTTGTAACTGATGACTATAAGAAAAATGGTCTCCTTTATACGCACTTAACAAAAGTTAAACGAAGTACCTAACACACCGCAAGAACAAATTCGTGATCGTGCAGCAAATCCACACATCCCCATGTCACACAAGTCTCAAGCAAACATCCTCACACCGGGGAAAACCGTACGTAACTCACCGACTGGGAATTAGCTTCGCTGCAATGAAGAAGGAAACAGTGTTGCCGTCCGGAAATACTATTCACTTTTTTTTACCTTTTCTTAAAATCGTTGTGATTTTTTTTTATTTCTTTTTCAAAAAATATTAAAAATGTCACAACATTTCTCTTTTATATTTCGATATTAAACACTATAAGTTGATTTTATAATTATTTTCCTGCTTCTATATTTGTAATAAAAGTCGTCCTGATGATCCTCGTCCAAATCCAAGATTCAGGGCGGCTTTTGTTACACCTATCACCAAAATCTGCCTTTTAGTTAAAGTAATATAAAACGAAAAACCTAGAGGTATGTAATAAGTATGTTTCAATGATTACTTCAAACAAGTCAGCCGTTGTCTCGACCTTGTAAAATACAGATTCGACACTCGCCTCAGTCATTTTGGATATTTTATTTTGCACCTCTCCTATCCTCCATGCAAATAAGAGTTCAACGTGCCCTTAAATGACATTGAGGGTGGCACAATTACTTTTATTAATCTGGCAAGCAATGGATTACACTCGAATATCGGTCATTTTAGATTATATTTTAATGCGACACCTTCCTACACGCGTCATTTGGTGTGTCTTACTCTTCCAGTGTTTTTTTTTTTTTTTTTTTTTGTAGATTGTAAGTCATAAGTGTACCAAGTTTGGTTGAAATTGCTCCAGGTGTTCTTCCACAATTGGTCTGGGACTTACATAATAGGGTGTATCGAAAAAAAATCGAAATCCGGTTACGGCTAGTGCGGATTTTTGGTCAAATGGCATCAATAAAACGTATAAAAAATCTCAGCTCGATCCGACAACTCCTTCTGCTGCCGAGTCGAGCCCAAATATTAGAAAAATCGGAAAACGTAACTTTTTAACCGATTTTCAAATATATATATCAACAACAAATTTATTACGCCTATTTTTGTGCTCCACAAGCATAAAATCCTACTGAGTTTCGTAAAAAAAAAAGAAGAAAGCACTAAATTTCCTTCCTGACAAACAAAATATATGAGCGTTAAAATTACTTTATCGCTTTAAATGAAACAAGGAGGTTTCTGTATGCGACTAAAGAGAATTCTGCAATCACTTAGTTTATTTCCAATTACGGAGAATAAGTTAGGAAATAATCCAGGATTCACCACATGGAGGTGGCTGCAGATCGAGTCCCACCTGCCCGCCCGCAGCGTTCATTTTTTCTTAGTTACTTGCTAGTCATGTAGGAGGACTTTGTAGCAAATTTCGGCATTTGCCTTCGTGATTTCAGAGTAGCTAAGACGAATTTGTGCCGTTCTTCAGGGCTGCAAACAGCTGATGCAGCCTCTGTGACGAGCTTTACCATTCGTTCAACACTTTGTGTGTGACAAGGAAAGTATTTTATGTCCTCATTTGCAAAGGCAGAATTCTAATATTCTCACGCAAGATCTTTAGTACTGCAATCACTTAGTTCTTTGTCAGTGGTGACTCCGTTAATTTACAGTTTGACCAATCGATGACTTCTACGTGTGATGGGGCGTCAAGTCTAATTTCCAGAGGAACAGAAAATTCTCAAATGGCATTGGTTTGACACAATGTTGTTCTAGCTTTGAGTATTCTTCTCCAACCTAATTCTCTTTTGACAGCATGAGGATCCGAAATCACTGACAAGAGTAGATTCTCTGGACGGCTGAACCAGGCATTTCTCTTGATGACGGGGTCAATAATGTTTCTTGTAACTTCGTCCAGACAGCGGGAAGACGTCATCAACTTCCATAGATGGCGTGGTCCTTCTACGACAGATGGTTTGTTCTTAATTGAAAACCAAACGAATGCGTAGACTTCCATGGTGTAAACAACTATGCGCACAAGATTTTCGGATGGCTTACTTGTTGATATATAAAGACGCAATGTTCTATTCGCAAGGGTCAACCACCTTGCATGATGCAGTTTTCCTATACTTCTTTCTGCTAAACCTTGAGGACAATCTCCTGAAGATATTGCCTTGCAAATGTCAGGAAGATACTGTTGATCACTGCTTAGACTGCTGCTTTCTTCCAGCTTCAAATCAGAGATCCAACGTACTGGAATGGGTTCAAAACGTGTGATGGCTTTAATTTCATAATTTTGAAGCAATGCTCCAATTGGACCCGCGTAGGTATTTGGTCCTGTACTCTTTCCATTGAGGGACTGCAATAAGTATCTAAGTGGAAGTTCGTTGGTGTCGAACATGCAAACAACTCTTTGGAGAGACCTGTTCAAAGACTTTTCACAAAGGGAGATAGTACCATTCGTCAGGCCGCAGTTTATTGGGGTACCATCTACGCCAATAACACTGAGATTTGTGAGATCAATGTCCTTTTTACGGCAATAATTGAGCATTGCTTTTTGAATGCAGTCTCCTGATCCTGATTCTGTAGTGACGTGCCTCAGATACTCTGATCCAGGCTCTTCAACTAACAAAACATGTTCCTCTTTTTTCACAACACGTCTAACACTTTTTTCTTCTTTTTTAAGGTCAAAGTTCGGTCCTGTCTAGCATCAAAATAGAAAGCTCTTATTCTTTTTTCTTTGAAAGCTGCATCAACGTCGGCTAAAATGTTTCTAGCTAAAGCCCTTTTTTGTCTTTGAATTTTGCTGACATCTATCATATTATCTGTATTTTTTGAGGTGACCATCCCGACGTCTTCTAAGAGGGAGAGGCTAGAAGGGCCGCGTGTCTTGTTGCTGTCTTAGTCCTGTATATTGTAGTACAAAAGGTGGGCAGTTGCAACTTCTTCTGCTGAACAGCAGGTTCTGGCGATGTTTTGAAATGTTTTGGTGGCTGGTACTCCTCATCTGTACTTGAGTCCTTGTCTTCCACCGCTTGCTTTTCGCATTCCGCTTATTCTGAATCGAAGATTTGAGCTGATTGTCCTTGATCTGTCCTCTTACCTATTGATCTTTGTCGCTGAAGCTTTCGTCCTAACCTCTTGATACGTCGTTTGGATTCCTGATGATCCAAGTTTCCTGTAACCATTTTTCTTGATGTTCTTTGATATAGAAGAAAAGGCACTGCCACTTTTCTTCGTTTTTCGGAGTTACAGGCAAGAGGATCGGAACACTTACAAAAGGCTATATAAAATAAAGTATTTTTTGCAGACTTTTGAAGATCAGCAATTCGTTGTGCACAAGTTTAGAAACCGGACTTTGCTGACTTTTGCAAGTCACGGACAATATTATGGTACTTCAATATCATTGCAACAATCCTTCTGATACTGAGAATTGCTTCGCCGCTGATTGAGGCTAAACCCAAATTTCTACAATCTTCCTGGCGACGATAGAAGATAAATCCTTTCTTGAAGGCTCTTTCCGGGATCCCGAACTTCTCATTTTATTTTCCTCGTTCCCATAGGTATTGTCTCAATACATCTTCAACGATAGGTAGCTGTGTTCTACCGAATTCCTTGGGTGTCCCAATAATGCTATTCCTACCGTCGGACCGTAACAAACTTGTCGATGGCATAACGTCACGGTATCTGTCACTCTCTTCCTAATAAAAGGTACTTAACACAACTGAAACGCTGTTCTCACTTCTGCACAAAGCACTTCACACGAAAACAAATTATTTAGTTAAAATTCCCCGCAGCACTAATAAATAACTCAAGCAGCAACAAGCACGTTCGACACAGCTGGTTGACTACTGGCGTAGTGACTGATAAGACCGATCCCTTCAGCTGGCCAAGTACAAGAGAAGGGGCGTTCGGGGAGGGGTGGGCGGCACATGACCTACTGCGATAAGCAGATACATAAGGCATTGGGAGCAAATTATTTATACTATTACTGCTCTTAGAATTTAGCACTAAAGTGTTTTCTTCGTTATTCAAGAAACTACAATAATTTTATATTAAAATTTAAATGTACGATACGCCAGAAAATCAGTGCCCTTTCACAAATAATTAACTAGGTGTTTATGCTTGTGGTGCAAAGAAATAACCGTAATAAATTTGTTTTATGTATTTACTTGTCCTTTCCAATGCTATTTCAATAATTTAAACGACCAAAAATATAAGAAATATATAAAAAAAATATTTTTTGGAAAATCAGTTGAAAAGTGACTCTTTTGTTGATTTTTGTAATATTTGGGCTCTACTCGGCAGCAGAAGGAGTTGTCTGATCAAGTTGAGATTTTTTATACGTTTTATTGATGCCATTTGACCAAAAATCCGCACTAGCCGTAACCAAATTTCGAAAAAAAGTTTTTTTCTATACACCCTATTACATACGTATACACATAATCCAAATATATAGATGTAGACATAGGACCAACGTTTTTGGCGTTAACAGTTGTGAATTAATGATTAAAGTGACATGCTCATCATGTTAGTTTAACCTTAGGTAAAAATGGAGCACGGTTCCTCATGATAGAGCGCTTATCTTTGTAACGTGGTTTCCCTGGTTCGATTCCCGGGCCATTAAAATTTCTGGAGGATAACATCGTATCCGTTGGTTCTCTCGGGTACTCCAGTTTCCTCCCACATTGTCATTCCACCAATTCTTCTATCATCATTCACTTGCATAATCATCGTCCCCCTTAGCCTAACTGGCATACAAGTGGATGTTAAACTAAAAGATTTATATTTGAGGGTTTAAATGTGACCGGGAGTGTCACCTATAAATTTTGCAATCCCGAAAACTAAAGACTGACATTAATCTCTGTCATTTCAAACATTTTATTTTTTACTCCTTTACACCCTACATACCGACGAGGTCTGATATTGAACTTTAGCGGTATCGAAAGTGTCATTATTCGTCTCTGCGACTCCAGAAGCTATGTATAAGCTTCCATTCTTGGTCACCTCAAATTACTTTTATATATCACGCTCTAATCCATAGGTAAGCTAATAGGGGCTGAATGTGGACTTAAGGGACATTGAAAGTGTAGCCGTACATTTAAGCGATTCCCAAAACTATGAAATGTGCATAATAATAATCATTTTACATTTCGTAATAATACTCGTTTCCTCGTCACCCTAGGTGCACTTATGTATGCTATCCTTACTATGGATTTAAGTGGCATCGAGAATGTCAACATTCATTTCATCGACTGTAGAAAGTATGGATTTGACACTAATATCGACCTTTTCAATTATTTTAACTTGACACCGGCTTCCGACTCGCTTAGGGTGCTAATAGGGGTGAACATGTACCGAAAGAGCAATGTGAGTGTCATTCTTTTTATATACAACTTCCAGAACTATGGATTCAATTTTAATATATGTCGTTTTGGTTTATTTTTACACGTGCCCCTTATCACGTCCCTAGGGGCGATCCGAGCTAGTAAATCCATACATTTTTTTAAAGAAATCAATTCATATGTGTTCAAAATTTAGGAGAAATCGCTCTACATAGATGTTTATTTTTATATACGTAATAATGTACACGTGTGTGGTTTTTAGCGTAGTTTAATGTTCTCAGAATTGCGTGTCAGTGCTTCATTTTGTCACTAAATCAATGTGACCTATGAAGAATTGTATATAATTGATTTTGGTTTCTACATGCAACAGACATTTTACATACATTATTAAAAAGTATAGCCGGCATAGCAACCAATTGACTTAATATTGTTTCGTAATAATAATGTGAGCTTTGGAGCTTATATTATCAGGCAAATCCATTCGATAATTTTTTCCGTTGCTAATTATGTAGGGAAATTTTCCATTGCGTGTTATTATTTTCTATCAAAATATAATCTAATAAGAAACAAAAACGAAAATAACACACATAGCGGAAATTTTTCAAACAATTATTCCATTTTGAGTCATTCAGGTGTCAATAGCTTAACGAAGAGCAGTCTAATGAAATCACCTTACCAGGTAAGTATGAATAAATTATTTTCAAATACTATGCACTTTTACTTAAATAGACTATAGTAAGTCACTTTAACTATTGCTAAATCGGTTTCTGATATCGGAAATGAAATCTTTAAGTTTAAAGTCCTATGGTTATGCCGGTTAGGCTAAAGGAGACGGTATTAATGAGAAATGAGTGAAATGGTGGAATGAAGAAAGTGGGAGGAAACGGGAGAACCCAGAGAAAACCCACGAGCACGATGTTTGTCCACCACAAAGTCGACACGGCGCGAGCTGGGATCGAACCACGGACCCCAAGCACCGGAGGTGAACGCTGTACCACTGAGCCAGCGCGCCCCCTCTCAGATATCGGATATTTTCGATCATTCATATATTTTACTCGCCTTCCCTCCCATGTTACGTGGCTGGATTTGGATTTAAACCACATCGGAAGTGTCACTGTTCATCACACTATGGTTTCGATACCAATATAGATAATTTTTCACATTTTACATATCTTCCCCTTCCCATGTTGCGAAGGAAGACATAAGGAGTCATTGTTCATCTAAGCGACCCAGAAAACTACGGATTCGACACCAATATTTCTCATTTTCAAATTTTTTATCATAATATATATATATATATATATATATATATATATATATATATATATATATATATATATATATATCAAGACGATTACCATTGTTGCACCCATGTTTACTTTCCGCAGAATTGTGGCAACTAGTGTTGCCAAAAACCTCTGAAGAAAAACGCTAGATGACGTTCGCAAATATAACTTTCGTACGCAAAAACGGCTAGATTTTGAACTGCTAATTTATAACCCACATTGGAGATTTTAAAACCCTTTTTTTCGTGTAGGTTTTATAACTTAGTTATTGTAAAATTTGAAATCTTGGATTTTATTGGGTGGAGATAAACAAATTACAAAGGCCTATCTGACTATAAATTACAACGAAATCCGTAAACAACTCTCCTGATTTGCGAAAGTCAACAGCCATAATTATAAGTTGAATTGAAGTAAGTTATCATTGGCGATGTCGCAGCTAGCCGAGGTGCTGGAACTAGGTACATCATTGTTGGATTGTGAATTGGTTGTATAGGCTGCTATTGTAGTACTTCTTTCGGCAGGACATACTAATTACAACACTTCTTATTTCTCTGTAGACCCGCACGAATCGTTATGAATACATTGAGTTTTTTAAAGTTATGTAGCTATTCTATTTGATTCCTTTAATAAACTGAAACAATCCCATGGAGCGTCATTAATGACTAAAAGTGTCATTACCATCAGCCAATCAAAAAAGGAGAAAATTAATAAATAACGTCATGGAGAACCAATGAAAACACAGTTTTCAATATTAACAACATCATGTATCATGAGCTGAAACGATATGTAACAAACAATCTGATTGGTTATGTCGTCATTCACGTTTCTCAATAGTTATGAAATCCTTTTATTTGTCGATATGTTACAGCAGCTAGTATCGCAATTCTGATCATGACATCATACCGTTGACAAAAACTATGCTTTTCTTAATTTATTATCACATTCAAATTAACACATCTAAAGGGATTCATTTTCGGTAAACGATTGAGAAATGTAACAGTTATCTATATGTTACCGGAATTTCTATGACATAAAAGTAAAGCTGAGTCTAGAAAGCCTGTCAACTGAGAGAAAAATGCTGATATAATAAGACCAGTGATGAAAAATTTTTAGGAAAATTCTCCGATTCAGAAAAACGTAGTCCATTTATTCCTACATCGTTGTTTAGCGGTGACGTAAGGTGGAATTTTTTCTATATTTTTCCGGAAAATTTTCCGTTCTTTAACAAATATCAATGATCAAGTAACAAGTCCTCAATATGCATAAAATTGATTGAATTCATGTATAGAAATGTTAAAAAGTGAATGATCGTTTAAAGAATCTGAACATTTTCATGGCCGTACAATTTTCAGTACTATGTAGGAACAAGTTAAACAATTTTTCATGAATCGAAATATCTTGTCTTGTATCGAAAAATTAAAGAAATTTTCATAATCCGGAAAATTTTGAATATTATGTATTGTGATGTTTGGTGGAGAATTTTCCACTATATTTAACTTAACATTCAGCTATAAAATTAAATTCCTGTAGAGGAAAAATAGACAGCAACAAAATGTAATTTTTCAATTTGCTTTCAGAAACCAGAAAATTTTCTAATATTTCAAGTTGGGAAGCAAACCTATACAGTGTTTCTCTCTCTCTCACACACACAAATACACTCTCTCTCTCTCTCTCTGTGTGTGTGTGTGTATGTGTATGTAAAGTGCAAGGAACATACATCGGGTTCGTAGAGAACAAATATCCCATTCCAACATTTAAAATATAACAAGAAATTGAAAAGAAAGCTTTGTGAATTTATCAATTTCAGAAACAGAAAATTCCACTATTTCTTTACATGTAGGCCTGCCTTTGTAATGAAATAACTACACAAAAGATCCTTATGAAGATTTTTTGTAACAGAAAATAAGAAAAACAGATTTTATTGTGTTTCATACTCGTAAATAATAATTTCAATATTGGAATTTTGTAAAATCAACATCTTACTGCAGATATTTGTATTGTAAAACTACCAACTATTGTGTATAAAATGTATTAGAAATAATGACGATTAGATAGATCAAGTACACACTATATATATATATATATATATATATATATATATATATATATAGTAGTAATGGCGATACCCTATCGAACTATTGATTATCCAATTTTCTCCCACACTTTCATTCATTTCTCATCGTCACCGTCTCCTTTAGCCTAAAGGGCATAATCGTGAGACGTAAACCTAAAGATTTCATTTTCCACCAGTGTTAGCCCATGGGATAACAATCTCCAAATTTTATGCCATAAAAGGGAACGAAAAAATAAAAATAATTCATAAACCTGTACTATTTCATAACGTAATGAATCATCAAAACCATATTTTTTAATAATTTTTAAGAATCATCATGACTTCTAATCCAAAAATCTCAATTCAATGACGTCATAGCCGGGCCAAGGTACCTCTGACTCATTTCGCACCAACGTGCATGGCCCCTGAATAAGCATAAGCAAAATTTCAATAGATGACGCAATCCAGGGTCAAAGCATCCCTGATTCATTCACTATGGTCCATGGTAGTCCCAAATTGGATAATCAATAGTTCGATAGGGTATCGCCATTACTACTGCCCCGTTATGCCCGAATGACTCATCCTCACTCTCTTTTATGACAGGGATTTTTGAAATTTGTTCCATTTTATGGCTAAGATGAGTGCTTTGGTACCTCGATTTTGATTGGCTGCTGACGTCAAAGGAATGTGCTGACGTTTGAATTCATGATTTCATCACAATTGCTGATGAAAATTGCCAAATCGAAAAATTTGATATGGTAGCCTAGGACCATAGTATGTACCTCTATCAGTATTAGGAGTCTATGTCGTTCCCTTTCATCGGTAAAAAATTGCCAAAATTTGAAATTTCGGGGTTTTTTGACCAAATTTATCCCCTTTGATGAGGTGTTATTACCTTATATAGTTATATGGGCATATACAGGGGTCCATTACCTTTCATAAGACATGTTTATATTAATGCACCCCTTCAAAAAATTCGGGAGGGGTACCTTGGCCCACCCCTTAAATTTTGGAAATTGCCAATTTAAACATTTGGTATTATAGTATAGGACCCTAATATGTATTATGATAAATTTGGATGGTCCACCTCGTTCCCTTCTAGGGGTACCAAATTGCCAAAATATAAACGTAAGCAATACGGTTTACCACGTGTTTGGTTTTGACCTAAGTTATCCCCTTGGATGAGGTACTATTACCTTATATGTTTATATGAGCGTATACAGAAGTCTATTACCTTTCATAACACATGGGTGCACCACTTTAAAAATTTCGGAGGGGTACATTGGCCCACCCCTTAAATTTTGGAAATTGCCTAATTTAAACATTTGGTATAATAGTATAGGACCCTAATATATATTACTATAACCTCGTTTCCTTTCATGGGTACGAAATTGCCAAATTTTAGTACAACCACGTGTTTGGTTTTGGCTCAATTTATCCACTTGGATGAGGTCCTATTACCTTATATGGTTATATGGTCATGTATACATTGGTCCATTTCCTATTATAATACATGGGTACATTGATGCACCCCGGGAGGGGATTCGGTTTCATAGTACATGCCTCAACATGTATCACGATAAATTTGGGTGGTCCATCTTGTTCCCTTTCATGGGTAAAAATTGCTAAAATATAAACATAAGCAATATGTTGTACCATGTGTTTGGTTTTTGGCCCAATTACTCCACTTTGATGAGGTTCTATTACCTTATATGGTTATATGATCATGTATATGGGTTCATTTCCTATCATAAGACATGAGTACATTGACGCACCCTTTAAAATTTTGGGAGGGGTATCTTGGCTCATCCACTCGGTTTTAGAAATTGTTTAATATAAGCATTTGGTATCATAGTACAGGACTTCAATATGTACCACTATAAATTTGGATGGTCCACATCGTTCCCTTTCATGGGTAAAGAACTACCAAAAATCAAATTTCGGAGGTTATTGACCCCTTTGATAAGTATTTAGCACGTTATATGGGTATGTACAGAGGTTTATTACCTTTATATGTTTATGTTCCCTTTTAAATTTGGGAATTATCAAATAACAAAATTCGGTAAACGTTTTCTATTACCCATTGTAGATGTTGGTTTTCCTCTTATGACCAAATATTCAAACTTTAAAGGTTATTGACCGGCTTAATTATTAAATGAGTACAGGATTTATTACTTTTTCATAAGACACAGGTGTATATGTGTACCAATCTTAAATTTTGGGAGGGGGTACATTTCTTATTGTCATATCAATAATTGGTAATTTTTCTTAAAATTGGATAGTATCTCATTCATTGGGTAAGGATTGTCAAATATGGGTATGATCACGTGATCAGTTATTGACTTATGATGGGATTAGGAGTCCAGGACATTGGTACATTGAAACTTTGTAGGATAATTTGAGAATTGTCAAATGAAATTACGTCATTAGTTTTGATTATTCCCGCCAAATATAAACGTAAGCAAGACGTTGTACCACGTGATTGTCCTTGATGAGGTAGTGTACAGGGATTTATTTCCTTTGTTGTGGTACTTCTTAAGTTTGAGTACACACTTCTAGAAAACAATTGGTTCTCCTCTGGTAAATAATTGTCGGACATTATTGACCTTATTGAACATATAATGATATGATTAACTCTAAGACATAGGTATATCAAGAGAAGTATTCTTTAAATTTGGGAATGGTGATAAACAGAATTTTAACATAAGGCGCGAAATTTGAAACAATACATTGAAGTTTAGTCACAGCTCATAGTCTAAGATCATGCTACGAAAGGCAATACATGCTACAACAGTTTGAAATTTAATCATAATGTGATGTAATCTGACACTAGCAAAGTTATTGTTAATGCACTTTGATTGGCTGATCACTATCTTTCCTGCAATCTGATTGGTTGATCACTATCTTTCGTGCAATCTGATTGATTGATGATTTTCAAATCTTTGCTGCATTCAGTTTTAAGTTTTGTTTAACATTTAAAAAGCTTGGTTTCGTTCAACATTTTGAACTCACTGATAAATATGATCAAAACCGTTTATTTGTTAATCGAATAGTTAAAAAACTGGGTAACCGTACCAAATATAGGATCTGGTATGTATGTATGTGGAGTGTAATAAAATGATCCATTTCAATGATTTGGGTTTTTTCATTTCAAGTACAGCCCCATGTTCTGACGTGTACTATTGCATCATGAATAAACAATGTTGCCAGAGGTTTTTGTTCTAAACAGTTCCGGTTCTTTACTAATGAGTGCACAAACTTAAAAAATGTCAAACCAAAATTTTCCAAACAATAATTTCAAACAAAAAAGTTTACAAACAAAAATTTCGAACAAAAATCTTTGAAACAAAATTTTGAAAAAAAATTTGAAATGAAAAAACTTGAAAAGGAAAACATTTCAAACAAAAGATTTCAAACGAAAAAAATTCAAACAAAATTTTGAAACGAAAAAAATTTCAAACAAAATTTTGAAACCAAAAATTTTGAACAAAAAATTTGGAAACGAAAAATTTCAAACAAAATTTTGAAACGAAATTTTTTTTTAAATTTCAAACGAAAAATTTTTAAACAAACAATTTTGAAACAAATGTTGTCAAAAAAATTTCAAACAATATTCTGAAGCAAAAAATTCAAACAAAAATTTGAAAGCAAGAATTTTCAAACAAAAAGTTTCAAACAAAAAAAAATCACACTAAAAATTTTACGTTTCATGGTTAACCATCAAACTTTATCCGGTTTTTTAACTATTCGATTAACAAATAAACGGTTTTGATCATATTTATCAGTGAGTGCAAAATGTTGAACGAAACCAAGATTTTTAAATGTTAAACCAAACTTAAAACTGAATGCAGCAAAGATTTAAAATCATCAATCAATCAGATTTCACGAAAGATAGTGATCAAGAAATCAGATTGCAGGAAAGATAGTGATCAGCCAATCAAAGTGCATTAACAATAACTTTGCTAGAGTCAGATTATATCACATTATTATTAAATTTCAAACTGTTGTGGCATGTATTGCATTTCGTCTATGAGTCATAAGATTCAATAAGGTTAGCTATCAGATTTCTAAAGCTCAAGGTCAAATCAATCACCACCAATGATCTTAGACTATGAGCTGTGACTAAACTTCAATGTATTGTTTCAAATTTCGCGCCTTATGTTAAAATTCTGTTTATCACCATTCCCAAATTTAAAGAATACTTCTCTTGATATACCTATGTCTTAGAGTTAATCATATCATTATATGTTCAATAAGGTCAATAATGTCCGTCAATTGCTTACCAGAGTAGAACCAACTATTTTCTAGAAGTAAGTACTCACACTTAAGAAGTACTAGAACAAAGGAAATAAATCCCTGTACACTACCCCATCAAGGACAATCACGTGGTACAACGTCTTGCTTACGTTTATATTTGGCGGGAATAATCAAAACTAATGACGTAATTTCATTTGACAATTCTCAAATAATTCTTACAAAGTTTCAATGTACCAATGTTCTGGACTCCTACTCCCATCATAAGTCAATAACTGATCACGTGATCATACTCATATTTGACAATCCTTACCCAATGAATGAGATACTATCCAATTTTAAGAAAAATTACCAATTATTGATATGACAATAAGAAATGTACCCCCTCCCAAAATTTAAGATTGGTAAATTTAAGGCCGGTCAATAACCTTTAAAGTTTGAATATTTGGTCATAAGAGGAAAACCAACATCTACAATGAGTCCTAGAAAACGTTTACCGAATTTTGTTATTTGATAATTCCTAAATTTAAAAGGGAACATAAACATATAAAGGTAATAAACCTCTGTACATACCCATATAACGTGCTAAATACTTATCAAAGGGGTCAAAAACCTCCGAAATTTGATTTTTGGTAGTTCTTTACCCATGAAAGGGAACGATGTGGACCATCCAAATTTATAGTGGTACATATTGAAGTCCTGTACTATGATACCAAATGCTTATATTAAACAATTTGTAAAACCGAGTGGATGAGCCAAGATACCCCTCCCAAATTTTTAAAGGGTGCGTCAATGTACCCATGTCTTGTGATAGGAAATCAACCCATATACATGATCATATAACCATATAAGGTAATAGAACCTCATCCACGGGGATAAATTGAGCCAAAACCAAACACGTGGTTGTACTAAAACTTGGCAATTTCGTACCCATGAAAGGAAACGAGGTGAACCATCCTAATTTATACTAATCTATATTAGGGTCCTATACTATAATACCAAACATGTAAAAGGGGCAATTTCCAAAATTAAACGGGTGGGCCAAAGTACTCCTCCAAAAAAATTTAAACGGGTACACAAATGTACCTATGTCTTATGATAGGAAATGAATCCCCATACATGACCATATAACGATATAAGGTAATAGGACCTCATAGAATGGAATAAATTAGGTAAAGAACGAAACACGTGGTACAACGTATTGCTTACGTTTATATTTTGGCAATTTTGTACCCCTAAAAGGGAACGAGGTTATAATAATATATATAAGGGTCCTATACTATTTTACCAAATGTTTAAATGGGGCAAATTCCAAAATTTAAGGGGTGGGCCCAGGTACCCCTCCAAAATTTTTCAAGGGTGCATTAATATACCCATGTTTTATAAAAGGTAATGAACCCCTGTATACGCCCATATAACCATATAGGATAATAACAGCTCATCAAAGGCGATAAATTAGGTCAAAAGACCAAACACGTGGTTGTACTAAAATTTGGTAATTTTGTACCCATAAAAGGGAACGAGGTGGACCACCCAAATTTATAGTGATACATACTAGGGTTCTATACTATTATACCGAATGTTTAAATTGGGCAATTTCTAAAAATGAAGGGGTGGGCCAAGGTATCCCTCCGAAATTTTTAAAGGGGTGCACCCATGTCTTATGAAAGGTAATGGACTCCTGTATACGCTCATATACACACATAAGGTAATAGGACCTCATCCAAGGGGATAACTTAGGTCAAAACCAAACACGTGGTACTACGTATTGCTTACGTTTATAGTTTGGCAATTTGGTACCCCTAAAAGAGAACGAGATGGACCATCCAAATTTATCATAATACATATTAGGGTCCTATACTATAATACCTAAATTGGGCAATTTCCAAAATTTAAGGGGTGGGCCAAGGTACCCCTCCCGAATATTTGAAGGGGTGCATTAATATAAACATGTCTTATGAAAGGTAATGGACCCCTGTATACGCACATATAACTATATAAGGTAATAATACCTCATCAAAGGGGATAAATTAGGTAAAAAAAACAGAAATTTCAAATTTTGGCAATTTTTTACCCATGGAAAAGAACGACATAGACTCCCAATACTGATAGAGGTACATACTATGGTCCTAGGGTACCATACCAAATTTTTAGATTTGGCAATTTTCATCAGCAATTGTGATGAAATCATGAATTCAAACGTCAGACATTCCTTTTAGGTCAGCAGCCAATTAAAATCGAGGTATCAAAACACTCATCTTAGCCGTAAAAGGGAACAAATTTCAAAAATCCCTCTCATAAAAGAGAGTGAGGATGAGTCATCCGGGCATAACGGGGCCACTACTTATATATATATATATATATATAAGAAATATGTTTTTTATTTTGTAAATTGAAATGAAAATACTTGTTACTTTTAGAACGCGGCGCTAATAGTGTTGCTTTTTATGTTTCTTGTATTATTTTATTGGAAGAACAACTACACAAATGAGCTTCCTTATTACTTATATTTCACTTTCTCTTCTGAATGAATATATGAATAAATAAATAAATATTTATTTCCAGAAAATGATCAGTATTTGCTTTCGTGAGTTACTTAAACTCTAATTGTGGTTAGTCAAAAATTTATAGTGGGCACTTTATATTATGTGTATTTATTTATAAATGTTGCAGTATGTAAATCTATAAAAGTAGTGAAGCTATGAGAAAACCGTCCTATGGGTATTAAACTGACGAAATCTAATATTGTAGGATCAAAGGTGGATTCTGAGGGAAGAACGTATTGAAGTTTTTGGAACTTTCTTGAAGTGAAAAATCGTTAGATTTTTACTTCATGAAACTTTAAAAGACAATATTTGTTAGCAATAAATTTTACTGCTAAACAAGGATGTAGGAGTAAGTGGAGAATTTTTTTATGAATCGGATTTTTAGTAAATTGAAATCTTGAATAATAGAATCTGATTCCCGAACGCTAATTGGAAAATTATAATTTGTTGCTGACTAACTTTGCTCTACAGAAATTCAATTTTGTAGCTCTATGTGCAGTTAAATATAGTGGAACATTTTCCACCTAACATCACTAGACATAATATCCAAAATTGTCCGGATTATGAAAAGTTTTTTCCACTTGTTTCTACATCGTGATGAAAATTTTGCGATTCATGAAAATTCCTTTCACTTGTTTCTACAGAACAATATAACTTTCCGATTCACAAAAAGTTCTTTTAGTTTTTGGTTCAAAATGATGAAAATTTTCCGACTCATTAAAAGGTCCTCACTTTTTCCATATAAGACAGAAAATATTTCGATTCGTGGAAAATTGTTTAACTTGTTCCTACATGGTACTGAAAATTTTGTGAGCAATGAAAATGTTGAGATTCTTTAAACGATCTTTCACGTTTTAACATATCAATACATGAATTCAGCCAATTTTATTGTTGCTGAGGAATTGTTACTAGATTACTGATATTTTTTTAGACCGGAAAATTTTCCGGAAAAATATAGCGGAAAATTATCAATCTCACATCACTAAGTAACACATTGTACTCGTCGTAAAAGCAGCTTCTATAATTTCACAATAACAGACTCGTATGCGTAACAACATGTTTAATGTAATACAATCTTCTCCCATCAAATGTGGCACGGTGGCTCAGCGAATGTCTATGATGTGTGAGGTCCGTGGTTTAATCCTCAGTCAAGTAAGTTCATGTTTTCTCCTTCTTCGTCCTATCTTTCCCATCATCGTTTCACTTAGCCTCGAGGGACGTTAAACTTAAAATTTCCTAACATTAACACCAAGAATCGAACTAGGACGATTGCAATGTTTATAACGTAATAATAAACACATGTAAGGTATCCATGTTCATTGCTGAGGTATATTTTAAAGAACGAAATGGATCGGGATGTATCCTCGTCGCCAAAAGTGCCTTTACATCGCCGTGACGGGTATGTGACACCGCAGTACTCTAAGGAAGGGATGGTTGCATAAGAAATTTTGATTAATTTTGATTAGTTTTTATTTTGACTAGGGAAATAACGTAGGTATAGGGAGTAAGGGCATAGATTTAAAGCATCAGTGCACTGTCATCTCTGAAAAGATTTGTATTCTCAGTTTTTCAAATTATTGTCTTATATGTTAAGTTAAAAACTGCTAACAACTGCTACTAGCGTTTTTCACTCTTCAGGAATTTACTACGACATGTTCGGGCTTGAATTATTTCATTCGCCTCACCGTAATTATTTGTGAATGGAAACTGATTACGCTGAACATGAATATGTTTCGTTGTCGTAAAGCAAGGGCCGTAATAAATGTAGATCAGGTTCTTATTATTATATAAAACACATAAGTATTTATTCCGTGTATAGAATAATATAATACAGTAACTAAGCAACATCATAATCACTAACGCCCGCAGGATTTTTTCTAACGGGGGGGGGACCGATATAGAGTTTTTCGTTTTATTCCCTATATATATTACGTTAACAGTCATAACACTGATAACGTATATCGTCTTTCGCCGCTGTAGGCTATTAGTCAGAACACTGATCTCCAGATATGTCGAAAGAAAAAATAAATTGATATGAACAGTGATGTGATTAATTTTACTGCGCCCTGGATCGATCTACCTTCGATTTACTCATACTCCCCCAGGCCCCCTGCCCCAGGTATTTCAGCTGCTGCGTTATATATACGGTTCCATGTCAAAAGGGCCTGACAAAAGGGAAAAGACCGAAAGGCCTGAGTCAATATGGCCCGCAACAAAAAGACATGAGTGAAAACGGCCCTGCTTCAAACGGACCCGAATTGAAAGAGGCCCCGCTACAAAGGGGCCCGAGTCAAAATGGCCCATGTGAAAAGGACCCAGGTCGAAACGTCTCCGCAACAAAAGGGCCCAAGTCAAAATTGCCCGAATCAAAACGACCCTCATCAAAAGGGTCCATGACAAAAGGGCCCGAGTAAAAAGGGACTTGCTTCAAACGAGCCCGGCTGAAAAAGAGCCCTGCTACAAAAGAACCCGAGTCAAACGGCCCAGGCTAAAAGGCCTCCGCAACAAAAGGGCCCGAGTCAAAAGGGGCCGAATCAAAACGGCCCTCTTAAAAAGAGCCCGGGTCAAAAGAGACCCACGACAAAATTACCCGAGTCAAAAGGCCCCGGGTCAAAAAGGGGCATCGCTGCAAAATGGCCCGAGTCAAACGGCTCGGCGTCAAAAGGGCCCTGTTCAAAAGGTCTCCGCAAAAATGGGCACGAGTGAAAACGCCTTTCATTAAAAGGACCCGAGTCAAAAGGGTATCACGACAAAAGGGCTTGAGTCCCAAGCGACCTGCGTCAAACGGGCCCGGTTCAAAAGGTCACCGCAACAAAAGAACCCGTGTCGAAAAGGGCCGAAACGAAACGCCCCTCATGAAAATGGCCAGGATAAAAAGAGTCCCGCTACAAAAGAGCCCGAGTCAAAACTTTCCCACGTCAAATGGGCCCGGGTCAAAAGATCTCCACAAGAAAAGAGCAGAAGTCAAAAGTGGCCTCTCTACAAAGGGCACGAGTCGAAAGGGACCCGCGAAAAAAGGGCTTGGGACAAACTTCTCCGCAAGAAAAGGGTAGGAGTCAAAAGGGCAAGAATCAAAAACTCCGCGTCAAAAGGGTCCCACGACAAAAGAGCCCGAGTCAAAAGAGACCTGCCTCAAATGAACCCGTGTCAAAAGGTGCCGCGTACAAGACGGCCCGAGTCAAAATGGCCCGAGTCAAAATGGCCGGGTCAAAACCTCTCCGCAATAAAAGGGTTTGAGTCAAAAAGACCCGAATCAAAACGCCCTTCATTTAAAGAGCCCGTGTCAAAAGGGTCCCACGACAAACGACCCGAGTCAGAATGCCCCGCGTCAAACGGACCCGAATCAAAACACCCCTCATCAATAGGGCCCGAGTCAAAGGTTCCCAGTACAAAGGGGCTCGAGTCGCAAGGGCTCTGCGTCGAACGGGCCCGAGTGAAAAAAGCCCCGCTACAAAAGGACCCGAGTCAAATTGCCCCCTATCAAAAGGGCCTGGATCAAAAGATCTACGCAACAAAAGGACCCGAGTCAAAAGGGGCCGAATCAAAACGCTCCTCATGAAAAGGGCCTGGGTCAAAAGAGTACCACGACAAAAGGATCCGAGTTAAAAGGGCCCTGCGTCAATCGGGTCCGAGTCAAAAGGGGGCCCGCTACAAAATGCCCGAGTCAAAACAGCCCCGCGTCGAAAGGGCCTAGGTAAAAAGGTCTCCGCGACAAAATGGCTCTGCGTTAAAAGGGCCCGGGTTAAAAAGGATCTGCAACAAAAGGAGCCGAGTTATAAGGACGCTGCGTCGAAAGGGTCCGGATACAAAGGGTTCTGCGACAAAAGGGAAAGAGTCAACAAGAAACTTCGTCAAACGGGCCCTGATCAAAAGGAGCACCATTACAATAGGGCACGGGTCAAAACGGCCAGGCGTCAACTGGGTGCGAGTCAAAAGGGCCCTGCGTCAAAAAGGCACAAGTCAGAAAGACCCCGCGTCCAAAGGGCCCGGTAAATACGGTTCCACGTGTAAAAAGCTTGAGATGAAAGCAAGAGTGGAGATCAATCATGCAAAAGAGGGTTGTGTCCCCTTAGTAAGTTGAAGTGTTTATGCAAATGAAGGAAATATATCTGTGGTTATTAATAACAAATAGGAAATTTGAATGATAATATTAGTTTTGTTTGCTTGTTGATTGTTTTGGAACAATCGCTATCGCTTAAGTCGTTCTTCATGAAAGGTTGCTTGCACTCCCGTCATAGGCGGACTGGGTGTATTAGGGCCTAGGCCGCGGTTACTATGGAGGGAGTTCAGACTATAACACCAATTTCTAAAATAACGTACAATCAGTGGCGCAACGAGTTATGAACTCGGGGGCCCATGCCCTCTCCGAAGCAAACCTGATCTATCTTATACAGCAGCGTTGCAGACAAATTTTGGTGAAATTTCAAAATAGATCAAAGCATAAATGAATATTGAATTAAGTCAAAGCACTGTACGAGAGGAGAAATACCCAGTGAAAACCCCTACATTAATTTCTTAGAGTAATAAACGTTAGTAAAGAGTGGGTCATTTTATGCAAAAATAAAGATGTTCAAAATATTTATTATAGCGCAAATTTTAAAACTTGTAACCGTTAATAATAGGGAATTTGTGAATTGGAATTTTCATTTTAAGGTTTTTTAGCATGTTAATAATAAGGATAACTAAATTGCTTGTAATGAGGAGAATTCAAAATTTCAATTTTGTCCACATCAAATGGTGCAGCACGTCGTTTGCAGACTACTGTACTGGATATTCTTGGCCCCTCCCGAAATAAAATCCTGGTTGCGCCACTGCGTACAATCAACATCTGCGATGAGCCATCGCGTTGTGCAGTTGTAAATTGGTTGTTACTTGATAGTTTTTGCAAGCTATAATTTATCATTGGTCGGTGAAAATTTGATGACACAGCAAGCACAGAATTTCCAGAAACAAACTTTCAAGAGAATATTTTATAATTATTATTGCATTGCCACACGGGGTGTCTAAAAAGTCCCCTGACATGGATAACTCTTTTGTTATCAGAGTTACAACAAAATGTAAGAGAGGAAACCGCCTACAAATATAATGTTTTTAATAGACAGTAACTTCATTCATTTATGTTGTGGGTCCGGGTAAATGGTAACGTTGCATTTTCATGTAACATTGGGCGCATATAGTGTACAGCCCAAACGGCTTGTCCGATTTGAAAAATTATTTCACTTTAGATTGAAAACATCATATTTGGAGACCGCTTCCCCGCCTATATTTTGTTGTAACTCTGATAATAAGAGAGTTACCGTATGTCACGGGACTTTTGAGACACTCTGTATAGTAGCTGAAACACTAAAAACATAATAGCGAATAACTTTTACTATGGAATGAACAGGGCAGCTTACTAAAAATTGTAACACTAAACAACTAATAATAACTTTTGACTGTGGAATGAACACGAGAGTTTTACTGAAAATGATAAACACTGCTGAACCACGAAACAACTAATAATTTTAAAAAGTTAAGATTCTTTGCAGTTCAGCTTATGAATCGCGGAGTTTCTGAATAACTTCGATCACAGACGCTAAATTTAACATGTCTCTTTCCATATTCATTAGCAAAAATGTGTCCAAATGTCTTCACACAAACTAGCTCTGAGATTTGTTTACTCTAACTTTAACTTTGAGAAGCACCTTCCACATGTCACTTGTGTGCATGGTAGAGAAAACGCATGTTTGTATACAATGTATAAATTATTAAAGCAACTAGACTGACGGAAATTGGTGCAAACTTTCCCCTGCACATGACAAACAATTTTTATACAAGGTGTTTGCAGCATCATTATCACTCTTACCGTGAATCCCGTCCAAAGATTACCCTGAATTCCATAGCATGCTCAGATGCATAATCATCATCATCTTCTACGGATTCAGGGGCATCATTCTCTTCAGGATCATCAAAAACGAGAACGTTTTGTGACAGGGAAATACACGACAGAGAACTGCTGGAGCTCTTTGTATATTTTCTTCTGTTTTATATTTAGTTTTTTTTTTCGGAAGAACTCTGAAAGCTCTTGCAGATACACCATTCTTCTTGATTTCTGAAAAGTCCTTAGGTTCCAGTATTTGGAATTCTTTCGGCGGCTGAAATCTATCACTGACACATGTAACAGCTGTATTCAGAATTTTCGTTGAAGTTTTTTTTATTCTGAATAAATCATTTTCACTTATATTTAAGTTCTTTTCCAGTTCATCTGCACTCCTGGCATTTTCTTTTTCTTTAAGATTCTTCTGTGCAAAAAGTTTTTTCCATTGCTATCTCTACACCAGATTGCGCAAGCTGTTGATTTATTTTCACACAAAATATTTTTGTGTTTTCGTAAAGCAATAAACAGACATCTTTTGCCTCTATTTTCTTCTGAAGCTGCTGCTGCAAATTGTCTAGAAATCTCCAGGTAGTAAGATAGTCCAATCCGTGAGACTGCAGGTATTTTGAAACAGGCTCCGTTTCCGTAAATAAGTCCTGAAACATAGAAGTCCTCATTACAGTGTTAAATTCTGCCCATTTATTCAGCAAAGTTTAGCTTAAAATTTTCATTTCGCATTAAAACCCCTGTTCTGTACATCATCACTGAATAACAATAAAAATGAAAGAAATCTTGATGATAGACAGTCATCCTCGTCTTGGTTTCATGTTTCGTAGCGAAACTCATTAGTGTCCACTACTGCATTCAGTGCCTTGTTTCTGCTCCATCATCGTGTTGTACCAACTTGTTGAACTTTTCGTAGTCTGTCATGTCCCTCGTGGCTTGCATCAATCATTTTCTTACAAACATCCTTTCTTTTGTAGTATTCAGACAGAACATGGCACTGGTTTCAAATAAATTTGCAGCTTCAGGTATCTACTCAGTCGAATTTGTCATAACGAAATTAAGAGCATAAGCCATGCATTGGGTGTAAATGATTTCAGGATTATCCTTCTCCAGTAATGCTTTAACTCCTTAATAGCATCCACTGAAGTTAGCAGCTCCATCAAAAAAGCAACTTACAATATCATCACAAGCATCAAAACATTTTTGTCACCAAGTACTCTTTTGATTTCATTATAAGTTACTTGTCTTGTAGTGTCATTGTTTACCACTGGCGTCTCTGGCATATACAATTTGGGGAGGACATCAAAGAAAGTTATTTAAATGGTACTATCTAGCCTAACCTGTTTATTATCTTTAATTCCATTTGTTACATTTCTGCTTACCTTCACGGACCCCGTGAGGCATATGAAGAACTCTGTTACACAGCCTGAATATTATATGACAAATAAATATAATTATTATCATTTATATGTTATTCTGCCGTTAGTAAATAAATTAAATTAGAACAAAATATTGAATAATTTGTACTTCAAAATATTGGAGGGACGCGTCCCCATCGTCCCCCTGCCAGAGACGCCCAAGCTGTTTACGACAACTACTAACAGCCGCTCAAATACTTGACCGTTTATAACGCAGAGCCAACTGATTAAGCCCTGAAACATCTTGGATAGAATCAACCATTATGTTGAAATGCCCGCTTTCTTGGCGTCTTCCACTGTTTTCTCCTGTTATTTTGTAAACTTTTTGATAGAAAATAAATTTTTAAAAATGCGTTGTTTTCCCATTTTTGAATTATCAAATATAGACCTACAAGGTGTATTAACATCCATAAAGAACCAACCAGCCTGTGGTTAAATATGAACCCAGCTACAAACCAGGCCCCAGTCTTCAACCGTGAAAGGGATGCAACTACCCTACATTATGACAAAAGGTCCCAGGTCCCAACAGCTCAACATGATGAAAAACATGCCTAGGACCGCAACTGCTCAATGAAATGAAAGAAGGGCCCCAACTGCCCAATATAATGAATAAAGGGCCCAGGGCTCCAACTTCTCAATGTAATGAAAAAAGGACCCAACTGTCCAATATATTGAAAGAAGGGCCCAAGGTCCCAGGTACAAACTAAATCACAGTTTCTGATAATAAAAGACCATAGTGAAAGATGGACCTAGCCACAAATCTAGTAACGAAGGGACCCTATTAAAAAAGATAACTTACTGATTGATGGAAGGGTGGAAGAGGAGTGTGTGTTGGTAGCATAATAACACTGAGCTACCGAATTATTTAGCTCTCTTTTGTTTTAGCTTTTCTTTCTCTTTCTTTCTTTATTCTTTCATTGTTTTCTTAGAGGGCCTAGGCCGCGATTGCGACCTAAGGGCCCTGGCCAGTCCGCCCCTAACTACCGTCTTTCTGAATTTGTATTCTCGTGACATAGCTCAATCAAACTTTATCTATTGCTGACTTTTCCCTTACTTCTAGAATTCCATTTCTACTCCTGGATCAAAGTATAAAAATACATATTAGTATGAAAAATATTCTGTGGAAAACATTAGATTAATTTTGCTGTGAGAAGACATGTGGATCTGTATACAGGGTTACTGAAAAGTATTGGGACAGAACAATAATAACGACATGAATGATTTAGTGCACATCATGGCAGCCATCTTGAATTCCGAATATTGTATACCACGCAATATTTTTAAATAGAAAGAGGTATGTGTTGAGTTTTGATTTAGAGTTTAACGTTATCAAACAGCGATGTTATATGAAAAGAGGTATGTGTGTCACATAAATTGATGCTAGAATCTTCGTACAAACTACATTCATCGTCCGTTTCAAAAGCATCGGAGTCTACATTATTTATTATTTCCATAATTTCTCCGGACGAAAATACGCCACTATCATAAGAACCACGACTTGTCGCGGTGGTATTCAATAGGGATGGCCTTTTTAAAAAATCTGATTTTCGGAAATTTCATTTCTCGTTTTTTCGTTCGTTTTTCGAAAAAAATTGTCTTTCGTTTTTCGGAAATTTTTTCGTCTTTCATTTTTCGAAAAAATTTGTTTTCCGTTTTTTCGAAAGATTTTTCGTTTTTCGAAAAAAATCGTTTTTCGTTTTTTCGAAAAATTCGTTTTCCCTTTTTTGATGATTTTTCGTTTCTCGAAAAGTTTTCGGAATTCGTGAATGATAATGTGGGAGGAAATGGGAGTACCCCGGGAAAATACATAGACACGATGTTGTCTGCCACGAACTTACTTGGTCTGGGATCAAATGCACAAGAGGTAAGGGTTCTAACACTGAGCTACCGTGCTCCTTGGATTTGGATCTAATGAAATGTTCAATTGATTTTGAGTTAACGTCCCGTTCAGCAGCGAGGCTATATGAGACGTGGACCTACTGATTAACGTGGACGTTCACCTCTGGTGCTTGGGGTCCCGGGTTCTATCCCGGCCTCCGCCAAGTGAACTTTGTGGTGGACAAACACCGTGCTCGTGGGTTTTCTCGGGTTCTCCCGTTTTCTCCCACTTTCTTCATTCCACCATTTTCATTCATCTCTCATCATCACCGTCTCCTTTAGCCTAACCGGCATAAACGTGGGACGTAAAACTCAAAGATTTCATTTCATTTCATTGATTAACGTGGAATCCGAACCACATGAGCTCCCGCCGGGAATCGAACGCGGGTCTAACACGGCAAAGGCGCGTACGCTAACCGCTAAGCCACGGAGGAGCTCGATCTAATGAAAGGATAGTGTGTAGTGCTACTATTGACGAAACTCATCCAATCACGACCAAAATTAGTATGGTTATGGACTGCAATGTATTTAGTACACATGTTAAATATTATGGTGTTTGGGACTTTGGTTCCCGAGTTATTGCTAATCAAATTTGTGTTTTAAGTTAGTGATATCAAGAAATTTCACCAAGTCGCATTTGATTAAACTCAAATGATCTTGACTAAAGTTGGTAGGATCGTAAATATTGACAAGCTTGGTATGCATGGAAGCTCATATAAAATATTATGATGTGCAGACTTTTTGTTCCTTAAGTTATTAGCTATCAATGTTAGGTTTGGAATCAGTGAAATCAAGAAATTTCATTAAAGCGCGAAAGATGGAACTCATCCAATTTTTACCAAACTTGGTAAGGTGGTAGATCTTGACGAGCTTAGTAACTATAAAGGTAACCAAGAAAGATCTGTCGCTTTTTCACCCAACACCTTCAAACATCGATATTTAACCTAAGACATACCTGGAAGATCAAAAATAGTCTCCTTCTGCCAACGTTTTGGAAGGCCATGTATTCCATCGCGGTAGAACTTGGTGGGCCGTGAATCGAAAAAGGTATCAAATGCATTTTGCACCTCTACTAGGGATTTCAACTAGTGTCCTCTAAGCTGATTGTCCAAGGAATGGAACAGGTGGTAATCGGACGGTGCAATGTCCGGGGAGTATGGCGGATGCAATAGTGTTTCCCATCCAAAGTGTAAAATGGTGTCCCGGGTTATCCTAGCAACGTGGGGCTTAGCTTTGTCCTGTAAGCTTTGCCCTTTGCGATTCAGAAGTGCTGGCTCCAGAGTTTTTTTTTTTTTTTTGAACACGGCTCAACTGTTGACAGTACAGAGCTGCATTGATGCTCTGACTAGCCTGTAGCAGTATTTTTTCTCAAAATACTGTTCAGAAAATTTGGACTTGAACTTGAACTTGAATTTGGACTTGAACTCATTAAAACGCGTTAATCTCATCCGATATTGGCCAGTTGATATGGTCATAGACTTTAACAAGTCTAGTACGTGTGCGAGCTCAGCATGAAATATTGTGATCCACAGACCCTTGGTTCTCGGTTCTTGAGGGATATAAATTAGAAATAATAATTCACAAAGGTAAACAGTGTAAAATTTATATTTTACAAAATATTAAAAAATATTTATTTACTAGTGATTATTAATGTGTCATCGACAATATGGCATTACTGCTGAATCGCCGGATCAATTTGAAAATCGAAAAACTGGAACAAAATATACTGCATTCGGTTATATTTGGTTGGATTACATTAAGTTATGTTAGATTATGTTATTAGGTGCGTAGGTTTACTATACGGATCCATAGTATAAGTAGGAGTAGCAGTAGTAGTAAGAGGAGGAGTAGGAGTAGGGGTAGTGATAGTAGTAGGAACGGATTAGAAGCCCCACAGGGGTTTGTTGGTTTCTGTTCTCGACATGAAATGGGAAAATTAAAGATTTGCTCAAATTTATCTATACATTTTACAATCTATGGATTCGTATAGTAAAACAAGTGTACCTCTCCGCGAAATAGTCCATCCGTCTCCACATACAGTGCCGCTTACAACATCAAAAACAACCAGCAAATGTAATCACTATCAGAGCTTTTGCTATTCCCCTTACCTGACTTTCAATCACTCTTCCTCATAAACTTAAATAAATTCTCCAATTGTGTTGGAAGCAAGAAGTTAGTTATTGGCGATGGCGAAAATAGTTTAATTTTAGCACATGCTGAGTTATTAAAAAAAGAAGATGACTAAAAATGGAGTGAACTAATAGAAAGATGGGTTGGATATGAAACATATCATTTTGTACTACCATTATGGGCAATTCTCCAACATATTTTAAATATTGAACTTTAACCGTAGATTTACCTACAGTTTTAATAGGTGAACCATCCGCATTATTTAGCCGTCCTTGAAATGGTTCTATTGGTTTTCCGTTTAATACAGATGAAGTATGTCCTATTGCAGATACCGCAGCTCCTGTATCTACCAAAAATTCTACCAACTGCTCGTTACAATTTAACGTTACATATAATGGTTTCATATACATGGTTATAGTATAATACTGATCCTACCGACTGCGCCAGTTGTAAACCTTTTTTATTTTTCTCTTATTATTATAATCACAGACCTTGAATTAACATTTAGAACATATGCCATGTACCATCTTTAAATACATTTGTCTAAACAAACAAAAATATGTTTCATATCCAACCCATCTTTCTATTAGTTCACTCCATTTTTATAGTCATCTTCTTTTTTTAATAACTCGGCATGTGCTAAAATTAAACTATTTTCGCCATCGCCAATAACTAACTTCTTGCTTCCAACAAATTGACCCGGTAAATTTCCTAAAATTAGTCCGGCGATACAGCAATTAGCCCGACATTATATTTTATAATGTAAAAAAAAGACTAATAAATTACCAAATAGAAGGATGCTGTATAAACTGATCGTGATAGTATCAGGCAACTCTGTAATAAATTGACTTTTAACAATTGATTTTAACAAAATATGAAACATGAAGTGATTATATGTACTGATACTAAAGACTTCTCACTAAGATCCCCCATTCATTTATCTTATTTTCTATAACTAATTAAGTCAGTATCAAAAACAATTTGATTGCTTTCAAAAATAGGCAATTTAATACTAACAAAATACTATTGAATGGTTTATTTGTTCTAAAGATGTTTTATATACGGTAAGACAAAGAACTAAGTATCTGACTATAATAATCTCATCAAACGAGAATTCAAATTTTAAACAGGTGGGTCTTCGTTTTCGTATTAGTTTTTACTGCTACTAACTTCAGTAGAAGAATACTACTAAGATGAAATATTTTTTATTTGGTTGTTTGTTGAAGTTTAGCGTCCCTTTTCAGAATCGAGCAAGACTATACAAGACTTGGACCTACATTATAAAGTGGAGTCCGAACCACCATAACACGTTCAATGTTTTCCCACTCGGGACCTTGTGCATCAAAGGAATACGCGCTAGCCACTAGACCAGTTGCAGGGCTTGAAATCTTTTCTTGGAATTATAAAATTATATATTGAAAAGAAACGTTTGTCGCTTCCTAGTACTTCTCTCGTTCTATGAGAAAGAAAGATTGTAACCAGAGATATAGTAAGTATTTATCACTTTCGGTTGCATTAAACTTAGAGATGGAAACTACCATTGTGGCATAGAATCCATATCAAAAACTGCTTCCGGTTATCGCCTTTTCTTTACTGTGAAATCGGAAATGGTAGTTTCTCACTATTTCCGGTTTACATAGAGGGATAGCGATCGATATGACAATCTTCGAATCCTGGATTCATATATATAAACATATCTCATTATCTCTTATTAGTTTTGCTCTATGGTGATCACTATTGAAATTAGAAGTAGTAGTAAATTTCTACCACAGGATAAAACTTGGACATAGTCTATTGCGAAGGTACTGAATTCATGCTTCTCGCTTGCTCTATGATGATCAATACTGAAACCGGGGGTTGTGATCAGGGGCGGATCCAGGACGGACTTCTGGGGGGGGGTTGTAATACTGCTACTTAGAGCTATTTTTACGAGCTCCAACTCTGGGATGTTTTATTTATATATAAAAAAGGAGTGTTCTCTTCTGGGGGGCGATCGACCCCTGGATCCCCCCTGATTGTGATACATTTTTTCCTGTTTTTGTAGAGAAACAAATGAGATTCGTTTCACAGTGTAAAACTGAGGCAGACTTGCAATCCATGCGAATTGAATATTCAAAACTTCAGTACAACAAGTAGCACAACTAAAACTCTTGGTTGGAATAGGTTAATAAAATCAAAGATAGAATCTGTTCCTCGGATGCTGAATCCATATCAAAAAGCCATTATTAGCTATCACTTATCGTTTTTGTTCTATGGCGATAAAGATTGAAAGCAGGAATGGCTAATTTGAACCACTTCCGGCTTGAATAGAGGGTTAAGGGAGGAGACGGAATCTATTTTTAGGACGCTGAATCGATTTCAGAGAACTTCTCGATATCTTTTATAGTTATTGTTCTATGCATATAAGTATTGGAACCGAAAGTAGTAGTAAATATCAAGCATTTCCGTTTCAGAAGAGTGGTGCAGGTTATGAAGATATGTTCTCTTAAAACCCTGAATTGATTCCAGAAAATTGCTTGTCGCTATCTATTACAATTTTGTTTTATCACGACAAGTGTTAACACCGGAAATGGTTAATTTGAACACTTTCGGTTCAAATAAAGTGTTAAAGAAGAAGGTGGAATATATTCTTGGGATGCTGGATTAATTTTAAAAAATGCATCTCGATATCTCTGACCGATTTTGCTCTATGGAAATTAGTATTACACATAAAATCAAAAATACTAATAACCTTCAACCATTTCTGCCTTTGTGGAGTGTTGTGGATTGTAATTGTATTTCCTCTTGAGAACCTGAATCGATTGTAGATGAACCACTTGTCGCTATTTATTACCAATTTTCTTCTGTGGCGTTTAGTGTTGAAACTTGTAATCGTTAATTTGAACCACTTCTGGTGTGAATAGAGATCAAGGGAGAAGGTAGAGTCTATTCTTAGAACGCTTAGTCGATCGCGAAAAACCGCATCACTATTTCTTCAATCTTTTGCTTTATAAAAATCCGTATTGAATTTCTATTGAATATACTAGTAAATTCAGCCACTTTCAATTTCGATAGTATTGTGCGTTGAGATGATATATAGCTTATATACTCTTGAGACGCTGTATAGATTCGTTTTTTTTTAAAAAAAAACACTTGTGGCTATCTATTACCATTTTTGTTCTATATCGATCAATGTTAAACCGAAAATGATTATTTTAAACAACTTCCGATCTGAATAGAGGATTAATGGAAAAGGTACAGCTATTTCTAGGTAGTTGAATCGATTGCCAAAATCTACATCTCGATATCTCGTAATTCAGTATTAAAACCGGAAATAATAGTAAATATAAACAATTTCTGGTTTTGATTAAATGTTGTGGATAGTTGTATGTTGTCTAAGACGCTAAATTGTTTGCAACAAATCGCTTCTCGCTATCTATTACGATTTTCGTTCTATAGCGATACAAATTGAAACTAAAAATGGTATTAGAACCACTTACGGTTTTAAATGGAGGGTTAATTTAGGAGATCGAACCTATTTTAGGGGCTCTAAATCGACCGCAAGAAACGACTTCTCAATATTTGTTACTGTTTTGCTCTGACACCTCTCGACAGACAGACGGACAAAGCCATTCTCAAGATTTTCGACACTTATGCATAGCTTAAGCTGCAAGTGTAATAAGGGCGAACATTGAATATATTCTTGGGACACTGAATTGGTTCTGGAAAATCGCGTCTTTCTATATGTTACCGTTTGTGTTCTGTGTTGATCAACAATGTAGCAGAAAGCGATAGATCTCTACCACTTCTGGATTATTAAATAAAAGTCAAATGCATTAGATGAATCTATTCGTGTTGCAAACTTACATGTATGCTTCTCGCTATTTCTTGCCGCTCTTGCTCTGATACCAGCTGACAGACGAACGGATGGATAGGCAGACAGATGAACATAGCCCTTCTATAAGACTTCCTATACGTATGCATAGTATACTATAGTTTGGAAGTACTAACAAATGAAATAAACTCAGTTTGTTTTACAAAAATTATCCGTTTTCCGTTTTTCGGTAGTTTTCGTTTTCCGGTTTTCGGAAAAATTTCGTTTTCGTTTTTTCGAAAAAAAATCGTTTTTGAAAAATTCATTTTTCGAAAAAGTATTTTTCGAAAAAATGTGGCCATCCCTAGTATTCATAGCCGAAAGCTCAACTAAAAAGATGAAGTGAAAGTGCTAAGCAAGCTACAAGAAGGATGTTGAGTTGAGTTGATTTTGAGTTTAACGTCCCGTTGAGCAACGAGGCTATATGAGACGTGGTCCTACTGATTAACGTGGAATCCGAACCACATGAGCTCCCGCAAGAAGGATGTTGAAACAACGCTTCCACGCTAATAGAAAAAGAAAAACAAAAGTAGCTACAGGCTTTTGCCTTTTGAGTACTCATATCTTTTTGGGAATATATACTTGACACAGCATGCCTTTTAAATGTACGCCAGACGTGATCTGTACACATGAAGGTGAAAAATATTCGTGAAAAGTAAACAGATGAGACTAGTTATATGCTTCTGTTTTCTAACAGTCAACTTCGTGTTCAACTGCAGGAACTGACCTTGATACTACCTGACTCAACACCTTGTAACAAGAGGGCAACTATAGTTACCCATAGGTCTCTTGCAGGTACACAGCGAGCTGTGTGTTCTGTGTGTGTGTCTCTCTCTGCCCCTGGCTGTGTTTGCTTTTCATGCTTTGGGGGAAGGGGTAAGACACCCATGCACACCTTCGAACATAAAATGATCGAAACACGACCTATGTTAATGTAGACTTCATAGTTTCAAACAGTGGCGTATACTGGTTTGAAGGCATGGGCTACCACTGACCTTGCATATTATTATTAATAAAAATGGTAATAATAATAAAAGTAATATAATAATAATAATACTAATAATAATAATCACAATATGCATAACAATGAACAAAAAGTGATTGATGTGTTTTGTTTAGTGATGAGCAAATGCAAGGTCTTGGTCTGAGCTCATCCGTGGCTAAGCGGTTAGCGTACGCGCCTTTGGCGTGGGAGACCCGGGTTCGATTCCCGGCGGAAGCTCATGTGGTTCGGATTCCACGTTAATCAGTAGGTCCACGTCTCATATAGCCTCGCTGCTGAAAGGGACGCTAAACTAAAATCAACTCAACTCAACGCAAGGTCTTGGTCTTGGTCTTGCACATCGAGCCTTGGTCTTGGTCTTGCACATCGAGTCTTGGTCTTGGTCTTGCACTGGAACCCTTGGTCTTGGTCTTGGTCTTGCATGCAAGAGTCTTGCAAGTCTTGCATTTAAGAGTTGAGTTGAGTTGATTTTAGTTTAGCGTCCCTTTTAGCAGCGAGGCTATGTGAGACGTGGACCTACTGATTAACGTGGAATCCGAACCACATGAGCTCCCGCCGGGAATCGAACCCGGGCCTCCCACGCCAAAGGCGCGTACGCTAACCGCTTAGCCACGGAGGAGCTCTTTGCATTTAAGAAATCTCAAGCTTTTCATAGGTAAATTTTACTATGGATATAAGGGATAATAAACTCTACAAAGCACCAGTAGTAACGGAAATACAATGTATGTTTCTAAATGTAATATAATTTAACGTCGTGTAAGTATGATAGCGTACAACATAGGTTATGACCTTTATTTTTTTTTAATGGGTGTCCATGCTTCACTACTTATAAGATATGCCTAAATCACAGGGTTTCGTAATCTGTTTATATATATATTTTTTAACAGATCCAACATTCCACTGGTTCCCAAACTGAGGAGGCTACCCCTGTTTCGCATGAAAGAAAATCAGACGGCACAGATTATTGAAATACCATGAATTGCAAAATTATTTTTACACTCTAAAGGCGTCAGATTTTTCTTTCCAACCACGATTAAACAAACTTCCAATTAAATATTGAATTTTTGTTTTACTGATTCCAATATGTACTCCATGGGGCAGAGGGGGCCGCGGTGGCTCAGTGGTAGAGCGTTCACCTCTGGTCCCGGGTTCGATCCCAGCCCCCGCCAAGTTAACTTTGTGGTGGACAAACGCCGTGTGCGTGGGTTTTCTCGGGGTTCTCCCGTTTCCTCCCACTTTCTTCATTCCACCATTTCATTCATCACTCATTATCACCGTCTCCTTTAGCCTAACCGCCATAACCGTGGGACGTAAAACTCAAAGATTTCATTTCATTTCCATGGGGCAGAGACATTCACATTACGCAAAAGCGATGAAAAAATTGCAGACTTTCGAAACATGGGCATGGAGAAAAAAGGAGAGAATTAGCCGTGTTGAACGAAAACGAATGTGTTAGAAATATTAGCAGTAGGAGAAAAAAAAGAAGAATTTTAGATATTGTTAAGAGGGGGAAAGGGAACTGTTTAATATATTGGCTGACGAGGAACTGTATTACAATCGACGTGCTAGAGAGTAATGTGGAAGGAAAAAGAGGGAGGGAGCGAAGCAGACTAGTTGAAGGAAGGTATTGAAACAGAAAATTGCCACGTCAAGACGAAGAGACCAGCTGAGGACCACCGAACGTCAAACCTTGTTTGTTGAAGCAAATAACCTGCCAATAATAGCAGAATAGCTATTATGATGATGATATGTTTAGCAATATTGACAAAAAAAAAAGAGGGAAAGAAAATTAAAATAATAATTATTATAATCAAACCTCTTAATATTTTAGAATAATTTGAGGGAAAACTGAAAACAACTCAACTGTCTATGTCTTTTGTGTAGACTCAATTTATATAAATACTGTTGACCTGTATTAGAAATACAAAATAAGGGCATCAAACTCCAAGTTATTTGAAGTCTCACTTGTGAATATGGATTACTAGCATCAAGTATCTACTTTGTTGGGTTAAACTAAAATAATAATAATAATAATATATATATATATATATATATATATATATATATATATATATATATATATATATATATATATATCGTTAGTCAATCACTTTTTTACTATTAGTAAAGCGCTCTCTAATATCGGTCATCTTCGATTATTTTTATGTTTCCCTCTCTTCCTCCTCCCCAAGTTGCCGGACTGAATTTGGATTTAAACGGCATCACAAGTGTCACTGTTCGTGTCAGAGACCACGAAACTATGGATTCGGCACTAATATTTGGTCATTTTTAATCATTATTATGCATCTCCCTCTTCCCCAAATTACGAGGCTGAATTTGGTCGTAAATGGTATCGGAAGTCTCAGTATTCAACTCAGCGACCTCGAAAACTATGGATTCGACACTAATATTCGCCATTTTCGATCATTTTTATATATCTCCCCTCCCCTCCGCCATGCTACGGGGCTGAATTTTGATTTAAACAGCACCGGAAGTATCATTGTTTACCTTAGCGGTCCCCAAAACTATAGATTCCATTTCAATGTCGGTCATTTTCCATCATTTTTAAATATCTTTCCTCTCCCTCTCCCCGAAACTTCAAGATCAAAGTGATTTGATAAAAACCATCTCAGGCCCGATCCTCATCTATCTTAAAATAAGATCGAGTTCGGTCAGGTGGTTCAAGAGTTATTAAGTTATGTATATATATATATATATATATATATATATATATATATATATACCCTTTCGCTCTTCTCCCCCTAGGTTCTACCACCAAAGTGAACTGACATATAACATTCCAGGCTTGAACCTCCTCTTTGTTAAAAATTTGATCGAGATTACTCGTTTGGTTGAAGTTGTTAAGTTTTATTTATTATTATATAACTCCCCCTTCTCCCCTTTCCTAAGCTTACCGTCAAAGTGAAATGATGAAAACACTCCCAGGCTCAAACTCCATCTGTGTTGAAAATTTGATCGAGATCGGTTGGGTGGTTCAAGAGATTAGGAGTCACAAAAATAGTCACTTTCAATTTTATGACATAGATTTATTGTTGTAGGATAATGTTATATCGCTCAACCCTCGATGTGTCGTATACCTAAGGATGCTAAAAGTTATATTGATAAACAATTATTCAACGTATAAGCATCCGCCCATGAAATCAAACTTGCGGTTACATGTATTAAGTTTTTTCAATGTCATGAAAATGCTATTTCGATATTAATTTTATGGGCACACATTAAAAATTCCCAACGGATGCTTGAGTCTGGGAGCCAAGGCCATACCTATGTAGTCGACACCTATGGTGTACGGTATCACCAATGTTCAATACTACATTTCACTTTAGTTTTGGAAGAAAAACACCACTAATATGTTTTAAAACGAAACGAAATATCTAGTTTAACGTCCCACGATGCATTGGGGCTAAGGGAGACGGTATTCATGAGAAATGAATGAAATAGTGGATTGAAGAAAGTAGGAGGGAACATCAAAACACCGAGAAATAGAGACCTGCACGGGCCGAAGTTTTTGGCCCGAGCCCAATCCAGCCCGAATGTATGTAGGCGTGGCCCAGCCCGGACCCGAAACGTTTTGGAGATTTTCCTCACGAGCCCGGCCCGGCCCTATAAGTTTTTTAAAATTCTTGGCCCAAGCCCGGCCCGGGCCCGATAAATTTTCGAAGTTTCATTTTATAACATTTTTCACGGGCACACTTCTTCAACGTTTGCCTTTATTCTAATTATCGTTTAACGAATGTCAATAATTATTAACCCTCGAGTAGTCGTGCCGCGGTCAAAAGCACCACAGGGAAATTATTTTCGATCGTGTGTCCATTCTGTTTGTCCGACAGACTTCTCCGTCTAGCTAATCTTGCCCCTCACCTTCCCAAACATTCCTGCTCAATCACTCCGTTATCCGTTGTTTAGTTTAAGTACTAGTGATTGTTTAGTGATTCTGCGGTGCTTTCCACCGCGCGCGACTAACCGTGTAATGTTTTTTCTCAGTGTTTCGCTCTGCACGTGACCTTTGCTTTGGAGGTGTTTAAGCTTTATAAACATAAATATTATTTTAATGGACGGAAGAGAGGTCGACAGAGTTAACAAACTGATACCAAGTATGAGAAAAGAGAAAATTAGAACTGAACAGCTTAAAACAACGGAGGGAAATGTTAGGGATTGACTATTTGGATAAATCAGCCGACATGATCTCGTGGAAGCTTTGTCTGAGGAAGATCATAACGAATATTTATATATGAGTGAACACGAAAGGTCAAGTGAGGAGTCTGCGAGCGAATCTGAAGACCTTAAACCCAGAAATGACCAGCGATTCCCCGAATGTAGTCAGAGCAAGAGGGGACGAAATAAGCGACGACGAAGTGTAGAACAGTGTAAATTTGAAGATAACTTAAAATAATTCAATGTAGTGCTGTATAGGTGAAGTTTCAAAATAACAGGACATTAAAATAATTCAATGTAAATTTGATTTGATTTCAATTTAGCGCCCTTTTCAGCATCAAGGCTATGTAAGACGTGGACCTACTGCTTAACGAAGGATCCGAACCACATGAGGTCCCACCGGGAATCGAGCCGGCAGTCCCACGCCAAAGGCGTGTATGCTAACCGCTAAGCTGCGACTGAGCTCTAATTCAATGTAAAATGCGCTGTGAAGCTTTGTTTTATTGTTATGTTTATATAGTATATTTTTAACTAATTTACTATTGCATTTCTAATTTTAGACGAACCAAAGTTGACAAAAACAAAAGATCATCATCAGGTTTAGAATTTTCAATAAAACCAGTGCGTAGCTATCTATCTAAAGAAATATGTAACGACAAAAACATTTTATTCCAAATGAGAAATAAAAAAATAACATGTCTAATTGTAGGTTTCTCTAATAGTTATTACTGTAAAACTTATTATAATAATAAAAATGTTATTCCCTCTTAATCCGAAAATATACAAAATTACGTTTCTAATACAAGAAAACTGTTTAAAACGATTTTTGCAACACATTATGTTCGTTCGGTCCATTTGACCGCGCGCGACTACTCGCGTTACTTTTTCAGCGCGACTTCTCGAGGGTTAAAGAATTGCAATTAATCGGCCCAAGCCCGGCCCGACTCAAAGAAATAATAGAATCGGCCCGCCCAAGCCCGGCCCGCGGGTAGGGCCGGGCTTCGGGTCTCGGGCAAGGCCCGGCCCATGCAGGTCTCTACCGAGAAAACCCATGCACACGGTGTTTGCCCACTAAAAAGTTTCCATGGCGCATGCTAGAATCCAACCAGGGACCCGTATAACCACATGTGACTGCTCTACCACCGAAACGGTACTTGTGCAAGACTCTTGCGCAAGAGTCTTGGTCTTGGTCTTGGTCTTGGTCTTGCAGGTGTGGTCTTGGTCTTGGTCTTGCACCCCTTGGTCTTGGTCTTGGTCTTGCATCGGGATTCCTGGTCTTGGTCTTGCATGCAAGACTCTTGCAAAAACTGCAAGACCAAGACTCTTGCGCTCATCACTAGTTTTGATTGATCTTTTGTTTTGAGACCGTTAATGTTTTCCACCGTAAATGAAATTCCATCATACATTTGTGCAGTTAACTTCTTGTGGATTGCGTTCGTAAAATGTTAATTTTTACCAATGTCACTTCCCTCAAGAGTCGCCTCTGTTACTGACGTTGGTTGTCATTCCGTACCAGTATACACAAAAATTCTGCAGACATCATTATAATTGTTATGTTTATTATCGCTATCTAAATCTCAAATTTTTGCGTTGTGTTAACAAACGATTCTCAGGCCCTTTTGTTGCGGAGACATTCCGACCCGGGCCCTTTTGATGAGGGGCGTTTTGATTCGGGCCTTCTGTCTCGGGCCCGTTTGTTGAGGAAATATTTCGACCGGGCCCTTTCGACGCGCGCCCGTTTGACTCCGGCTTTATTTGACCCGGGTCCATTTGACGCAGGGCCTTTTGACTCGGGTCCCTTTGTCGTGGAACACTTTTGACTTGGGTTCTTTTTATGAGGGGCGTTTTGAGTCGGCCCCTTTTGACTCCAGCCCTTTAAACCAGCACCCTTTTGACGCACGGCCGTTTGACTCGGCCACTTTAGTAGGGGGACCCCTTTGGACTCGGCTCCTTTTTATGAGGGGCATTATGATTCGGGCCCTTATGTTGTGGAGACCTTTTGAACAGGTGCCTTTTGATGTGGGGCCGATTTCATTCGGGCCCTTTTGTAGCGGGGCCCATTTCGACGCAGGCGCGTTTAATGCAGGTCCTTTTGACTCGGGTCTTTTGTCGGGAGACTCTTTTGACTATGGCCCTTTTGATGAGGGGCGTTTTGATTCGGGCCTTCTGGCTCGGGCCCGTTTGTTGAGGAGACCTTTCGACCCGGGCCCTTTAGACGCGGGGCCGTTTGACTCCGGCTTTATTTGACCCGGGTCCGTTTGACGCAGGGTCTTTTGACTCAGGTAACTTTGTCGTGGAACCCTTTTGACCCGGGCTCTTTTTGAGGTGCATTTTGATTTGGCCCCTTTTGACTAGGGACTTTTTAATCCGCGATCTTTTGACTTACGGCCGTTTGACTCGGGCCCTTTCGTAGCGGGGCCCCTTTTGACTCTGCTCCTTTTTATGACGGGCGTTTTGATTCGGGCCCTTTTGACTCGGGACTTATGTTGTGGAGACCTGTTGACCCGGGACCTTTTGATGTGGGGTCGTTTTCACACGGACCCTTTTGTGGCAGAGCCCCTTTTGACCCGGGCTCATTTGACGCAGGGCCTTTGACTCGGATCCTTTTCTCGTGGGCTCCTTTTGACTATGACTTTTTTATGAGGGGCGTTTTGATTCGGCCACTTTTGACTCGGTCCCTTTTGACGCAGGGTCGTTTGACTCTGGCTCTTTTGTAGCGGAGTCCCTTTTGACTCGGGCTTTTTTATGAGGGTCGTTTTGATTCGGGGCCTTTTGACTCGGGCCCTTTTGTTGCGGAGACCTTTCGACCCGGGTCCTTTATATGAGGGGCGTTTTGATTCGGGCCCTTTTGATCCGAGCCCGTTTGACGCAGGGTCTTTTGATTCGTGCCCTGTTGTTGCGGAGATCTTTTGACTGGGGCCCTTTTGTAGCGAGGGGGCCATCTCGACCCCGGCCCATTTGACGCAGGGCCTTTTTGACTCGGGTCTTTCTGTCTTTGCCCTTTTGTTTGGCCCTTCTAACATGGAACCATATATATAACGCAGCAGCTGAAATACCTGTGGCAGAGGTCCTGGGGGAGTATGAGTAAACCGATGATCGATCGATCCAGGGCGCAGTAAAATTAGTTACACCACTGTTCATATCTATTTCTTTCTATTCTCTCGACATCATGTCTGGAGATGAATGTTCTGACTAATAAGCTACAGTGGCGAAAGACGATATACGGTATCAATGATAAATGTTATGACTGTTAATATATATAGGGAATAAAACGAAACATTCTATATCGGACTTCCCCTCCACCCGTTGAAAAAATCCTGCGCGCGTTAGTGATTATGATGTTGCTTAGTTACTGTATTATATTGTTCTATACACGGAATAAATACTTATGTGTTTTATATAATAATGAGAACCTTATTTACATTTATTACGGCCCTTGCTTTACGAGAAACATTTTCACGTTCAGCGTAATCAGTTTCCATTCTAAAATAATTACAGTGAGGCGAATGTAATAATTCACGCACAGATTTAGGACTTAGAATAATGTTTTGCGAACATGTAGTAAATCCCTGAAGATTAAAAAGCGCTAGTAGCAGTAATTAGCTTAGTCGTTTCCTATAGTCCCTTAGTGAATTGCATAAATCTTACAGATGTTGTATCTCTTTCTTTCTCCTCTCTATATATCATGTCTGGAGATTAATGTATGGACAAATAGGCTACAGAGGCAATTTTAAAAAGTAAGATGATCTACGCTATCAGTGACAGATGTTGTGGTGTTTAACTTAACATATAAGGCAATAATACGAATCTTTTCAGAGATGACAGTGCACTGATGCTTCAAATCTGTGTCTTTACTCCCTATACCTACTTTATTTTCCTAGTCAAAATAAAAACTCTTCAAAATTAATCACAATATCTTATGCAACCATCCCTTCTTTAATGTACTGCGCTGTCACATACCCGTCACGGCGATGTAAAGGCACTTTTGGCGACGAGGATACATACCAAATTTAAGGGAATGATCTTAAGTACGCCTCCATATAATCATATAACGTAATAAGTCACCAAAATCAATAATAGATACTTATCAAAGGGAACGAAATAATTAACGTGAACTATACATACACCCTATCTTGTAAAAATAAAAATAACAATCTTCAAATTTTATAGCCATAAAGGGAACAAAATCGACACATTCGGTGGGGCTACCCCATAAAAACAGAGCGTAAAACTATGTAAGCTAGAAGGAACGGGGCGCAAAATTTCGGAGGCGCCACAGTCCAGGGGGCAAACTTAAAATCAGGTACCACAAAATAAGCTATACATATTCCTGTACTCCATGATACAGAATAACAATTTCCAAATTTTATGCCATACAAGGAAACAAAATAGACCCATAGGTAAGACTACCAAATAAAGGCGGAGCGTAAAACCATGTTGCGTGGCCTATGGAGCGCCGGAGACGAAAGAGTTGAGATCAGATACCGCAAGGTGGACTATACATACATCTTTATTCCATAAAAATGTAACTATCTCCAAAATTTTATGCTATAAATGGGAACAAAATCAATCTTCGGTAAATATACGGGCCCACAAATTGTACTCCATTATCTTTATGAAACCATTCAATTCAGAGGAGTACCAATCTTTGCCTTTGCAATATTTCTTGACATTTTTTTTTTTTTTTTTGGAAAACGACAGAGAGCAATCATAATAGAGGGACAAATATTTCTGTTTCTTTTGTTTATTTTCTGGTGTTTTGTTGGCGTTTCTTCTTATTCTCCCCTTTCTCTCTTTCTCACAAAGTTTAATTCATTAGAGAGTAATGCAGGTATAATGCGAGCTACTACTACCGAGAAATATCTCCAGAGATGTACATGTTTATGCGGAAAAACGGTTCAGGGGCAAATGTCGCAACCAAAATTTTCAAAGTTGACGCCCGAAGGAAAACAAGAAGTGTACCGAATAAAATAAAATTGTTTTTAGATATTATAAACTTAAAATCAGGGAATATGGATTTCGTATTTTCCTAAAAGAAGCGCTTGGGTGGGGCACAGGCCCCTCCAAACATTTGATCACGAAATATATTTTTTCATAAGTGTAATTTAAAAGTACCTAATGCATATGCAGAATTTCAACAAACTGCAGGGCGCCAGTCCAGTTTTTCTTCTCATCTACCGTCGCGATGAAACAAGTTTATCTTCTAGTCACTTTTGTTGGATATATCATTGCATGAGAACCAGAGAAACGTAACTCCAAAAATGCGGTTTTCGTTTTCTTCACGTTTGGACATAATTTTGAAAGCTTCACTTGATGTAAATGGAACGTAACGCCATCTGTTCTCCTTGTCTATCATCTGTTGTCATGAAGTTCAATTATCATCCTATTAAAAACACATCTTTCTAAGAAAATAATATTTTTGTCTTCTCGCCTCTAAAGCTAAGAAAATGGAGTTACGTTCCTCTGGTTCTCATGCAACGATAAATAGTTAACATTGTCTCCCATGTTTCTCCCGAGAATTAACAACGAATATTTAATTGAAAATAAAGTTATTCGTGTTCAGTTTTAAACTTTACTCTCAAGTAAAGAAATGCAGATAAACTCATTTCATGGTTTTCACAACTTGGTTTTACAGAAACTTAATAGAATGAATTATTAGAGTGTGAATTATTTAAAACGCACTTAAATTCATCATTACAGGTCTGGAACTGGGAATTCCACGTGGGACCCACATAGCCTATATTTATCTAGACTAGGTAGAACATATGGAGATGGCATATAGATCCACCTGGATCAACATGCGATGTCTATTTCTTTCCACCCATTTCTTGTCTTATACACAACAAAATCGACATGAAGTTTTGTTTCTACATCAATCTCTGCATTAGCTTTCTTTTTAAAAAGATGCGGTATATTTTCGTTGATATGTCTAGATTCTATCTCGGATTAATAACTGGCCAATGTGGGTTCAAATACGCACAGCTTCATCGAACGTTTCCCACATGGAGCGTTCTGGGACGGAAGCATGGTAAATGGGAGTGCTACTCAGGTGGTTACTGTAATGTTGTTAATATCGGGTATCTACGCAAAATCTGCTAATTGTATTCTAGCAATATACGTAAGCATGGATATCAATTCAATTTCGACCTTAAGGTTATTTTCAGGGTTAGACTAGGAAAAATCTTGAAATTATAATTTTAATTATACTTTATAATAATTATAATTTATATGGAGTTATAATTTAATATATAAACAGCTATTGACATATTTCTTAATGTCATATATCCATTCGAAAAGAAAGTAACCGTGTTCAAACAGAAAAAAGAAATGCGGATGCTAGCTGCAATTTTGCTCGTTAATGTTGTATTGAAGGTAAAGAATTAAAGAAATAACTTTGTAGTTGAGGTAACACTCAACACAATCTTATTCTTACCTAACTTTATTTTCAAAGTCTGAGACGGTATATCGGGAAATTACACTACTAATTGTATTTAATATGTAATTTGTTAGTAGAATTTTTGCTAATATGGGATACTTACTCCAAATAATCTAATTAAATTAATTGTTCGTTTTCAAAAGGACTCCAGTTCAAGAAAATCAGTTTCAACAAAAGGAAAAATAGCTGTCTCGGACTGACGTTCTGTTGAAACAAAACAGAATTTCTGGAGATTAGTTCTACACAAAGATTTCTGACAATTATTTGACTTCAAAAGTTTTATTAGACACAATTGGATAACCTGAAGTCGATACCTGATATTAAGGATTTTGTTAATTACTTATATATTAAAATAAATTAGAAAAAGTAATTTCCCAATATTTCCCTGTTTCACCATGAAAATAGCCTTAAAGTTCGAAATTGAAAATAATATCCATTCTTTATTTTCTCGATTACATAAAACAAATTGTTGTTAGGTGAATAGGTGACATTGAGACATTTCAGTAATATTTTCAAATAAAAAAAAAAAAACAATAGAATGATCCCGAGTAGCACCTCCGTATTGGCCATGCGTGGGTCTCACAACGCTACATACGGGAAACATGTCATGAAACTGGGCCCATTTGAAACCACATTGATCAGTTATGGGTCCCGTATAGAATTCCAATATATCAACGAAAATCAACATACAATCAACATACCAAGTTAAAAAAAAAAAAAAAACTGGCGATAGAAGGAGATTAAAATGTCATTTCGATTGTGTTGTGTATAAAAGGTAAGAAATGAGTGAACAGAAAATGGAAACTCCACATGGGACCCAGATGGGGCAACGGACGAAGATGGGGAACCATATCGACCTAGATTGGCCCGTATCGGACGAGCTGGGATAGTACGAAATGCGTTTCTCGTTTGTTCAGAATTGCATGCTAAGATATTTGCGGCGTGCATATTTTTCAAATGGACTAAGGCACTGGTTCTCAAAGTGTGTGTCGCGACCATTGGTGGGTCGCGGGTCATTTTTTGTTGTGTCGCGACAAGTTTTTCCTATAATTATGAAAATTTTATTTTGATGCTGGAAGACATGCTCTGAAATACTATTCAGGAAGTGAAAATTTGAAGCGTTTGTTAAGGTGAAGGGAAAGTTGTTACTCACAAGTAAACCTTACGTTTGGGTGAATCGAGTTGCTGACTGAGACACATATGAGAAAGTAGTACTAAATGTGGTCAGTATTTCAGTGAAGTTGTAGGTGCGAAGCTCCAGGGGCTTAGGAGATACAGCTACCAGAACATCACATGGAAGTACAGAATAGTCTTCATACAGTTGGAGGTAAAAGCTCTGTAAGACCTCTTGTAACGACAAAAGGTGAATAACAAATATATGGGTACATATTAGGACTAGGGGGAAGTCATATAGTAAGGGTATACCTGACGGCGGCCATCTTGAAATCCGCCATTTTGAATTAAGGTTAAGTTTTTAAAATAGGAATAGGGTCATGTGATACATGGTTTAAGGCGCAAATTTAATCAGAAGAACAATGGTGACGTTAATTTTGATTTATGCGCAATTGGTAAAAAGTTACAGGGAAATTAAATATTATTGCAGCATATGTATTAGTCCTTTAGCCCACCTTGTAAATTTTATGTTAATGATAATAATTAAATAAAAAGCAGATGAATAAATATTAGGTCTATAATAAGAGTTGCCTTGATGGCGGCCATGTTCAAATCCGCCATTTTGAATCAGACAGAAGTTTTAAACTAAACGCATAACAGTGACACCTTATTAATAGCAAATTTTACCAAAAATCCAACGGTATAACCATTTTTCCTTTATCATTAAAGACAGAAAGTGACGTGAACATATGGCATCGTGATAGGTTCATACAACTTCAGTCGTTTACAATTATCAGTTCAGTGCTCCTCGTTTTCGCAATATGATTCGATTCGCTTTCAATCAGGCTGCATATTTGAATGAAGAACCTGGACGTTGGATCGTTCCTTACGACTACTGCTTTGACGGAATTGTTAACGACAAATGTGTCAAGTGTAACTCGATTGCCTTTGTTAGGTGTGCTCACTGTGAGCAGAGCATTTGTGCAAGTCATGCACTCTTTTCTGAACTACATATTGATTGTACTAATTGAGGACTTTTCTGGAAGAAAGACCCAAGTTCAATTATGACTCAATTCCACTTTGGTCATTTTTCCTTAAATTAGCAACTTGTTTATGCGATAACAAATGCTGGTTAATGATAAAGCAAAAATTGTTATACCGTTGGATTTATGGTAAAATTTGCTATTAATAAGGTGTCACTGTTATGCGTTTTGTTTAAAACTTTTGTCTGATTCAAAATGGCGGATTTGAACATGGCCGCCATCAAGGCAACTCTTATTATAGACCTAATATTTATTCACCTGCTTTTTATTTAATTATTATCATTAACATAAAATTTACAAGGTGGGCTAAAGGACTAATACATATGCTGCAATAATATTTAATTTCCCTGTAACTTTTTACCAATTGCGCATAAATCAAAATTAACGTCACCATTGTTCTTCTGATTAAATTTGCGCCTTAAATCATGTATCACATGACCCTATTCCTATTTTAAAAACTTAACCTTAATTCAAAATGGCGGATTTCAAGATGGCCGCCGTCAGGTATACCCTTACTATATGTCTTCCCCCTAGTCCTAATATGTACCCATATATTTGTTATTCACCTTTTGTCGTTACAAGAGGTCTTACAGAGCTTTTACCTCCAACTGTATGAAGACTATTCTGTACTTCCATGTGATGTTCTGGTAGCTGTATCTCCTAAGGCCCTGGAGCTTCGCACCTACAACTTCACTGAAATACTGACCACATTTAGTACTACTTTCTCATATGTGTCTCAGTCAGCAACTCGATTCACCCAAACGTAAGGTTTACTTGTCAGAACCCTGATTACTTCCTTGAAGATATGGAAAAATGTAAGGAACAGAAGTGGGTTGGAAACTCGTTTGTCAGTGGCACTACAACTGGAATATAAAAGAAGGCTGATTGAGGAACTATCGACCTATTTCAAGATAGCTTATTTCCTATGCATTTCTATCTCAACAAGCTGGCACTGTTCTGGCTGTCCGTTCAGGAAACCTACCCACAACCTTCAACTGAAACTTTGAAGGTGCTACTCTAGTTTAGTTCTTCCTATCTGTGTGAAGCTGGGTTTAAGGCGCGAATGAAGACCAAATACACAAACCAACTGCAAGTGTATAATTCCTTGTGACTGAAAGTAACCCGTATCAACGAGGATATCAATGCAGTTGTTAATAAATGTCTAAAACAAGCACATATATCCCATGCGCTTCATTATGAATAGCAATAGAAAGATTTTGCTTCCCCGTTACTTTTTGTATGTCATGTCCTTTGAAATATACCACCATTGCGTAGAATATCAATGTGTATTTCAATAAAAATAGGTGGGCCACAAACTACTTTTTTTTAGTCGCAGTAACAACAATTTTAAGAACTTCTGAACTAAGTTTTAGTAAAAACCAAGGAGAAAAGGGGAGAAGTTTGGTAACAGCGCATCTTTACATAATGTACAACAAAATTAAAAGTACAACAATTGTTAACAGATGAGGTAGTAGTCCGCTCATACTAGGATACTTTATTTCGTAACTGTTCCAGCAGGAAACGTAATTTTTCTTCTTCCTACATTCTTGAATTAGCCACTAGATCTACTACGCTCCTGCACTAACTTTAATACTAATTTTACGTGTCTTTAGTTTTAGCACGTCCTTGTGTCAGAGTGGACAAAGTGTTCGCCTAGGAATAAGAAGCACACATGAAAGAAGGTTTAACTCCTGGTCAATGGAACAGGACGAAATTCACGTGTAGTTAAAAAATAGTTTGGGAGTTCTTTAATGAGTTCAGGAAAACAAAATACACAAATGAAAATGTGAAACTATTATTTTCTCCTGATTAAAATGCTTGTTAATTGTTTATCGCGAGACGACGCTAGCACTTAGTTGTGGGTTAGATGTGGGCCCCAGCAGGCATTTAGCCAGGATTTCGTAATAGGGGGGTCCGTGATACGAAATACTGTGGTTATCCCGCCAGAGGCGTGATCGCTCTAAACTATTTTACTCGCAGTATATATTGGTTTGTTAGGATAATAAAATAAGGATATGTTAGAAAGATAAACTATGAAAAATTTTGAAAAATGAAATGAAATCTTTAAGTTTAACGTCCCACGGTTATGCCGGTTAGGCTAAAGGAGACGGTGATAATGAGAGATGAGTGAAATGGTGGAATGAAGAAAGTGGGAGGAAACGGGAGAATTCCGAGAAAACCCACGAGCACGGTGTTTGTCCACCACAAAGTCCACACGGCGCGAGCTGGGATCGAACCAGGGCCCCCAATCACCGGAGGTGAACGCACTACCACTGACCCACCGCACCCCCTTAAGAAATATGAAAAATCTTCACAACAAACTGTTAAAAAATCTCGAGTTAAAGAATATGAAAAAGACATTAAACACGACTTTACAATAATTAGTTCCTCCTCTGCTCATTTAAATATGACAAGTTTCAAGTTCAATTGTCAAGAAATTTCTTTCCACATAACTTTTTGTTTTTGTTATTTCGTAAACTATTGACTGTTCCAAATCACAAGTGGATGGAGCAGTAGAAAACTCTTTCTGAAACATGTTTGGAACTGAAGAGAAGCGATGACGAAAAATTGATAAAAAGTATCCACTCTATTACTGAACGGCACTATGTTTTCGAAAGCTTGAAATTTCCCGCCATTTAGCAGAGATTCTGACAATTCCGTAACGTTTCTAGAAGTTTCAAATTCCCTGACTTTCCATGGTATCCCGCTTATTCGGCACAATGTATTGGAAGTAATTCTGCTGTTTTCCTCGTAAGGCTGGAGTGAAGAGGAAACGATGAGAAGAGCATATGCCGAAAACGGTGTGCTCAAGTTTGCGTGATATTGGTTACTGCTTATTTAACTTGTAATTTGGAATAAACAGTAAAACACATGTCAATATCTTTGTCATTCTGGGTCTAACAAATAATTACAAAAGCAACCTCCTTTTCCTCTTCGTGCCATTACATTTAGCAGCTCGTCGGGTGTGAAAGGCACAGGGTAGTGTGCAGACATCGGAACCAAGCTAGTTACATGTTCTTCCTCCATTCAGTTTCATAGGTAAGTCTGTATTCTATTCAAACTTGAGAACGATCTCTCTGCTTCACATGTCGACACTTTTAACGATGCCAGAACACACACACAGTAAATAGCGGATGTTCGGTAGATCTTTTTGTCACATTCATCTAAAGTCGTCATAATTCTATTGGGTATAGGAGATTTCCTAACGGAATTCCATTTCTGGCACCGTAACATATATTCAGCTTCAGTGGCAGCTTGGGAAACCCTGTCTTCATAGTACGGATTTAGCTTTGTGAATGTTTCTGCATGCTTGCTCTAACTTGTTATTTTTAACGCTGATTCTCTTTTTCCACGTTTCTATTTCTTTCATCCTTCCTTAACTATTTTTTTCATTTCTGGTTTCGAAGGAGAGTCCGAACCCTTTTTCGCTTTTTTTTC